>NC_089252.1:87748919-88073205 GCF_963930625.1 Muntiacus reevesi
TTTTGTCCCGTCTACCTGCTTTAAATCTTTCTGGAGCTATAAGCTGTCATCCCAGCTATTTCCTGATCTGTTCTGGATATTTTTAGTTTTGTAACACTCTTTGTAAACTTGACTCCTGAAATCCATTAAGTAACCATTTTGGGAGCTCTGTTAGCGTGTGAAGCATGAGATGTGGCACTGGGGAACTGAAGAGGAATTAGTAAGGCTTCTAACCTTAAGAAATTAGAATGAACATTCTGGGTTTTCATCTAAGACAGTGAATACATGTTGAATGAAAAAGTCTAACATTAAAACTTTTTATTCTCCCACTAGATTACTTCCTTCAGATGGCAATCAATCTGTGATGTCAAATGTGAATCCAGTCAGCTTTATAACCATATATCCCATGTTTTGTATTTTTATCCATAAAGAAGCCATAGGAGACTGTAATATGCCTTCTTAGAACCCAGGCACAGTCTTTGCCCAGGGCTCCTAGGCTCAGGCCACTCCAAGGGATGGCATCTGTTTTCATGAGCTGACACCAACTCCTGGGGATACCACTTTATCTCCTAATGCCCACAGTTCATGGATTTTTAGTTCACTGTCTGATTTCACCACTTTTCTTCTTCACCTTCTGAAAGTTAGGCAAGATGCATTTCCCTCTTTCCTGTCTTCTCTGTGGCTATTGAGAGCTAGAAACATTGTTCTGATTCATTTTCAGGTTTTTTCTATGATCAGCAAAATGCCTTTTCTGTTAGTATTAATCTATGTGAGGTTTTGCCTTCCATAATGATAATGGCAGAAAGTGAAGAGGAACTAAAAAGCCTCTTGATGAAAGTGAAAGAGGAGAGTGAAAAAGTTGGCTTAAAGCTCAATATTCAGAAAACTAAGATCATGGCATCTGGTCCCATCACTTCATGGCAAATAGATGGGGAAACAGTGGAAACAGTGTCAGACTTTATTTTGGGGGGCTCCAAAATCACTGCAGATGGTGATTGCAGCCATGAAATTAAAAGATGCTTACTCCTTGGAAGGAAAGTTATGACCAACCTAGGTAGCATATTAAAAAGCAGAGACATTACTTTGCCACAAAGATCCATCTAGTCAAAGCTATGGTTTTTCCAGTGGTCATGTATGGATATGAGAGTTGGACTGTGAAGAAAGCTGAGCGCCGAAAAATTGATGCTTTTGAACTGTGGTGTTGGAGAAGACTCTTGACAGTCCCTTGGACTGCAAGGAGATCCAACCAGTCCATCCTAAAGGAGCTCAGTCCTGGGTGTTCATTGGAAGGACTGATGCTGAAGCTGAAACTCCAATACTTTGGCCACCTCATGCGAAGAGTTGACTAATTTGAAAAGAGCCTAATGCTGGGAGGGATTTGGGGGCAGGAGGAGAAGGGGATGACAGAGGATGAGATGGCTGGATGGCATCACCGACTCAATGGACATGAGTTTGAGTAACCTCCGGGAATGGCGGTGGACAGGCAGGCCTGGCGCGCTGCGATTCATGGGGTCACAAAGAGTGAGACACGACTGAGTGACTGAACTGAACTGAACTGACTGAATAATATTTATAACTTTATAGTACTTCCTAAACATTTTTCTTTTTTCTTCATTATTTTCATTCTATTGGACAGATAGCCCTTGGTCAAACTGACAGAGAAGCAAATTGCTTCTTCTTGGAACTTCTAAAATATAGTTTGGCTCAAACCAAGCCCTGATCACTCTGTCCTCTTAAACCGTTGTCCACAAAGTGAAATCCTGCTTTCGATTTGAAAAGGCTGTGGTCAGAAAGATGTCCCTTGCCATTAGAAATGTAAAGAGGCCATTGAGTATCGTGGTTAAGACTATGGGAGCCGGCTGGCTGGGTTCAGATCTGTGTAGCCTAGACAAGTGATTTAACCTTTCTGTGCCTCAGCTATCCATAAAATAGGTAAAATTAAGAAAGTGGATGAGCTGACACATTCTGTATGCTTAGAGAATGTTAGCAAAGAATAAGTAGTCAATAGTTTGCAAACAAGAAAGTTCCTCCATTGATGCAATGCTTGCTTAACAATGATATTGGCTGAATCGGGCTATTTGTCCATGATAATAAGAGCTTACTGTGGCTTAGCTGGTAAAGAATCTTGCTGCAGTGCAGGAGACCTGGGTTCAATCCCTGGGTTAGCAAGATCCCCTGGAGAAGGGAAAGGCTACCCACTCCAGTATTCTGGCCTGGAGAATTCCATGGCCTATATAGTTCATGCGGTTGCAAAGAGTTGGACACGACTGAGTGACTTTCACTACTGCATGCCAGGCATTGTGCTAAGTGCTTTATATCTATTTATGCATTTTTATAACCTTTTAATATCACAGGTTTTATATTATCTGGGTTATGTCCCCATTTTTTTGTGACCCCAGGTTACAGGTATGGAAACTGAAGCTCAAAGAGATGAAGAAACCTAGTCCTGCTAGTCTTCAGAACCTAAGCTCTTAACCACCTTGCTGTGGTCAGTCAATCCCTGTTGTCTTTCAGATCATTAACCCTCCCTCTCCATTAACACTGCATACTCCATCTCTGTTGATGGAATTCTAGTGTGGTTTCTATTATTGAGCATTTAGTCTTCTTAGGGAGATACGATATGCAAATAGAAGAGTTAGAGGATTGTAGAGTGAATCCCTGCCTTGTTGCCAGTGATACAGTTGTAAGAAAGATATTGACTCAGAGAAGAGGGAACTTGGAGTGGTCTATAGGGCGGGTGGAGTAGGAGGGTCTTGACCTGGGAAGTAAAGATGGGTGGGATCTAACCAGGCACAGAGAGAAAAGAGGGAGGTGTGCAAGGCAAATCCCCACAGTTAAAACAGTTGTGCTGGGAGTGAGACAAGTAGCAAACTGGTCACCCCAGTATAGCGGGAACATGTTGGGGTATTGAGAGTAGCTTGGAGCAGTGGGAAGATGCATAAAAGTTTGCAGAATGTAAGGGTTGCAAGCAGGCAGCCATTGGGTCACTGTTGGTATTCAGTTTTCTAAAACTTCTAATTGGTTGTCAGCACTTAGAAATTGGTAGATTTTATGTCAAGGTCTGGATTTACAGCTGCTTCTGAACTAATGGAAGTTCTGGCAGTTGCTGAGCCCACATTCCCACATGGTGACAATTGGCTGGAGCTGAGGCCAGCTGTCTCCATCATGCGGAATAAGTGTCTTCATTCTGCCACAGACCCCCTCCACTTCCTTGCGACTCCATCTGCCTAGCTGGTGAGGGCAGCAGAGTTTGTGACCTTGGCCTTATGGATACAGGCTCTGAGAATGGCTCAGAGGTCCTTGTCCTTTCTTCCTGCCAAACTGCAAGCTGCATGCGAGCAGGAGCCACGCTTTGCTTATGCACTACTGCACTGCTCAGGCTGGAAATCTGCCCCACACATCTCAGGCCCTCAATCAGTGTGGTACTTGGGTGGCACCAGTGACCACTTTATAGTGGGCTTAATTTTGGAAGCTAAATACTGATGAGGCGCACACCAGTAAACCTAGTGGCTCATTTTAAATCCACTTAAAAAGGCAAACTGTAGATGACCCTTAAGCAGCAAACAGGTCGCTTATGAAGTTGAGAATGGTGTGTGTCAAGGAAAGAGCTGCTTGTTGTTTGTCGCTCTGTTTCCAACACCACTCCTGGACACGGGTAGGCACGCTCTTATTTTCTTCTTTGGACACAAACTAAACAATAGAAGTAGAACATGCATCAGGAGGACTTTGGGCACGTACTTATTTGCTTCACTCAGCAGGACAGTAGCACGACAGAGATCACAGCCAGAGCTCCTGGCTTGGCGTGGCTTCCCCCAAATCTGTAAAACCCTCATTGCTTTTCACTAGGGATGTGATCTTTCCTCCTGGCTGCTGATGGCAGCTCTCCACCATGGTTTAGTTTAGTCTGGCTTCTTGTTTTGTTTCTTTCTTTGTTTCCCTTTCTTCCACACTTGGTATTCCTCAGGGTTCTGTCTGCACGCACCTTGCCATGGGAAGCCCCGGGAAAGAAGAAAGTCCAGCCGCCTCTACCCTCAGGCTCAGCTCCAGAAAATCAAAGCCGAGCAGAGGCAGCTCTTCTCTGCCTGCAGCAGGGTCAGCGATTTGTGTAATGTTTTCCCTGTCAGCTTATCTCTGCCGATTTCTTGTGTTTTTGAGCAAGAGGAGGAAGCTCCACGGCTGCCTTTTTAAGCAGGTGGGAGCTCAGCTGCGATCAAAGCCCAGCCTCGCACTCCCTGCTGACAGCCAACCCTGCTTTTTTGTCAAGTGCTCCTGGTGGGACTGGATTCATCTCATTGGAGTGAGATGGCTCCAAGAAAAAACCCACCCGGATGCCCCAACAAAGAACGAAAGGAGAAAAGCACTTACATCTCTCACGCCACGTGGGAAGTGTTTTGATAACATCGTTTGAATCAAACCATAATTAGGCTTTTGCATCTAGTTCTTGTAGGAACATGAAATGCTGTTCAGCCAGCAGGTTTGTTTTTCACAGCCATCTAACTGGGGGTTTCACTTGTGCTGTGTATGCCTGTATTTAGTCAAATGATATCTTGGAGCCACTTTTTCATTCTTATTTTTAGTAATCAGTAATTTTTGTAGATAGTAATTTGGGTCTATTGGACATCTTGGCAACTCTTCAATTCTAATTATAGCAGAGTTTTTGCCTGTATGTTTTGATGCTAAAGTGAACATAGGATTTTAAAGAGATGTCCAACAAACTAGTTGAGTTCTAGTTTTTGAAAGTCATGGTTACTACCCTAAAATAGAGAACCAAGTGTAATTGTATCCTAGAAAACTTGATTTGCATAAAAGTTTGGTCAAGGATTGTGTCCCCCAACATAGGAAAGATTCTTCAGTAGTTCTTCTGGCCAGTGCAGTCTTCCAGCATCTCGTTTCACATGGGCGATAAGCCCTCTGAGTACCCAGCTGATGTCACTGCTTCCTGGGAACCAGCACACAGCAGGTGCGTGTGTTAGAAGCCCAGGCTACCCCCGGATTTTCCCTCTTGTATCAGGCACGTGTTGCCCTGTGAGCCATGGTAAAGTGTGGAGAGTCTTTAAGTATGAAGAGTCCCGGCTTAGCCTATGTGGCTGAAGAAAGAATCACATGGGCTCATGGCATGTGAATGCAGCTTGAAAAGCCTCCAGTCTGGTGCTTGTGTGGAATATTCATGCTCCAAGTTGAGGTAGCCCAATGGTCTTAGCTTTGTCTAGGCCTCATCTTTGTCACAGAAAATTAGGGTTTTAGATTTTAATTATGTGGTCCAATTTTATATTCATAGCCTTCCAAGGCTATTTTAGTGTAAATTAATTAAAATAAAATGCAATTTAGGATTCAACTCCTCAGCCACACTGGACATTTCAAGTGCTCAGTTGGCACGTGTGTCTTGTGGGTAGCATATTGGATAGTACAGATCTAGGCTATTTGCATCATTACATGAAGCTCTGCTGGATGACCCTGGGCTCAGTAGATTCCTTCCAACCTGCAGTTGTGTAGACCTCAACAGAGTAGCTTGCTCAATCCATAGGAGAATTTTTTTTTAAAGGAGAATTGATTGTGCCTCTAGTGCCCTATCCTCCACTCATACCAGGTGCATGGATCTGCTGTAATCTTTGCCCTTGTTTCCCTGGTGGCTGAGCATGAGGTCTTCCTATGTCATCTTTCATTGTTTCTTAGCAGAGAAAATTTAGTTGTAGAAGGATACATTCTTGAGCCCTCAAGTAGTTTTATATAGCTTATATTTATCATATGAAATACTGTAAAATTCTGGCACAATTTTTCTCCTCTTTTCCTAAACCTCTGGGTCTTCCTTTTTAGAAACAAAGTAGCATGTTGTCATGTCCCATGAACATGGGCCCGCACAGGTAGGCTATCAGGCTCAGGTGAAAGCAGGTGGGAGAAGCAGTTGTCTAGGCATGGATACATGATCTGTATATCTGGAGATTAGACAACCACATGGGAATTGATATCCATATGGCTCTTAGGACTGGAAACAGGGAGTCAGTTTGAGTGCTATACTCTGTGGGCTGGAGGCTCAAGCCAGGAAGAAGTGGGTCAGTATAAAGAAAGAGTAAAGCCAGGTCCCACACTTCAGGCTGTTCAGCGTATTTGGTCTTTTTGTCACCTTTCAGTGAGGTCTTTTCTAAACACTTATAAAAATGGAACCTCCTCTGTCCTTAGCACTCCTAGGCCACTTTTTAGCTCTGTTTTCCCCATAGCACTTACACCATGTGGCACATTTATTGTCTGTCTTTTTCTGCAGAGTATAAGCTCCATGAACACGAGGATCCTTATGGGTTTTGCTCAGTCCTTGGGCACATAGTACTTTGAGTAAATGTTTGTTGAATGAATGAATGAATGAAAAAATTCACCTGCTACATTGTTTCATTGAGACCTGTAGGCAGAGGTTACTTGTAGGAGGGTCCAGGTGAAGTAATGAGTGGAGGTTGGGGAAGGCAGGCAAGGTATTGGGGCTATTTGGACGGCAGAGGGATCAGGGCAGATTTTTCGAGCCTGACCTTGGTAGAGGTCCCTGTGGAGGTTGAAGTTTCTGTACAAGATAGCAGCTGACCTTAGCTTTGTAGACTCAGGGCTGAGAAATAAGGTACTTCTGAGATTGAGCCTCAGGATTAAGCTGACCTAGAAGAAAGGGTCACAGGAAGAACCTTGAGCCAAAAGGCCATTAGAGAAGGGTTCCTTGCACCTTTGACCTGGAGCCATGGTTGCTGAGTGGCTGCAGGCTGAAGATTCAGGTTTATGCTCCAGATAAGAGAGGGCTAGGACACAGTCAGGCCGCCCTTTCCAGAACCTGTAAAGGGAAAGCAAATGCTTTACCCTCAAGAGCTGACCCAGGACTCAGGGAGAGCCTCATGCTGCTCTCACCCTCCCAGGTGTTTGATCAGATTGAGTCAGTGATGTTAAAGCCATAAAGTGTAAGGTGGTCATAATCTTCATTCTGATGAAGATGATGGTCACAGCTATCTGACTTAGTGCTTCTGAGACTTTATTGAGCAAACAGGTCCCCTGGGAGCTTGTTAAAATGCAGATTCTGATTTTGTAATTCTAACAAGTTCTGGGGTAATACTGCTGCTACTGGTCCATACTTTAAGTAGCAAGGGACTATACTTTAAGTAGCAAGGCTTTATTAAAGAGAGAAGCTAAATATGTCATTGACATCAATTGCTCTTATTAAAACTATTTTAAAATTCCCCTTAGATGGGCTGGGGGCTGCCACTTGATAATGTTCTGATAGGCAAATGCTTTTCACTTTAGTTGAAGTAATTTTTGAGAGAATATAAATAAGCATTAAGAAAATTGGCCTTCCCCAGTTTTGATTTTCTGTAGATGAATGCTTGTCGGCACTGTTGTCCAGTCTGGCTTTCAAATCCAAGACTTCCCAAATCAGTCACTGAGTACTCCAGGCCTGATTTGAGTGAACTTTTATGTCTCTTCCCTTCGTGCAAGAGGTGGTTGTGTGCAGCAGGATGTAGTGTGGTGTGCTGAGCCACTGACCAAGCTGGTCTTGACATGGGCCTGGATCGGGGTTAAGAGAAATCTGTTCTTGTGATGCACAGGTGTTGGTGGCACCTGACTCACACTGAAGGCTCTCCATGCTTTTATCAATATTTCTGTCTGGAAGAATTAAGAGAGAGAGGCAGGAAAGATGACTTGAAACCATGGGCATTTTGGAATTTGTGTTCTGAGAGTCAAGGTCTCTTATAAATAGACCCTCTTCCATGCATCTCTCCTTTCTGCCACATACCAAGATAGAATGTTTAGTCCCTGTGGAATGCAGTCAGCCTGTCCCATGGTCTGAGGATGGAGCCATGGACCTAATGGCGCTATTCTCCTTGTTCTGTGATGCCACCATTCCCATGTGCTTCTTCCTATTTTTCTACCCTGGACTGCTTCTCATAGTCCTTGAGACCATTTCAGTTTAGACAACCTGTTCTGTAAGAGCAGACCTTGTCTACTGTCTTCACTTTGTTACCAGTTTAGACGACCTGTTCTGTAAGAGCAGACCTTCTCTACTGTCTTCACTTTGTTACCACCATTCCAAACCTGAAATGGTTGCCCCCTTCTGGTCTCATGGCCAATACCTACTTACAGTCACCTTTCATCATTTACAGAAGTATGTTATATGAAGTTGTTGCAGACACTCAATTAGCAAACTTGCAACTATTGAAATACACGGTTAGTTTCTTGTGAGCCTCTGGTCACAACATTTTCATCAGCCAATCAGCGCATAGCCTTGTTTTATTAGTGTTTCTGCTTAAAGACACTTTATTTCATATATACCAATATTATTGATTCATTCACAGTGAACTCATGGCCAACAGCACCATAACTCATGCCTGAACAAAGCTTATCTAAGAACATATGTTTTCTTCATAAGACACATTCTAGGCTTTGGGCAGTAGACAACAGTTCAACATTGAACTTGGAGGCCATGATATACAGGAAAATTGTCAACAAAAGCCCCCAGATGCAAAAACCATGGCACTAAATTGACCGTGAAGAAGGACCCTATTTACAGTATGAAAACTGAAACAAGAAGGCAGAGTTGCATCCAGGCATCCCTCAGGATATGTGTATTGGGTATTGAAGATGCCCACTGCTCTCTGTGCAGCCATGAATGACTACATAAGGGTGAGGAGTATTGATTTTGAGGCTACAGGAAACTGCGACAAGTAGTCAGATTTACCAATATGGAATTTGTGAATAATAAAGCCTATAAACATTGGTATACAGACTCACACAGAAGGGGCAGAAGAGAAGAAATAACTATTGCTTCTCTCCAAGAATCTGATATTTAAAAATTTAAGATAAGCATTGAAGTAGTCAATTTAGGCTGAATTAGGACTTTCGTCTTACCCTGGTTTTAAGGCATAAAATGGTTTTCCTATGGAATTATATGTGGGAACAGACTGTCTCTTCAATGCCTGGGGCACCCCAGGCTGATCCTTATCATAGATGTCCTTCACTCTCGTAGGATATCTTCTTCCTTGCCAAGTCCAGACTAAGATGATATGATCCTCAGAGCAAAGACTGTATTTTATATTCAGCATTACATCCACCAAACCTGGCGCATAGAAGATGGTCAATAAATATTTGTCAAAAGACTGACTGGACCTGGGCACTGCAGCTCAGTCTGCTTGCTTCTGGTCCATGTCCACCACCCCGTGACCTCAGTTCCTCAGTTCTGAAACCTACAAAGTTCTGAAAGCAGAAGTATTTTCAAGGCAATGGACAGCACAACCTGACTGACCTAAATTCAACTGGTGACCTGAGGCCATTTATAACATTTATTCAACTTGGAGTGACAAACCATACATCTTGCATAGAAATATTAGTCTATTTGATTACAGATTGCTGCTGGTGGTGTTAAGTAATGCATAGTATAATATTACAGGTCCAGAATCACCTTTCTTATGTATAAAACAAACTGGAATTTTGGAATTCATCTAGGTCCAAGAGTTTCAGCTGATGTCTTATTCACTTTTACTATTATTTAGGGATTTTCTGTAGAAATTTTATTTAAGAAGCAAATTTATTTAAAAACAAATTAGAGACATAAATGATTATGGCCTCTGGAAGATGAGGAGATGGTTAAGTGATATAATCTGATAGCTTACCTCCTGCAGGAACAATGTATAGAGTAAAGTCCCAGAGTAAGTTTGAAGAGTGGTGACAATAGTTTCTTATGTGAATTGGAAGCTTAAATCATGAAAAGTGAAGGAGTTGATAAATCTTAAGACTTTATCATAAATATTAAAAATGTGAGTCTTTTATTAGAAAAAAAGATTCCTTGAACTTCAGGACATATTTGAAAGATTGACCATAATGTCCAAATCAACTATCATTTCACAGAAAAATGTATTTGTAAAACATTCATTTCAGTTCCGTCAGTCAGTCGTGTCCAACTCTTTGCAACCCCATGAACTGCAGCACGCCAGGCCTCCCTGGCCATCACCAACTCCCAGAGTTTACCCAAACCCATGTCCATTGAGTCGGTGATGCCATCCAACCATCTCATCCTCTGTCTTCCCCTTCTCCTCCTGCCCTCAATCTTTCCCAGCATCAGGGTCTTTTCCAATGAATCAGTTCTTCGCATCAGGTGGCCAAAGTACTGCAGTTTCAGCTTCAACATCAGTCCTTCCAATGAACACCCAGGACTGAGCTCCTTTAGGATGGACTGGATTGGATCTCCTTGCAGTCCAAGGGATTCTCCAAAACCACAGTTCAAAAACATCAATTCTTCGGCACTCAGCTTTCTTTATAGTCCAACTCACATCCATACATGATTACTAGAAAAACCATAGCCTTGACTAGATGGACCTTTGTTAACAAAGTAATGTCTCTGCTTTTTAAAATACTGTCTAGGTTGGTCATAACTTTCTTTCCAAGGAATAAGCATCTTTTAATTTCATGGCTGCAATCACCATCTGCAGTGATTTTGGAGCCCAAGAAAATAAAGTCAGCCACTGTTTCCCCATCTATTTGTCATGAAATGACGGGACCGGATGCTATGATCTTAGTTTTTTGAGCATTGAGCTTTAAGCCAACTTTTTCACTCTCCTCTTTCACTTTCATCAAGAGGCTCTTTAGTTCTTCACTTTCTGCAATAAGGGTGGTGTCATCTGCATATCTGAGGTTATTGATATTTCTTCCGGCAACCTTGATTCCAGCTTGTGCTTCATCCAGCCCAGCGTGTCTCATGATGTATTCTGCCTATAAGTTAAATAAGCAGGGTGACAATATATAGCCTTGACGTACTCCCTTTTCCTATTTGGAACCAGTCTGTTGTTCCATGTCCAGTTCTAACTGTTGCTTCCTGACCTGCTTACAGGTTTCTCAAGAGGCAGGTCAGGTGGTCTGGTATTCCCATCTCTTTCAGAATTTTCCACAGTATATTGTGATCCACACAGTCAAAGGCTTTGGCATAGTCAATAAAACAGAAATAGATGTTTTTCTGGAACTCTCTTGCTTTTTCAATGATCCAGCGGATGTTGTTATAAAACATACTCTTCTGTTTAAAAAAAAATTCATAGCAAAAGAACCGCAGTTTCAGAGGTTTGCCAAAAACAGTTTTTCCCGTCTGCTTCTCTTCTACTGGTAATAATAAAGAAGATTATTATAATGAAGCACCTGGAAATGGAATCTGGTTGTCTTTCTCCTTCTCTAGGGGAAGGGTTTTTTTTTTTAAACCCTGTATAGATTTTAATTGGAATTGAAAATATGGCCTGGACTCTTACAAACCTTGGGCTTCCCTTGTGGCTCAGACAGTAAAGAATCTACCTGCAATGTGAGAGACCCAGGTTCGATCCCTGGGTCAGAAAGAACCCCTGAAGAAGAAAATGGGTACCTACTCCAGTATTCTTGCCTAGAGAATTCCAGGACAGAGGAGCCTGGCGGGCTATAGTCCATGGGGTCACAAAGAGTTAAACATGACTGAGCAGCTAACACTTATAAACCTTTATACTCATTTAAAAACAAAACAAAACTATCTGGGGACTTCCTTGGTGGTTCAGTGGCTAAGACTTCTCACTCCCAATGCTGGAGGCCTGGGTTAGATCCCTAGTCAGGGAGCTAGATCCCACATGCCACAACTAAGAGTTTGCCTGCTGCAACTAAAGATCACATGTGCTACAACTAAGACCCAGTGCACCCAAATAAATAAATAAATGTTTTAGAAAGCAAGCTTCAGTCTGTACTACACAAATTTGATAAAGTTGCTCACTTTGTAGAAAATATTCATACAAGTGGTAGATTCCTGGTGGCTAGTTTTCAGGGGTTTAATTGGAAAGATGAAATATTTTTTTAATTAAACCTTTTATTTTGTATTGGAGTATAGTTGATTTACAGTGTTGTGATTGTTCCAGGTGGACAGCAGAGGGACTCAGCCATACATATACATGTGTCCATTCTTCCCCAAACTCCCTTCCATCCAGGTTGAAGGCTTGAAAACAGTATTAAAAAGAAAAATAATACACATTCTTATTTTATTCTTACTTGAGAAAGTACTAAGGTTGGTCTGTAGATCAAATGTCCTGTTGGGGCTCTGAGTAGATGCCTTTAAAAATGGTATTTGAAATGACCCACAGACAGTGCTTTAACCAATATCATAGGAATCACTTCCATTGCATTGAACTATGTACTTCTGCAAAGAACAGCTTTCTGTGGAGAGTATGCTTGTTGAAAGAAATGACTAATGGATCTTTCTCTAGGCATATTTTGAGATTCTTTTTGTGTTTGGTAAAACGTGCCAGGCCTTTTAAAAAATAGTTTGAGAAGAGTAGCATTGTATTAGAAATCTTATTGTTTGCCCCAAGGAAACCAGAGCTATCCCTGTGACTCTCTGCACCCTTCTCTCTCTGGCTCTGCCCCCTTTACCTGAACAAATGTTCAGAAGCCTGAGGCTTCTTTACAGAACTTGTGTTTGTTAAGTAAGTACAGGTGATAAATATACAAATATTGAATTTTAAAACACCTGCGTAAGTATCACCCAAGTCAAGAGCCACCCGGAAGTCCCTTGTACATTTTCACATTGTGTTACCATACGTTGGTTTTTGCCTGCTTTGGAACTTTGTATAACTGAAATAATACAGTGTGTGCTCTTTTGCATGTGGCTTCATCTATTCAACCTCATTTTGGTGAGAAGTCTAACTCAGTATCAGTTTTTAAAGGTCCCTCTAGGGGCACCTGTAGCAAAATCTCTTGGTCATACCTGTTATGACCTCATCTTGACTTTATGGCATTTGTAAAGACCCTGACCCTGATGCTGGGAAAGATTGAGAGCAGGAGAAGGGGACGACAGAGGACGAGATGGTTTGATGGCATCACTGACTCAGTGGACATGAGTTTGTGTAAACTCCGGGAGTTGGTGATGGCCAGGGAGGCCTGGCGTGCTGCAATTCATGGGGTCGCAAAGAGTTGGACACTACTGAGCGACTGAACTGAACTGTTTCCTCAACTGAGGAAAATCCAATGAATCTTATCTAAGAAGAAGCTGAATGCTAAATGCTGCAGCTCCTGGGTTTGGCCTCCCCACAGAGGGAGACAAGTTATAGAGCTGTTTTTATCATGTCAGCAGGCTGTACCAATTGGCATTCTGTGGAGTCATTCTGTGTAAGAATGAGTACAGGAAGGTCCTGCAGGTCTGCCCCTAGAGGTGGCCACTTAGCATAGTGACTGGCCCTCGTGAGGAGGTCTGTTCTGTAACTGTGTCTGATCGTGTTGGAAAGCACAGGTTCCCACCTTTCTCTAGAGAGCATGTTAACTGTGGTTTGAAGTGTGTGGGAAGAGGCAGAGAGCTTATGTGATATGTCAGACATTTAATAATTCCAGAAAACCCACACCAGGGAGCAGGCAGTGCATGGTTGTCATTCATTTGGTAGAACAAAATTGTCATTAAGAAAATGCCGAATAGTTCTTTTTTTTTTTTTTTTTTCGAATAGTTCTTTTTTAACTGATTCATGCCATTGCAGTATGCATTGGAGAAAACATTTCATTGACCATCACACTTGCGAGTGGATAAATATTCTGAATTTTCAAAGTTTCTTTACTTCCATCTTAATTTGGAGAGCTGTGTGCTGCATCGTGTGTGTGGCAAACATTCCGGCACTCAAGTATTTTCCTGTGTCAGTACTGTGAAAACAACACAGTGCACAAACTTTGTGTTTTGTAACCAGGGAAAATCTTAGCATTGAGAACAAGCTTACAAAGAAATAAACACATTAAATCACTTGTCCCAGTCTTTCTTCCTCAGAGGATGCCAGGAAGTTTGGGAGCAGTCATTTTCCTTCTGCTTTCAAGATGGGAAAGTGGAGACAAAAAGGACATGTTTGAAAACGCAGCCAGAACTTGCACTTCTGTAGACCTCAAGACTGTTTTAGAATGCCAAGTTCATTGTGTGTGCAAGAAATTGGAGGACAAGGGGCAGAGCATCCCAGCTGGTGGTCTGTGGCCCCACTGATGGGTTTCAGGAGAAATGGACATAATGGCCCCCTCACCTTCAGGATGGCAGGTGGGATGGGAGCCAGCCTGGACAGTTTACTTTTGTGCCATGCCAGATGGAGACTGTTTTCTGGGTCCCAGGGCATGAAACAGCTTGGAAAGCATTGCTTTAAATAGACTCTGCAAGACTGTCTGAGGGGCAGTTCAGCTTAGAACTGAATGAGTAGGAGCCAGCCTACGAAGACTTGGGGGAAGAATGTTCCAGAAAGAGGGAACATTTGCAAAGGCCTTGAAGAAAGAACGGATCATTGTGTCCTTGGGACAGAGAGAGGGTGGTGAGTGGAGCTCTAGAGCACAATGACGTGGAAACAAATGGCAGGCAGCCCCCCGGAGAGGCAGACAGGCCCAGAGGGCTGATCTTCTGGGGCCTCGTCTTCACTGGGGAAGTCTAGATTTTATCCTGAGTGTTCTGGGAACCCATTGCAGGTTTTAAACAGGGGAACATCTTGGTCATTAATGTAGAAGTGTCAAAGCATAGCATTTTAGACTCAGAAACTAGAAACAGACTGATCATTCACTGCATTTTATTATGTGAAGGAAACTTCTGTGTCTTGCTGCTGTTGATATTCTTGGTGGTATCATTTATTTCATTTGTAAAATCAGGAACTTGTATGAGGTGCCTTCTGATTTCTTTTTGGCTCTAAAGATCTTGATCCCTGTATACATCTCTGTATTAGTTCCCTTGGGCTGTGATAACAGATGACTGAAGCTTAAAAGAGCAGAAATTTATTCCCTCACAGTTTTGGAGGCCATAAGTCTAAAATCAATGGTTCAGCAGGGTTGGTTCTTTCTACAGGCTTGAGAGAGAGTTGTCCCATGGCTCTCTCGAGATCCTAACTACCAGCCGTCCTTGACAGTCCTTGCTTGGCTTGTAGACACAGCACTTCAGTCTCTGACACTATTATCAAAGGGTCTTCTCTGTATCGTTGTCTCTTTTTTTAATATTTATTTATTTTAAATGAAACAAAGATGAATTTTTTTGATAATAAATGGTACAATTCACAAAGAAGATAGACATCATAAACCATTAGTGTTCCTCGTGTCTTTATATGATGTTCTTATAAGGACACTAGTCCCCACTTAAGTGATTGGATTTAGGGCTCACCCTAACACAGTATGACCTCATCTTGACTTTATGACATTTGTAAAGACCCTGTTTCCCAAACTGAGGTCATACTGACAGGTTCTGGGGGTGAGGACTTGAACATATCTTTGTGGGGGATACACTTCAACCAGAACACCTTCCTTCTGTTACCACCTTCTTAGTGCCTTCTCCCTTTAGTTTATTGACCTCTACTTAGTTTAATGGAATCCAAATAGCCATTTCATCTGAACAGTTAGTAGGTCAAAATACTACACCTCTGTGGTTGAACAGTATGCTCTGCCCCTTTCACACAGATGAAAGGTAGAAATATTGTCAGAATTGTACAAGTCTGACATACGCCCAGATGTCTTGCTTCATGGAATACTTTTAGAGAAAAAAATGGATGGAAGAGATCTGTTTCCACCCCATTTTCCCATATCCTTTTCTACCCTACAAAAGTCTTTTGTTGTTGTTGTTTTTTGTTTTACTTAACCAGTTGTTTGGGTTCACTGATAGATTACATATTTATTTCCTGCCTTGTACCAGAAATTATTTAAAGCATCTTTCTTGTTTGAATAAACAAGATGAGCTGATTAGGGTTGGGGTAAAAGAAGCGGGGGTAAGGTAAAGACCTAAATGGAAGTGGAGAGGCGAGAAGGAGTCACTGGATTGCTCTATCATGCAGGTGGATCACAGATTGGGACTTCACAACTGCTGGTGTAGAAAGGGAGACCTTTTGACTTGGCACAGTTCCAAAAATTTCATGGGGCCAGTTTTGAAATTGACTCTGAATTCTAGCTTTGGGGATTACAATGAAGCACATTTCCCTAACACAGTTCTGCTGGGGTGTGGGGGGCATAGAGGGAAATGTGGCAAATTTATGACACTTAACATTTCCGTCTCTACTATTTGATTCAGTCTGGCATAAATGCAAAATGGTTTCAAGGACAGGATGCAGTGCATTTCTCTCAAACTGTGGACATTGCGTCCTTCTTAATCTATTTGTCATCCTCATTGTTCGCTTCTTAGATGGATGCCAGTAGTAAAGCGAACGATAGCTTCTCTGGATTTGGGTAAACCTTCATTCACCTACTTCATTTACCTACTAACTGTACTTCAGTATGTATAATTGCCATATAAATTTTTAAAATGTAAACTCTTTTACTTTGCTCTAAAAATGTTTGTGTGTGGGGGGGTGGGGTTGTTTGTGTATGTAGTACACCACATATGTATCATGAGGGGGTCATTCTTTTTGAATAGTCATAATTAGAGTTTCCACACTTAGAAAATTGAAGAGAACTGGTGATAGCACACAAAAATACACACTATTGATCAAACCATTTAATAAATTTAATTCCCATCCTAGTATATCACTCTCCTTCCTAGCGTCTCCCCCCTACTCATCCTGCCAGTATTTTTTTTCTTTAACCTCTTGATGATGATTGTGTTTTTTTTTTTTTTTTTTTTTTGAGTAGTGGTGTTTCACCTGCAGCCGCAAGGCTGGCGGACCCCGCCCCGCCCCCTCAAGGAAAATGGGGCGGCGGGGGCCCGCTCACTTATTCTACACCTCTCATGTCTCTTCACCGTGCCAGACTAAAGTCAAGCTCAACAGGGTCTTCTTTCCTGGCTGATTCCGCCAAGCCCGTTCCCTTGGTTGTGGTTTCGCTGGATAGTAGGTAGGGACAGTGGGAATCTCGTTCATCCATTCATGCGCGTCACTAATTAGATGATGAGGCATTTGGCTACCTTAAGAGAGTCATAGTTACTCCCGCCATTTACCCGTGCTTCATTGAATTTCTTCACTTGGACATTCAGAGCACTGGGCAGAAATCACATCGCGTCAACACCCGCTGCGGGCCTTCGCGATGATGGTTGATATTATGTAGTACAAATAAACTGCAGATTGAGAAAAGGACAAGGATTTCACAAAGGCAGAGGAAGTAATATAGAAGCTGGATTTGAACCACACATAGAACCGCTGACAGTGAGGCTTGAATGTGTGGGATTATTAACAACTGAAGCAGAAAATTCTACAATAATAGTGACAAGTTGAAAGTCTTTATTTTGACTGTTAAAGCATTGATTTGAGTATCACATGATTGAGAGGCCCTTGAACTCATGATGCCATCATGATTATTTATAAAAACTATCTTATGATTCTGCTCTAAAAGACCAACGTGAAGTGTCATACAGTACTATAATAGAATATTCTTAGAACAGTTACAAATACAATTAATATTTGGCTCATTCTTTATTTTGAGAGTTAGTGCCTAGTTGTAATTATAACCTACATATGAATATTGTTAAATACTTTCTAAACTTATTTGGGTAGTTTGTCATTTTGTCTCAAGGTGAAATCTTCACCTTTTAAAAATCACTTTTTACTATTAAATTTTGACTTCTATTTTATGTTGATTGACTTTAAGTGTTCTTGTTTCATCTTAATTATCTTCCATTAATGAGCATCTCCACTCTCTTTCAAACTTCATGTCCTCCCCAAACCTAAGAAGGTGACCTTATTTGGAGATAGGGTTGTTGCAGATGTAGTTAGTTGTTAAGAGGAGGTCATGCTGGAGTAGGATGGCCCTTTGATCCAGTATGACTTGTACCCTCATAAGGAGAAAAAAAGTCACAGATATACATTCAGAAGGAAGACAGCCTTGTGAGGAAACCTATATGGTGACAGAGCATAGAATGATGTGTCTACAAGCCAAGGAACGCCAGGGATTCCTGGCAACACCAGAGGCTAAGAGAAAGTCATGGAACAGATTGTTCCATTGGAGCTTGCAGAAGGAATCAACCCTGCAGCACCTTGATTTTGGATTTCTAGCCTCTAGAACTGTGAAAGGATAAATTTCTGTTGTTTTAAGCCACCACATTTTGATGGTTTGTTATGGCAGCTGTAGGAAATTAATACAGATTTTCATACCGTGAGTGGGGTGTTACTGTAACAGATACCTGAAATTGTGGGAGTGGCTTTGGGGTTAGGTCATCAGTAGAGGCTGGAAGAGTTTGGGAATGTGTGCATGATGGAAGAATCTTAGATTACTTAAAGAGATAACGTAGTAGAAATATGAACATTAAAGGTGAATCTTGCAAAGGCTTAGAAAGAAGTGAGGAGAGCTACAGAGAAAGCTTCTGTAGTCTTAGAAAAACATTTGCATATTATCTATCACCTGTAGAATGGTGCTAGAAACAGGAATGTGAAAGGTACTTCTAGTGAGATCCCAGATGGAAAAGAACTTGTTATTGCAAACTGGAGGAACAGTGACCCTTGTTACAAGGGTGGAGAACCTGGTTGTGCTGTGTCAGCCAGTCACTCAGTGTGGAGAGTAGAACTTGGGTATTTAGCTGGAGAGATTTCCCCAGGGTTAAAGGTGCAGCCTGGTTTCTCCTTGTTAACTAGAGTGAATGAGAGAAGGCAAAGAAATTGAGGAAGAAATTATTGAGTACAAAGGGGTCAGCACTTGATGATTTGGAAATTTCCCAGCCTGTCCACACTTCCCCAGTGCTCAGTGGGTAAAGAATCTGCCTGCCATGCAGGAGACACAGGAGATGCAGGTTGGATCCCTGGGTCAGATACCCTGGAGGAGGAAATGGCAACCCACTCCAGTATTCTTGCCTAGAAAATGCCATGGACAGAGGAGACTGGCAGGCTATAGCAAAGAGTCAGAAAGGACTGAGCATGCACTCATCATCATCATGAGTTTGTTCACATAACTGTGCTCTGGAATTGGGGCCACGGGTATGGGTGGACAGCCTTTGGCTAAAGAGATTAAGCATATGGATTTTGGATCCGCTCAGCCATCTGGCACAAGTCAGGAATGGAGGTGGGCTCATCCAGGAGGGACATGTGGAGAATTCTCTTGTCTAATGGTGTGCATCCCCTTGACTTTCACAGAAGACTGACAAGGTTTTTGAGAATGTTACAGCAGCAGAGAAACAACCAGCCTGGACTGAGAAGGGCAGAGATAGGATGAAATGAAGGGAGAATGGGTCTGAGGGCAGAACCAGGAATTCAGAGGCCAGAGTAGGTGGAGCTTCCACCCTAGTGGGTGGGCCCAGAGGACACAGCATCAAGCCACAGAGGATTATTCTCAGGCTTCAAAACTGATGGAATTTGACCTACTGCATTGTGAACTTCCTTTAGATTGGTTAACATTTTTTTTAATCCATTTCATTTTTTCCCTTCTGAAATGGAAATTTTTTTTTTTTAAACACTTGTACAACCGTTGTGTTTTGGAAACAGATAACTTGTTCTTTAGTCACAGGTCTGTGGACAGAGAAATGTTACCCCAGGATAGAGTATACCCAGAGTTCCACCTCAACCTGTTTGAGATGAGAGTTAGACGAAAGTTTGGACCTAAAATTGATGTTGGAATGGATTGAGACTTTGGGAGTATTCAGATGAGTGAATATATATTGTATGTGGGACAGACATGAATTGGGGGTGAGGCAGAGGCTAGAAGACAGACTGCATCGTTGGATAGTGCCTCTCCTTAATTCATATCTTCTCAGAACCCTAGAACATGACTTTGGAAATAGGGTTCTTGTAGATGTAATTAATTGTTAAGATAAGGTCATATTGGTGTAGAATGAGCCCTTGATCTAGTATGACTGGTATTCTTATGAGGAGAAGAGACATAGAGACACATCCAGATGGAAGACAGCCTTGTGAAGAAACACGCAGAGAGAACGCCAGGTGGTGACAGAAGCAGAGCTTAGGGTGATATATCTACAAGCCAAGGATTCCTGGCAACACCAGAAGCTACGAGAAAGGCATGAAACAGATTCTCCCCTCAGAGCCTTCAGAAGGAAGCAACCCTGCTGATACCTTGATTTTGGACTTCTGGCCTCTAGAACTATGAGAGGATAAATTTCTATTGTTTTAAGCCAGCCAGTAGTAGTTTGTTATGATGGTTACTAGTAACTAATAGAAGGAGTTTTGGGGAAAATTGATCTAATGACCCATGGACTAGGTATTGTTTTTCATAATGCAGACCCAGAGAAGGGTATTAAGTCAAGTTGAAAATAGGATGAAAAAATATTAAATTGGTCCATACTCAGTGAGGCCTAAATAACTCTTATCTTGCAGTATTTTCTGTATTAAATTGGTATTTTCTTGTTCAAAGAGATCAGTTGTTTCTGCTAATGACTGAGCTGGAAATGCTTTTCATTCTTACAGAGTCAGGGCAGGCAGTTAGTTCTGTGTTCATTTGTGCATGAACTGGTATTTGTCTTTCATGCCTGTTCTCAGAGATGAGTTTCAGCAGCAACTTCTACCTAAAGCTAATGCATTACCTTTTATTTAGATCAGGTTGCATAAATGTATATTAGGCAGGGGAGTTTGAAGTTTGGAACTGGTTCTTTTCAGTAGAGGAATTATGATTATATGTCATTGTCATCATTGTCTTTTAAAAAGAATGTTGATATACGGTTTGTTCCCAGAAAGAGTCTGAGGGGGTGGGGGTGGGGGTGGGGGTGGGGTGTGTGTGTGTCCTTTGAAATTAAAAGCCAAGTCACTGTATTCATCATCTAGTATGAAATGTGTCTGGAGTGGCCTCACTGGAGTCCTGTCCTACATTATCAGTTGCTGGCTCTAGTGTCAGTATGTCATGGCTGGCAGGCTAGCAGGTTTTGGCAGAGGAAATGAAACCTAGTCAGTTACTATGAGATTTATAGTAGACCTGCTATTGCAGGAAGTGGTGAAAAGTTGATTGATAGTTTGAGACAAAATTCTACAGCAAGAAACAGGATGTATGCTTTCTATTTATACCCAGTTTTCTTTTGCCTACATTTCAGGGTTCCTTTTGCACTTTGTTTTGGTGGTTTCATAAAGTTATGGTTCCCTTTTTGCCCCCCCCCTAAAGTCAGTTGCCAAATATAAAATAATTGAGGAAATTTTATATCATCTTAGCCATAGTAAAGGCATGCACCCTTAGCTGTTATTATTACTCTTCATTGGTAGTTGGATTTACTGTAGCTTGTCAGTCTTTAATTTAAAAAAATTTCTCCAAATAGGATATTATTTCACATGTATAAACAGAATGGAAGGTTTTTTTTTTTTTTTTTTTAAGTTATATGGCAGGATTACATTTCCAAAAATTTTCTGAGAAAAACCTGCATTGAGTGTAATTTTATTAAAATATGACATTAGTTTGATCTATCATGTATCTTTTAAATGCTGAATCTCTCCACTCCATAATTAATACATCTTAACAGATAGGTATTCTTCACTTAGATGTAAAATATACACTATAAGTACAACTAGTAACTCAACATATGTGTCGGTTGAGTATATCCACATGTACCTGGTTTTTATAAGAACTCTGTCTAACTAATAATGTCATTTGACAAGGCTTTTTGACTTGACCTAGCCTGGTCTGTTTTGAGTGTGACAGTGAAAAGCCACTAACTACGTTAAATGAGGTGCTTTCTGAAATGGCAAGGCCATTACAGTTAGATTGTAGAGTTTACAAGGAGTGGCAGACCTTAGGACCAGCTCCACTTGTGCCGATGTTTGAAAAGAGCGAAGGTGACTCTCTCATGGCTCCGTTTTTTCTCCAAAGGAATAATTTCCTTTTCTGTGAACAGTGACTGCTAAATCATCTGTGTAAAATAATTGAACAGAAACAAACCCGACTTTGATTTCTCAGATTAGTTGAGTCATATTCTATACCAATGATATTTTGAAATTTGAATTAGTTTTTTTTTTCTTCCTAGCATTCTATGAGAGTTCAAAATGCTTATTCTGTTAAGTTTCTATCAGAAGTTTAATATAAATTTGAGAAACTAGATAGCTTGAGGTAGTAAAAGGGGGATAATAAAAAATAAAGATGAATCAGGGTGGTAAGGAATAAAAAAATAAATCCACATATGATCCATTTTTAAATACACATTATATAATGGATCATTTTAGAAATAATATACTACTAAAACTGAGAAACAAACTTTTCCCTGAAGGATAGGAAGTTACCTCAGCTGGTAACAGGCAAAGATCACTTGGCTCATCTTTGCCACTTTCCTGCCTGTTAAAGTTGACACTTCTTAGTCCCAGTATTGTGAGGGATGCTTTCTGAAAAGAGCCAAAATTACAGGTGAGGAACTTTAGAATTCCAAATTTATATAGTTATAAGTGACAGATGTAATATTTTTATAATAGACAATAATAAAGATCCAATCAGTTTTAGCTTGAGTAGATATATCTGTGGTATTCACTAATATTCACAGAAATAATCCACATTTTTTCCCCTCAGATCCTGCAGTCCTTGTAGGTAAAGCTTAGATGTATACTTTAAGACTGCTGAGCTAAAAAGAGACCCGTCACAGTTTCTATGGAGAATTCTGGGCCTTATGCAAGTGAGAACTTGCTCCTTGGGAAGGGGTTGAGTGGCATCAAATTGGGAAGGAATCATGGGAACCTTTTCAGAGCCCGAGTAGTCCTGAGAGGCCATGTGGTGGCAGAGAGTGCTAGAGCTCAGAGGATGTGGGCTTCCGCTCCTTACTGGCACCCCGCCCCCCCGCTCAGCGGGGCAAACTTTAGATGGCCTCTCAATTCCTCCAAACTTCTATTTTGCCATCTGTCATGTGGGGATAAAAATGAAGCTGATTCACAGGATTGTCATAGGAGCAAGTACAACAATGTTTGTGGAACGTTATCCTTCATATATTGTCAAAAGTGTTTATTATGGGTGTTAAAAATGTGAGATGTGTAGTCACTGGAGTGTAAGGGCTTTTATTTAAATTTTTTATTTTGGATATTATAATTTAATAAGAAGCATTTTCTTCTTTCCCAAGTTCATGGCTCTTTATCTCTTAAGGCTGTGTGTCATTACCCAGAGAGGACCTTTTTTTTAGTGAAAAAGGTGACAGTGAGCTACTCCTTAGGCTGGCAGAGGCTTGCGGCAGGGAGGTTTTAAACTGGTCCACCAGCTCTGACCAGATCCTTGGCAACTGGTAGCCAAGGCTTCAAAATATAATATGTATATCATCCACAACTGTCTTGGACATGGATGTAGATTCTATTGGAAACATCTTATTTTACAACTGTGCTTTTAAAGATGTCTCAAACCCACCAGAACTTACCCAGAGTTACAGCCCTTTGGTAGATCATCTACCAACTCCAGTGGATCTCCCCAAGCTTTCCTTTCAACCGCAGGCCATCTTTCCTTTTCTAAGCTCCAGCAATTTCAGCACCTAAACACAGGGTTTTCCTCGTTTAAGAGAAAATTGCACATCCATGACAGCCATTGTCCTCGTCCCACCCAACCTTGGACACTGACTGCAGTGGAACTTTGGGTCCTGATTACATTCTCCAGACCTGGGGCTGGGGGTAGGGGAAGCATCCCTGCAGGAATCTTTTGTTATGCCAAATATTTTGAGACAAAGGGGTCTCAGTTATATCCAGGCACTTAGGTGAAAATCCCCATCCATCACTCTATTGAAATGAAGCCTCTAGTCCCCAGTATTTTGGGGTGGACTGCGCTTTGACGAATGAATTTATCCTGTGAACTCAACTCATTCAGTTTGTCTCCAGCCACTCATTTAATCTTTGGAGCCAGAGAAACACAGAAGCCACATCAGCACACTTACGTTTTCACTCACTGCTACCTTTTTTCACTTGTCACACCGGATTTTCCTCCATGGAACAGCAAAGACATCTTTTATGGAAAACTGCAGTATGCCTTACATTGCTTCAAAAAACAAAACAAAAATGCATCTGAGTTAATGAAAAAGTTTATCTGTTCAGTATAGTGTTTATCATGTAATGTTATAAATTTAGCAAAAATATCCTCTGAAATAGCATGAGATGGTTTTCAGTTAAAAAGCACTCTGTGTTGCTCTTATTCTGCTTTTCTTTTCTTTTCTAGTTAAGAATTTTGAATAGGTATTCCATTCCCATAAGTTTAAAAATAAACCATATTTATGAAAAGTCTCCCTTTCATGATGATCCTTCATCTTTCCAGCTCCTGCAGTGCCCCCTCTACATAAATATTAGTGTTTTCTGTAGCTCTCCAGAGTTCATGGTTAAGTGTACAAGCAACTTCAAATATGTTTTTGCTTCTTTACTTTTTTCGTGTGTTTAACATAGAAAGCAGCATATACATACAGAAAGCCTTTTGTCATTGTTAAACAGTATGTCTGGGTTAGTCCCTGGAGAGCCTTCTGCATTACGTCACCATTGACTATTCCTTCCTGTGGCTGTTCCACAACTGATCTAACCAGTCCCGTGTTGGTGGACATTTGGGTATTTCTTATTTTGGAGTATTAGAAACAATGCCGCAGTAAATATTACCGTGTCCTGTAGCATATGTGTTTAATTTCCAGATGTGGTTTTGCTGGGTCAAGGGTATGTACATTTTCCATTTTGAAAGTTATTGCCAGGTTCTCCTGCATCGGGATTATAGCTGTTTACTCTCTCACCACCAGTGAATGAAAGCGCCTTTCATCCACAGCCTTGCTGGCAGTGTTACCAAATGTTTGGATTTTTGCCAATCTGATAAATGAAAATATATCTCAGCATGACTTTAATTTGTATTTCTTTTATTTGACTGAAGTTGTTGAACATCTTTTCATATATTTTCAGAGTCATTTCTATTTCTTTTTGTGAGAATTGTCTGCTTGTATCTTTTGCCCATTTTCCTCATGGATTGTTATCTCTATTTTTAAGAACTCTATTAGGGGAATTAGGCCTTGTTTTATGATATAAATCACAAATACTTTTCTCAATTTTGCATTAGCCTTTTGACTTTTCTTATGGCTTTTTTTTTTAACCCTTCAGAAATGATCTTATTTTTATTAGTTGAATTTATCAGTCTTTGCCTTTCTTTTGTGGCTTCTAGATTTTGATCATAGGAAGGCCTTCTTCATTCTGGGGTCATAAAGGAAATCTCCTTCATTTCCTTGTAATACTTGTAATACTTTTTTCCATCTGTATCCTTGATCTATTTGGGGTTTCATCCTCTGTGCCATGTGAAGTATGGATCCAACTTTATTTTGTCATCTCTTTAAGCTGTGGACCCTGTTATCCCCAGGCCAGTTAATGAATAGTCCTAATAATTGTTCTTAAAATGGTTTTCAAGGTCCAAAAAGTTGGCAGCTCTTGCAGAAGCCTTAAAGAAAGCATCCCTGACCAAGGCCCAGCTGGGGTTAGAACTGGAGGAGCTGGAGGCAGCAGCTTTTCTGGTCCAGGAGGAAGAAACCACATCAAAAGCAGGAGTCCATTCCACTTCCGGGCAGCAGATGCCTTCCTCCAGCTCTGAGACGAGTAGTTCAGAGGAATCAGAGGGCAGTGCATCACCTGAGACTGAGGAGTCAGACTCGGAACAAGAGGAGCCCGGAGGTGGTGAATCTGAGACAGGGTGTTCCTTGCTCAGTCCCTTTGTTGAAGAAAGCAGCATGGCCCTGCTTCTTAACGATGGTGGGATGTGCAAAAGCACCACTTTCCTGGAGTCTGGTGATGGTCGAGGACAGCCGCTGGCCTCCCCCCGGGCTCCCAGAGCATTTGGGCCTCTGATCCAGGAGCTCGGAGAACAACTGGAGACTTCAGTTCAGATTTCTGAGCCCAAAGACTCTGCTGCTGGACCGCAGGGCAGTGTGCTGGAGAGAGAAAGCCGGCAGACACCTGAGGATCGACTCTTGAGTGGTCTCATTTGTTATTGAGAATTATGTCAGATTTGGTTTTATTGACTGAATTAAAATTCTTCATTTTCACTTTGTACTTTTCCTTGGTATATACAACATTGTTTGTGAGCTAACATTGACACCAGTTGGTTTTCTTATTGTACCTTTAAGAACAAAGTTCTAAAGCAAACTGTAATTAATATTATCAGGCTTATTTCATGCAGCATAATTATTTTGAGATTCATCAATGTAGCATGTATCGAGGATTTGTTGGTTTTTTTCCCATATCTGAGTAGTATTTCATTGAATGGACATTTGGGTTGTTTCCAGCTTTTGGCTGTTCCAAATAAAGCTCTTATGAACATTTGTGTGCAAGTCTTTGTGTGGACATATGCTTTTATTTCTCTTAGGTAAATATCTAGGAGTGGAATGATGGAGCCGTATGGTAGGTGTATGTTTAACAGTGTAAGAAGCTGCCAAACTGTTTTCCACAGTGACTGTACCATTTTACACGCCCACTAGCAGCCTGTGAGAGCTCTGCTTCTTTCTCATTCTTGTCATCACTTGGTATCATCACTTGTTGTGGTCCATTTTTGCCATTTTAATAAGTGTGAAGTGGTATCTCATTGTGATTTTATTTTGCATTTTAAGACTTCTTATGTTGAGCATCTTTTCACATGTGTGTTTGTCATCCATGTATCTTTGGTGAAGTGTCTGTTCAAATCTCTTGCCAGTTATTTTTGACCTGGGTTGCTTTTCTTATTTCTGAGTTTGCAGAATTCTTTATAAATTCTAAATACAAATCCTTAAATGAGTCATCCTTGCATGCCTGATAATCTTTGTTTGGATAAACATTGTGAATTTTACTTCATTGGGTGCTGGTTATATGTATTCTCATAAGTATTCTTTAGCTTTTGTTTGGAAATAGTTTTGATCCTTGTGGGTCTTGCTTTTTAGTTTGTTAGGTAGGTCTGAAACAGTGCTCCATCTAGGACAAACAATTTCCCAGTCCTAAGGAAAGATTTTCCCATGCCCCAGGGATTATGTTTTCTCCAGTCCGGCTGATGAAAACAGACACCTGTGTGAATACTGGTCCCTCTAGTCCTTTCGCATGGCTCTTTCCCAGCCTCATTTGCAGGCTCTCCTCGGTGAGCAGTTGACCCTCTCCTGGTATCTGGTGTTCTCCACAGCTCTCACCTTTCCCGTACTCTGTCTTATACACTCTGACCCCCCAGGCCCCCAGCTCTGTCTCCCGAACTCCAGAGTCCACTGGGTTCTCTCTGGGTTGCCCCTCCCTGTGCAGCCTGGACAATCATCTGGGACAGTAGGTGAGGCCCTCTCACCCTCCTAGGGTTTGGTTTCCATTCCTCAGGATCACTGTCTTTCATTGCCTGATGTCCGATATCTTAAAAACCACATTGTTTCATGTATTATCTCTGGTTTTCTTTTTTGGCTATATCAGAAGGGGGGAGGTTAAACCTAGTCCCTGTTACTCCATCTTGCTTAGAAACATACACTTCCATTAATATTTTATATGTGAATTTCCTCACTTGAGTGTAAGTTCCTTGGGAATGATGTCTGTGTCGTGTCTTATTACTACTGAACCATCAGCCCATATTCTCAGCGCACCATAAATACTTGCTGAATGAATGAACAAATGAAATAAACCAATTTGCTTTGGGGAGGAAATGAAATGCAATCTGATATGTATTAATCTCAGTAGCATTTTTATTTCAGGAAAGGGTATGATCCCTTTTATTCTACTTCTCTGTAGGTTGCGAGTATTTGTATTTCCACTGTAAATTCCAGTTTGTATTAACAGGATAGTTGGGGTGACTGTGCCATTTGACACGCACGTTAACTCCTGAACACTGTAACAGCTTTGTTAGAATGTGTTCAAGACTTTTCTCAGGCTCCCCAGAGAGCTTCAAAATCCCTATGACCATTGAAAATGCATTTCTCCTCAGTAGCACATGACCTGAGGCCAGTTTGAAAACGCATTATCTGTTATTCCTCTCATTTACTACTACTAATGTCAAGTTGAGCAAATCCACTCTTGTCTAAAAATTTAAAGCTGTGGAAGTTTCTCTTTCCATCAACTTCTGTCCTTACTTAGGAATCTAAAGAGGATCTACTTTGGTGAGACTCACCTTGGGTAGAAAAATCTGTGACTTCCTTACTCAGAGGATGGGCAAATGTGATCCTTTCTGGACATCCTCAAAGCAAAGAAACTCACCATACAAGTCTCATGCATTGGAAAGACAAAGAGAGTGAGTACTTTAATTTTAGATTCCATGTCTGCAGCGTTTCTTTTACCCTGTCTTTGTTTGCTGAGGGTTAAAACTTTATTATATTACCCTGCCTTTAAGATGAGTTAAGAGTGCTATACTGTATCTATAACACAAAACAGCCAAAATGCTGCTTTTAATGTATCTTTTTTAACTAGATAATTGGTAGGCAACTCGAGGGATCTCTTATAATCATGTGCATTCCCAAGAACCCCGGGTGATGGTGAAAAAAAGTTAGGGAAAGCACAAAGAGGAATATTTAGCAGCTGACTAGCTGCAGCTTAGTGTCAAGAACCGCGGTGACAGGGCTGAGGAGATGAGGCATTGAGTCCTAGAGACACAGTTCAGGTGTGAGCAGCCCAACAGGGGTACGCCAACCTCGAAACCTCTGTCTTCCTCTTGTAAAGTGAAAGTGAAGTCGCTCAGTTGTGTCCGTTTCTTTTCGACCCATGGACTGTAGCCTGCACCAGGCTTCTCCATCCATGGGATTTTCCAAGCAAGAGTATTGGAGTGGGTTGCCATTTCCTCCACCAGGGGATCTTCCCGACCCAGGGAATCGAACCCGGGTCTCCCGCATCACAGGCAGATGCTTTATCCTCTGAGCCACCAGGGAAGTCTCTTGGAAAAAGGAATACAACTACTTTTCTTGCTCACCTTACAGGATGAGGAGACTGTATATTCAAAACACTCTATAAACTAGAAAGTATTAAACCAGCACAAGGGTTTATTATTACTGTCACACTTCCCAGAGCTGCACAGGGCTCTTTTCAGCGACCTGACAACAAGCCACTGGGGGAGCCAGCACTTGGAAAATGAGAGCTCTCTTAATCACGTCCGAGGTGTGCTCGTGGTAAAAATCTGTACAGTTCAGCAGATTAGATAGAAATATTAATTGTATCAGTGAATCACAGCACTGCCTCATCTGGTTGGAATTATTGACCCATTTTTCTATGTTCTGTCTCTTCTCCCATTATCCTTGAAGAACAATGTGGGGACTTGCTGTGGGCATGATCTGTTTAAGGTGCCAGGGACTATGCTGATATCATCTTTCACTGGCATGGGATTAATTTACAAATGAGACAGGGCTGCTCCCTACCACATTCTAAATTGGTTGAACAGCTGGGGGGTGGTTTTCACACCTGCTAGTGAAAAATCCATTTTGGATGCATGGATCAAATTCTGTTACCAAGGATTGGGCATAGGAGAGAAAGGGTCAAGTTTTCTCAGCCGTAAGACTTTATAAAATTCTAAATTAGAGAGGGCTCCTAGATATCTCTTTTGTTATAGGGGATTTTTATTTTCTATCTTGTGACTAGAGATTGACCCATATAGTCAATGATGACAAAAGAGCTACCTTTAAAAGAAATGGAAATGAATGAAAGACAATAATAGAAAGGAAACTCTTGGCAACTTTATAGTTGTTGCGCTATCAGAAATATTCCAACTCTTCAGAATGTATTAATTATAAAATCTTTGAAGATGCAGACATCCTCTGGTATAAAATGATCCGTCATGTAATGTCATTGCCTGTCAGGTAGATTGAAGTTAAAGCATCATAAACACAAATCTCTGTGACTGTTTGGTCAGGCGTCTCCATGAAAGCAAATCAAAGATTGCAAATGTTTCCTTAACATCATTCCATCTAAGTCCCTGACAGTTTTTGTTGGTGATCGGCTGCTGCCTTTCCCGCCCATTTTCTGAGTGTATTATATATAGTTTCAATCCATACCAAATGAAGGAAGCATTGATTAGACTTGATTTAAGGCAGTGAGTGATAAATGCAGCTGGAAATTGATTCATGCCTCTCCAGTGACTGGGGCACAGACATCCACAGTTGACACAACTCTTGTCTCAAGGCTGGAGAAAACAAACAGGGAAACACATGTCAAACAGATAAATGACTTGGGTGTTTTGAGCTCTCTGTGAAGGCCATTTGTTTCCTAGATAAGGAAGACTTCTCTCCAAAGTCATGAGAAGATAAGCTGGAGGAAAATGATGAATGTGAAAGCGGATGCCTGAGCACTTGGAAAAAAAAACCAACAAAAGGATGTACCTCCTGGAAGAATCTGGCTACGTGTATCCGCTTTCCTTTCCCCTCAAAACATACTGGAAGCAGCAGTTTGGCCATGCGAGCCTCAGTCCTAGCTAGGATCACATGCTGAAGGCTCTGCCTCTGGTATTTTAAGTATTCAAAGTGATAGGATGTTGCCTCTTAAGTTATTCCAGCGCGACCTTACCCAGCTGCTCTTGCTAGAGTGAACATTCAGAAGCAGCAGCAGCAGGAACAGCCGAGCAACTTGAGAGCCCTGTCTATAGTCCATCTGGCCTGAAGCTCCAACAGTTTGACCACCAGCCTAGAGATGCCTGGAAAAGAAGAGCCATGTTGCAGCCCAGGGGCTCCCATGGAGCCTTACCAACTGTACAGTTTACTGTCTTTATGTCTCTGTACATACTGTGTTTTCCCACCTCCACCTGTTTGCTTGCATACTGCTTTCTCTTTTCCCTGTGACTTTGCCCAGATTTGCATTTTACCCATCCTTCAAGGCCCCATGCAAATGCCACCTCTTCCAGGAGGCCACCCTTCATTCTTCCTGGCTGGAAATAGTTTTGCTCCTCTGAACTCCCACTGAATCAGGGCCAATCCTGCTGGAAGAGTCTGGAAAACAAGTAAAGCCAAAGGAATTGGAGCAGAGAAGAGGCGTTTCTACCAGGCTGTACTCAGGAACAGTGGGTTCTTGAGCTCTGTATTCAGACTTGTGTAAAATTAAGATGAGAAAGAAGCAAGAAAACTGTGGTGGGGTAGGGAAGAACTGGACATGGAACAACAGACTGGTTCCAAATAGGAAAAGGAGTATGTCAAGGCTGTATATTGTCACCCTGATTATTTAACTTATATGCAGAGTACATCATGAGAAATGCTGGGCTGGTTGAAGCACAAGCTGGAATCAAGATTGCCAGGAGAAATATCAATAACCTCAGATATGCAGATGACACCATCCTTATGGCAGAAAGTGAAGAAGAACTAAAGAGCCTCTTGATGAAAGTGAAAGAGAAGAATGAAAAAGTTGACTTAAAGCTCAACATTCAGAAAACTAAGATCATGGCATCTGGTCCCGTCACTTCATGACAAATAGATGGGGGAACAGTGGCTGTTATTTTTGGGGGCTCCAAAATCACTGCAGATGGTGATTGCAGCCAACAAATTAAAAGATGCTTAGCCCTTGGAAAGTTATGACCAACCTAGACAGCATATTGAAAAGCAGAGACATCACTTTGTCAGCAAAGGTCTGTCTAGTCAAGGCTATGGTTTTTTGAGTGGTCATGTATGGATGTGAGAGTTGGACTATAAAGAAAGCTGAGCGCCAAAGAATTGATGCTTTTGAACTGCGGTGTTGGAGAAGACTCTTGAGAGTCTCTTGGACTGTAAGGAGATCCGAGTCCATCCTAAAGGAGCTCAGTCCGGGGTGTTCATTGGAAGGACTGATGCTGAAACTGAAACTCCAATATTTTGGCCACCTGATGTGAAGAGCTGACTCATTGGAAAAGACCCTGATGCTGGGAAAGATTGAGGGCAGGAGGAGAAGGGGAAGACAGAGGATGAGATTGTTGGATGGCATCACTAACTCAATGGACGTGAGACTGAGTAAACTCCAGGAGTTGGTGATGGATAGGGAGGCCTGGCATGCTATGGTTCATGGGGTCGCAGAATCGGACACGAGTGAGTGACTGAACTGAACTGAATCCTTAGCCGATGTCACTGGATTACTCTGATTGGATCAGTGTAGGGAAACTCTGAATCATTCATGGCTGGCCAGTGAAGTGTGCTAGCTGACTTTTTCCCAGCCAAGTGGCCAGCCCAGGAGCAGGATAGCCGAGGGGGGGTGGGGGGTGGTGTCAGCTCAGCTGACACCAGTTCTCTCCCTCCAAGGAGACCCCTCAGGGGAGTATGGTGAGCTGACAGCTTCAGGCTGCCACACCTTCACTTCCTGATCAAGCACTGTTCACAAACGTGCCACAGTTGTCCCAGGTTATTCCCAGATGCTAGCACCGGGCCACTGCTGCCCAATGTGGGACTCCACTCACAGGCAGTTTTTGCTCTGGACTCACCTTCATAGCTCTGAGACCTTCTCAGGCTGCAGACCCTCTGGAACCCTCCACCAAATCTTCCTCTCCTTTTTTTCACATGTGTCAGTCCCCTTTCTGCTTAAAGTTCTCTGCTCCTACTCCTGTTTGCTCTCCTCTTTATCCTTCATGGAGGATGTACTTGTAATTATCTCTTGGCTCCTGCTTCCCACAGGACCCAAATGACACACAGGTTTTCTGAGTGAGCCTCTGATTTCACAAAAGAGCTCAGCTCAAATATACTGTACCCTACAGTGCCTGTAGGGTAGAGACTACCTCCCTTACTATAAGGAAGAGGAGACCAGGGCTCCAGACTGAGTGAACTGCCTAATGTCCCCCAGGCAGCAAGGGACAGCCTTGGATTTCAAACTGAATCTTTCCCTCTCTGCATCCCCGGCTCTTTACAACATTAGATGCTGTCCCTATGGAGCCTGGTGAGGTAGCCTGAGTCACTGAAGATCACCTGGCTCCTTGTGGGAGGAGAGAGGGAGTCTCAGCATGTGTCCACTCCAGAGGGATTTTCTTGACTCTTTCTCACCCCCGGGGGACTCGCGCTGTCGGTGGAGATCGTCACTGTCTGTCTACCTTGTGAGCTGCAGGACCCACTGCCCCGCGGAGCTTGGGAACTTGACAGGTGAGCCATCAACGAGCCGGTCATCTCTTGCGCATAACTCATTCTGGCACAGCGTTTTAAAAGATAAAGAAAATTCAGATGTCGCTGAAGAGGGCCGGGAATTCAAAGCGATGTAGCAGGCGGGCGGCCAGCTACCCTGGATGCGCTCGCGTGGCCCTTGCTCCCTCCGGGTTGGGCGCGGGTGTGAGCGCTGAGGATCGGGGATCGGCGTGCGGCACATCAATGAGGACGCCTGTCCTCCGTGACGCGAGCCCACCCCCTCTAATCCGCCGCATTGTCCATTGACGTGTCTAATTATGTGTCTTACAACCGCAGAACTCCCCCCAGAGCAGCGGGGCCCTTCTGGCGGAATGAAGAGGATGATCGCTCCATCTGTTCCTCCGGCGCCAACGGGAGGCGGACGAGGGCGCGAGGTCTGGGGTTGTGAGACTACGCGTGCGCACGGGCGAGGGCCAGGCGGCAGGGCGCGGCTGAGCGCAGGTGCCTGGAGAAAGGGGATCCCAGCGGCAGGTGCAGATGCCAAACTAGCGGTGGCTGAGTATATGTTTAATTACAGTCGACGGAGGGGGCTGTTTTAGTTAAAAATTATAGGAGACACGTTCAGATGGAGCTCTGAGCTGAGCTCGAGAAGGTAGCATACTGGAAGCTGCCGCGGAGAGGAGACATCTGCTTCTTTAATTGGGGGTGGCGCGCCCAGAATTTCCTGATATGTAAAATAATCACCTGGAACCCCAGGAGGCTTTAATAGAGAACTCAGAGCGCCTGCTCCCACACAAATCTGACTAAACTGTTTGGCGTGAAGCTGATCCTTAAATCACAAGCATATTTCATTCCCCTCCCAATAACATATTTTCTGTGTGTGTGGAGTGCTGACTCAAGGGGCCCATGGAAGTATTGCCTGGAGCAAAAGGCACAGAGAAGAGGATCAGAAGTAGTCTGTCTTTGGGACCAAATACTAATATGAGCTTTACAGTTTGCAAAGTGCTTTCTTGTCCGTTGCCTGATTTTCAACAGGGGCAGGCAGGAGTGGGCCCATTTCAAAGCTGGGGCTCAGGCTTTCAGGGGAGGCACTTAGCAGCAAGAGCCAAGGAAGCAGGCGGTGGGGATCACAGAAGACTGGGAAGAAAGGATGAGCAGGAGTTGATTGAGGAGACGGAGGCTGGAGTGAAAAAGCATGTCCCAGGTGGATGGATGTGATGGCTGAAGGAATCAGAGTGCTTTGATGGCGGGGACAGAGAAGGGGGCAGGTTAGCCACCCCACAGGATTGGGAAGCAACCCATAAAAATCACATCTACTTGTGGGTCCAGACTCTGCTTTGTGGCACAGAAAGAAAGGGTGGGGGCGGGAGGAGAAAACCTAGTATGCCCAATAACTGAAAATCAATTGAATATTGTAGTCCCTGATGCATTTCATTTTAAGAGCTCAGCAAATACTGTAAATCATCTCCCTTCCTCTTTTTCTCACTGATCATCGCCTCTGCCCACGACCAAATGAAGAGTCACCTTTCCTTTCCAAATTTCCCTGACTCTCAGTCTCTGTCCCCACAGTTTTCTTTCTTTCTCCCTTCTTCTCCCTCTGTGGCTGTGATTTTGAAACTACAGCATCCTCTTCCCTTCAATGTAAATTCTGCTTTGTGGCTCCTTCCCTCTTGAATGATTTAGGACAGGAATCCACAAATTAGACCTCGCACAGACCAAATCCATCCCATCGCTTATTTCTGTGTGGCCCATAAACTGAGAATTTTTTTAAGTATGCTTTTAAATGATTGAAAAGAACTTGTAGAAAAATTTTTTTTCTTGTCATATGTTACATCTTATTGTATGTTTTTCTACATGTCATGAGAAATGACATGAATTTGCCTCTTAGCCCACAAAGCCTAGACTATTTTACCATTTGGCCTTTTTCGGGAAAAGTTTGCTGACCCCTGATTTAGAAGAAGTGGGATATGGATACTTATCCAGTAGCAATTTAGGTGCCTCGCCTGGGGCTTTTGGGGTTTTCCAGGCCCACCTGGGGTAGACTCTGAGAAAACCGGAGAGGGGGGAGACTGTTGTGTGCCAGTCTGGGAGGGCAATCAAATGGAGAGGGATGGAGGCTGCTTTCAAAGACAAACCATTGGTAGTTGTCACATGGGTCTACCACAGTCATGCTTGTTTTTTTAGGATGAGGAGTGACTTAGAACTATTTGGTCATTCCTGGGGTTAGGAGTGGTGGCATTCTGCTTCAAGGTTCTCTTTCCAAAAGCTATGGCCCTTTTGTGATCCTTTTTGGAGGGCCCATCCCATCTTTTTGAACATTTTTTAAAGCTTGTCACACAAGGCATCTTTCCATAATCAACTGAACTCCTGGGCAATAGCGGGCATGCCTTTTGGTCTGTCTGGCATCTTCCCAGGGAAATCATTCCTCTTCCCCTCTCTGATAATAGTGTTCTGTTCATGTCTGTCTGAAGGGCTGACAGTACACTCTGGTTTCCACAGGGGTGGAAACCCACGGCTATAAATCAAATCACACTACAATGAGGTATGGCTGTAATAAGCATGGAGCCCATGACGCTGAATTCTGAATGGGGTCACCTAAGTGGGCACCCCATGTGGCCAGTGTTCACTGGAATCATTGCATCCAGCACAGATTTGTCTTTAGGATGGAGTGGTCAGATACACATCTGACACTCTGTAATTTCTCTTAGGCTGTCCTAAAGCTGTGACAATCAGAGTCAAAAGGTTGTAATGTTTGAACACCTAATGAATTTATAATTACTGCCATATGTTCTTCTATAGGCCTGACTTAGTACACTTTCATTTTTAGTATTAAAGCTTCTCTGACTTAATTTTTATTCTTTTATTAGGGGTGATTTACTCAGTGTATTATAACTTTCTCTCTATGTGAGATTATTTATATCAAATATGAAAATACTATTAATAAGAATTTACATTTATTAAACACTTAACCAGCACCAAGCTCTGAACAGAGGGCTTTACAGGTCTGATCTCCTATAATCATCACTGCAGCCCAGGGAGATGGGTGCCATCAATCCCATTTTACAGATGAGAAAAATGAGTCCCTTACACAAGCATGCAAAGTTATTAAATATTGGCATTAGCAACTAAACTTGGTTTTATTTTAAGGAAGACTAATCATATGGGTTAGAGAAATGGAGAGGCTTCATGAAGGACACACATTACCTGTTTTGAAGATGATCAAGATTTACTGCCCACTAGCTCTGTGACTTTGAGCATCTTACCAAACTTCCTTGGGCCTTGATTTTATGGGGGAGGTAATGAAGTGAGATATAAAACTCCTGGCACATCATTAGGGCAACAGTTGAAGCTCAGTCTCTTTTACTTTTTCTTTCGCCAGAGGACTGGGTCATACTGGTTTCCAGAGAGTCCACAGCTCCCTAAGAAGTTGTTTTTTTAGTCATTTTGTTGATGCTGTATCCCCTGCACCAGAACAGTGCCTGGCATATCACAACACTGAATGCATGTTTTTTGAATTGAGTTCTGTCTTTCTGTGAGTCTGCGATTCTGTCACATGTGACTAGCAGTGGCTTCCCAAGGGCTGGTTGGGCCCAGGAGACAGAGGGGATTCAGGAGCAAAGCTTTCAAAGAGGAGGGGAAAGATCCATTTTCATGTCACTCAACAGCCCTCCAAGAGCCAGGCCTGGTGGACTGGAATGTTGAACTCAGCCCTGGCTGCCCAGCCTGGGAGGCCAGCTTGGGAGGTGCTGAAGCTGCTGAATGCATGTCCTCAAGCAGTCGGTGAGCGCAGCTCCATCCCCGCCTCTGTCTTCCTTCTCCCAGGCTTGGCCTGGCCTTTGGCTGGAAGCCCCCACCCATCTGCACAGCGGCCAGGCTCAGAAAGAACCCTTCTTTGATGCCAAGTGTCAACCCAGCTCTCTGAGGGTGTGAATTATTCATCGACAAAACCCAGCACCCATCTGTCTCCAGTCAGCACTGCTCACACCTTTCTGTGCCCAACACTGCCCAGGGCACCCCTAGCCCAGGCCTGCCTCTGGTTTCCTCAGAGTGAAGATGAGCCTCCCTGAGCCTTTTGTCTTAATTGGAGAGATGATGGGGTGAACAAGAGGCTCTAAAGTGTGTATTTGAAATCAATTTTCTCCTTGAAGCGGCATGAAAACAAAAGGTTGAGGGATGCCCGCTGTGAGGGGATTGCCCTGGCGCCACCTCAGCTCCGGCTCTGTTAATGACCTGTGGCTAACGGCCTCCTCACACATTTGCTCTGAAGAGGTTGGCAGAATGGTGTGTGTGGTAGGATGGGGAGGACGTGGCTTTCTAGTCTCAGCAGTTTCACAGGGCGCAGCCTGTAAGAACCAGGGATAGAAGACGGGGGACCTGATCATTTGCACATTTGTGGCGGCTGTCTTGGGAGGGCTGGTGAACCCCACAGGCTCCTGGGGGAAAGGCAGTATGATTTCAGAGATTTGAGATTGAGGTTCAGTTGCCTGTGAACCCAACCAACTTGAGAAACCTCTAAAGGTAAGAGGTATGGCGGCAAATCTGTAGGATAAGAGGCCAAGGAAGACATATATGTATATACACACATATGGGTTGCCGGTCATGAGTTTTCTTAATTCTAAGGGGCAAAATGGCCCTTTTCCTATGTTGAAATAATAAGGCAGGGTTTATTTGTCTGCATCTTTCATGATCAGTGACTGAAGGTCTCCAGGGGGAAGAAAATACGGACTTCGTCAGGAGGGTATACTCTAGTAAAGAGTTCCCCAAGAACAAATAGCAGTTGTGACTTTTGCCTCAGAGCAGAGCATTTAAAGATGTTTCTTTTCTTATACTTACTCTTACTTTTAGAACCTCACCCTATATTATATGTTGCATCAAGTATTTATTCTAAAACCATATCATATGTATTTATATATTACATATATAATACACATTATATAATACATATATATACCACACATATAATGTACCCATATCATATGTATGTATATTTATTTTTATATTATATACACTTTAAAGAAATTTTAGAGGTTTGCTTTTGAACTTATGAGGCTATGAATAGTAACTTATTGAATTTGCTATTGGCTCTACTTTCTAAGCAATCATCATGCATACTCAAGAGTTCTTACAAAGCAAGTTACCACACAAATTGTCTTCGTATGTAATAAAATCTTTATGAAAACTAAACTTGACAATGAACAAAATAGATCTAATGTTTTCAAGGTCCATATAGTCAAAGCTATGGTATTTCCATAGTCATGAGTGAATGTGAGAATTGGACCATAAACAAGGTTGAGTGCTGAAGAGTTGATGCTTTTAAACTGTGGTCCTGGAGAAGACTCTTGAGAGTCCCTTGTACTGCAAGGAGATCAACCCAGTCGATCCTAAAGGAAATTAACCCTGAATGTTCACTGGAAGGACTGATGCTGAAGCTCCAATACTTTGGTCACCTGATGCAAAGAGCTGACTCACTGGAAAAGACCCTGATGCTGGGAAAGATTGAGGGCAGGAAGAGAAGGGGGTGACAGAGGATGAGGTGGTTGGATGGCATCTCTGATTCAGTGGACATGAGTTTAAGCAAATTCTTGGAGATAGTAAAGTATAGGAAAGCCTGGCGTGCTGCAATCCAGGGGGTCGCAAAAAGTCGGACACGACTGAAAGACTGAACTGAACTGAACTGAATGGAAATGTTGAATTAAACATTTATTCATTCTGATTTTGCATATCTTTCTTTAAATATTTTAAGCCAATGACTTTTATTTTTTCATGATCCCTGACATGTTTGTGAGACCTAGAAGGTGACGTGTGTGTGTGTGCATGTGTGTTGTGTGTGTGTGTGTGTGTGTATGTATGTTCCTAAGGGATAAAACAAGATTGCCTGGCCAGGGGTAGGTCTATGGGGAACCTCGAAGAGGTGCTGCCAGGGTGTCCAGGCTCCCAGAGTCTTGTTTCTGCAGCTCTTACTGGCTGTTTCCCTTGATTGAAATAATAAGTTTGGCAGGGTTTGTGCTGAGGTAAGGAGGTCCAGGACTCATGGTCACTCAGCACCTCCAGGTGAGGAAAACCTCAGATGCTGCCAAACCTAGGAGGACTTGCTGAGAAATTCAGTGACAACCATGGCTATTACCCTCACTACATAAAAGTCAAGAAATAAAGTGGGAAGGCAGCTGCTCTCCCCTGGCGCTGGGTCTCTTGGTGGGCATGTGTTCATGTACCACTTCACGCAGCAGAGGAGTAGTGGAAAAGTTGTTTTCATGCTAGCCTGAAGCAGAGGGAAGGGCAGATTGGGACGGGAGCTTTGTCACCATCACCTGATTGGTGGCCTCCTTTCGTTAACGTTTTGTAGCCTGGCACTAACAGTGGCAAGTGTTCAAAACTAACACGAGGTTGACCCAGTTCTGAGTATCAACAGATCTTGGAGACATATGCACGTGGGTCCCAGTCCAATCCCAACCACTTGGTGAGCTCCGCTGGCTATTTGGAGAGAGGGGTGCAGGAGGAGTGAGGAGGGACCAGCACTGAAAGGGCACCTTCTGGCCTCCAGGCAGTGCACCCACGATTTGCTTCCTAACTTTATGCCTCAAGCAATTGTGTATCCTTTCTCAGCTGATGCAGTGGAAGCTACAGAGTGTAAAATGATGAACCCAAAGTGACACAGTTAGGACTTGGCAGTGGTGGGATTTGAATTCAGAGAAGTCACGCTTAAACCCTGCACTGTTTCTTTCATACTTTGCTCATGCCCTAAATTCAAAGGGATGTTCAGGCTCTCAAGAGTATGTTGGTGGAATTTTTGATATGCCCCCAAAATAGAAGAGTGTCCTTCTCAGTAAATTGTTCCTTCCCTGAAGCCAAGAGAGAAGAAGTACCTGCTGCAGTGCCTCTGTGTCAGGCAAAGATACCCAGCAGAGGAATAGGTGAGGGCTGAAATCCATCCTGCATGTCACCTGCCAGTCAGTACCCTGGTGTTGGGCTTCATCGGACTGGAGAGTGCTGTTTGTAAGTACTTTGCCCCTGAGACCACATCATCTCAGACAGGTGCTTAATAAATTGAACAAAGACACTGCCTTAGTTTGGGTTTTCCAGGAAGTAGACCCAGAGATCAATATTGCAGCAAAGGTCTTTGGTCTTGAAGATGCTCCCAAGAAGCACTAGTAGGAAGTAGGGGCATAAGACAGGGAAGTGTGGGGACCAGAATTGTTCAGGTGTGTATCAAGGTGGGTATAGTGGACAACCAGAGCCCAGGCTTGCTGGGGAGCTTTGGGCAACAGCAGAGAACATAGCCCTGAAATCATCCCAGTGCCTCACTGGCCATCACGAAGAGCTGCTTGCAGGGGCTGTTCCACTTGCCCTGCACACAGGCTATGCTCTCAGGAAGGCAGACAGTCCTCCTGAGAGGTTACAGTTGTTCCTGCTGAGCTGCCCTGGGCAGGGTGTGGTCAGCGTCCAACTAAGCACCCTCTACATGAGCCTCACACTGTGTCTAGAACTTCTCTTCTGCCAGATCCAATCAATCCAAACTATTGTCCCCCTAACGCCATTCATCAACTGCAGTATAAATATAGACACTCACCTGTGATGTTGTCCTCACACAGTCTAAATAAGAATTGTTTTGGAGAAAAAAGGCCCATGACTGCTAAAACATCATCATGACATAAAAGCTCCTGAATTTATAATCAAGTCTGGGCTCTGATGTGCCCTTTCTTCATTTTCTGCCTCTTTCCCTTCCTCCCCTCCACATTCGGAAGCCAATAAGGAAATCCAGGTTTCCTGGCTTCCTGCCTTCCTGTTTTTATCCCACAGACCTCCGGAGGAGCTGGCAGGATCGGGAGTGACTGCACGAAGCTCAGGAGTGGGGCTTGCGGGGCGAGGGGGGCAGTCATCTTGAAGCTGTGTGTGTCGCTTTCTCTGACATTGTTTATTTAATGGGGGTGGTGGCTAGTGGAAACTTGGAGGAGGTTCAACTCACCCTTGGCATCACCCCAACAAAGCTGAATCCTTGCCTCTGCTGAGTCCCCAAACCTCAGAACATGCTGAGCCTCCCAACACTCTCCCTGAACCACCTGAGGCTGTGATTTTGCTTGTTTACAGGCTAAATCTCCAACGACAGAAGAGCTAAAGCAGGAGTTTGGCAGAAGTGTAAATAGTTTTCATATCAGAAGCTCCGAAATGCAGAATTGTGCCTACTTAACTTTCTGTTTTCTCCGGCACAGTTGCTTTCATCCCCTGGAGGGTTTGGATCCTACCTTCTGATTCCCCTTGACAATTTTTGCCCAGCACAGACTCAGCTCCTAAGGAGGGAATGACCCAACCCTGTTGCTTCATTTGGCACCGCCGATCTAATGAGGTGTAAATCCCATAGATGCCGCTTGGGGCGGTCAGCATAGTAATTTATATCAATTGGTGTGATTAGAGGAAGCCCTCAATCATCCTGCAGTGTCTCATTGCAATCTGTCATAGTCCTAATCAGACGCACTTCACCCTGGCTTTGTGCTGGGTTGAATATATGCTTTCCTGGGCCCTGCCCAAGAGCCCAAATATTAGAGAAAGGGACTCGAGGATGTAGAATGTGACCCATGCTCACTGCCCAGGAATGAGGATGCTTCCTCCCCTTCACCCAGGAGGGCACTGGCCAAGAGCTCACAGATGTGGGCTCAAACCCAAACTCCTTGGGCAGAGTCCTGGCTCTGCCCCTGACAGGCTGGTTTCCTTAGGCAAGTGACTCCATCTCCGGTGTCTCGGTCTGTTCTGAGATAGGGTGGTAAGATGGGGTGGTAATAATGCTACAGTCCTCATATCATTGTTGGAAGGATTAAATGAATTAATATTTGCTTGGAAACATACCTGGCACAAGTAAGTAAATTCTCTTATATTTTTCTGTCCACTCCAGAAGGGCTCTGAGAAGTCCTCCAATGAAGATACACAAAGACCAGAAAAGTGAGATACACAAACATCAGTAAAATGAAGACTGAGGAATTCAAGAACCACATAAGGAAAGGGGTAAGAAGAGAGGCTTGTCATATCTTGTATTAAGGAAGGCTCTTTGGGCTGCAAGGAACATTTATGCATCCAACGACTGTCTGCTGAGCTCTTCCCAGGTAACAGGTGGTGCGCTCATCATGGGTTTGCAGCAGTGACCTCATGGAGCTCACATTTGAGTATTACTTGTATGAAGTCCAAGAAATAAGATTATTTCAGAGTGACAGAGACATGAAGTAAGTAAATAGAGAGAAAGGGCCTGTGGAGTGGAGGGCAAATATGTGTTGGGTGATCAGGAAAGGTCTCTCTGAGAAGGTGACAGGACAAGAAAGAACCAGCCACCTGACACTCTGGGACAAAAACTCTCCATACAGAGGGAGCAGCATGTACAAAGGCCCTGAGGTATGGGGGAGCTTGAAGAGTTTGAAGAATAAGAAGAAGAAGACTGTTTTGACTGGAACCAAATGAGGGAAGGAGAGCAGTTTGTGTTGGTTGGATGAGGCCAGATCCTGCAAGGTCTTATCCAGTATAATAAAGTGTTCAACTATTATTTTAAGAATTTTGGGCCCTTGAAGCAGAGAAATAGCATAGTCTCCTTTACCGTTTTAAAACATTTAGAAACCCAACTCAAGGAAGTTTTAACAAAAGGCGGGATTTCTTAAAAGACTGTGGGAATGTGTCAGAGAAACTACAGGAAAAAATAAAGTTAGGTTTGCATACAACTGGAGATTCTTCACCTCTATGCTGGGTCTTCTCTGTGCTCTCTCTACCCCAGTCCACAGGGAGCCAACAGCTCCTCTATTATATAAACTTGACTTCCACAATCCAGCATCTCAAGGATAATGTATCTCTCAGTTCCAGCATGCCTCATCTAAGGACTCAGGGGCTGGCTTGAGCCAGGAGTCCATTCCTGGACCCATCATCTTTGGCCAAAGTGGGTCAGGAACACATTTGACATTCTGGTTGCTTCTGAGTAAGGGTGGGGGAGGTCTGGGCAGGAGGAATAATTCTCCAAAAGGAAAGTGAGGATGTAGGGCAGAGTGAGCAAAGTGTCCAAGTTGCCAGAAAAAAGAAATCAAAGAATGTGGCAGGAAGCAAGCTCAGAATTTAACAGAGTTTCCTGGTAATCAAAGCTCAAAAAGAAACGTCAGTGGGTTTCGGTTTCTCATCTGCAAATAAAACAAGGTGAAGCAGATTTTTAGGGAAGAAAAGCTTTCCTCTACTAAAGTTAAGCAGACATTCTTGGGAGGTTTTCCTCCCAAGAGGAAGGGGAACTGAGAGATACGGTGGAGGATTGATCGGCAACTGTTCAAATTTCTCAGATGATTTAGTTTTTCTGAATGTGTCGAGATTCCTTCCCGATGATTTCTGAAAGTAGAGGGGACATCACAGAGTTCCAGAGTGAGGTGGGCAGGATATATTGATGGGGATCCAGCGTGATGTGTTTCTTTCTGATGATCTCATTGGTTCTTGGAGACTTCTGCATGAGGCTTGAAAACTCAAATGCTCTCATACCAGGGAGACACGTGTGACATGGGCTGGGTGCCCACACCAAGATTGGCGGCAGTTGGTGATTCAGCTCAGTCAGCAAAGAGACTGCAGGAAATTGCTGCTCCTCAGCTCCTGCCAAGTGTGGCCTCTTGGGCCTAATGATTTTCCAAGAGGAACCGGACATTCTGGATCCTAAACCTTGAATGTTGACAACTAACTGAAATCTGTTTGAAAACTTTCCATGAGCCAAGCAAAAGGGGGATGAGGGGCGAAGGCAGTTACCACCAGGGAGGATGGGGGAGGAGCTGCAGGATCTATGTCTGTCTTCCTGACCAGTGAGCTCGCCTCACATGAGCTTTCTGAACCATGGAGGGATCAGCCTGGCTTTTGGACAGAACTGGGCACAACAAGACCCCTGGGTGTGGAGACTCATGATCCTATGGAGAGAGACCACCCTCCTGCACTTGCCTTGTTCCAGGTGATGAGTGAAACAGACCCACTATTGCTCTCAGAGGGGTTGTATTCCAGTCAAGGAGCCAGACTTTCAACAATGAACTGTACAACAAGGTAGCTAACCAGAGTTGTAGAGGTACCAGGTGGAGGCCAACAGAAAGCTGCCTTAGATGTTCATAGTGGGTGTGACCTAGTCCAAGGGGTTAGGAACGTTCCCTTGAGGCCATGACCTCAGCTGATAATGTGAGCATAGGAGAGGGGAAGCAGGAGGGTTGTCCTCCAGACAAAGGAAGTGGCCATAGAGCCCAGAGAGGGGGAGGAGGAGCTGATCTTAGGAGGGCAGCAGTATTGAATGGGGCTGGAGCTGGGGAAGTAGCTGATCTTGTCGGCCTTGTTGAAAACTTAGAACTCTTACAAAGAATGATCCAACACTTAGAAAGAGAGCTAAAAGGGACCATAGATTCTTTTGATGTCAGACTACAGCATAATTACCAAACTCACCCAAACAATGACTTAATTTTCTATGAGATTGTACCTTTGTTTGATTTTGCTCTTTACTGTTTGGGCCTGATCTCTATGAAGTTATATGTACATTGGTAGAGAGCTGTCCTTCTGCAGATAAGCAAGTGCTTTCTGTCTGGTAGAGAAGATGGCCCCTAAGGTTATCACTTTATCGTCCTGAAGGACTTAGTCAGTTTTGTTTCTAACTTAAAAAATGAACAAGTAGGGAATTCCCTGGCGGTCCAGTGGTTAGAACTCCATGCTTTCACTGTTGTGGGCCTGGGTTTGATCCCTGATTGGGGAACTAGGATCCCACAAGTCATGCAGTGTGGCCAAAAAGAAGACAGTAAATAACAGTTAACTTCCTTACGTCTTTTCTGAGGGACAGTTTAAACCCCTGTCATCAAATGCTTTTAGCTCTATCATATCACTGGTTCTCTCATTAATGAGTTAAATAAACATCCAACATGTTTTTATTCTATATCAGTAAGAGTTGGGTTTTTAGAAATCACTATCTCAAAGATATATCTGCATCCCCATAGTAACTGAAGCATTATTCACAGCAGCCAAGACATAGAAACAACCCAGTATCTATGACAAATGAAAGGTTAAAGTAAACATGGTGTACATATAGACTACATAAATAGAATAGTATTCAGTCATAAGGGGCTTTCCTGGTGGCTCAGTGGTAAAGAATCCACCTGCCAATGCAGGAGATCTGAGTTCTATCCCTGGGGTGGGAAGGCCCCCTGGAGGAGGAAATGGCAACCCATTCCAGTTATTCTTGCCTGGGGAAATCCCATGGACAGAGGAACCTGGTGGGCTATAGTCCATGGGGTCACAATGAGTCAGATACAACTTAGTGACTAAACAATAATTCAATCATAAAGGAGGAGGAAATACTGCCCTTTGTGAGAGCATGGATGAACCTTGAGGGTATTATGCTAAGTAAAATAAGTCAGATATAGAAAAGACAAACACCATATGATCTAATCTGTTTGTGGAACCTAAAAAAAAAAACAAAGTACAAAAGATACAGGAAAGAGATTGGTGGTTGCTAGAGATGGTATGTGGGGAGTAGGCAAAATGAGTGTAGGGATCAAAAGATACAAGCTTCCAGTTATAAATAAGTTTTAGAGGGGTAACGTATGGCATGGTGACTATAGTTGACAAATACTGTTGTATATTTGAAAGTCACTGATAGTAGATCTTAAACATCTCATCACAAGAAAAAAAATTATAGCTATGTGAAGTGACATATGTTAACTAGACTTAACTGGTGCTCATTTCATAATATATACACATATCAAATTATTATGTTATACACCTTAAAGTCATGTAATGTTATATGTCAATTATATCTCAGTATAACTGGGGGAAAAAAAGAGATCAGTTTTATCTTCTTAATATGATTTTTTGACAGAACTTTCTCCTAAACATGATGAGAAACTGTGGAAGGTTTTAAGCTGACAAATGCCATGATCAAATTTGCCAGCGGACCATTGTTAATGTTCTGAGCATAAGAAAACCAGGTTTCTACTTTACTCATCAAATGTGGGGCCTTCCATCTTGGGACAAATAGCCAGTTTGGTTGAGGACCAATCTGCTGTTGTTATCATCAAGTGTGGTTTATTATAGGGTCTTTGTATAAACATAGACTCTAATCATGGTAGTGTCCATTTTGTTAAGATTGAAAGCAGTGGCTAATAATTTATTGTAATGTGATCTAAACTAATGAGCTCCACTTACAATGAAAATGTTTGAGAAAGCTCAATTTTCTTCTGGGTCTCCCCAGGAGGCCCAGCTCTGGCAGAAGTGGCACCATGCAGGCACCAGGCAGATTGCTCATCGACTATGTCAAGTGTCAGAAGATTGGGCCATCTCTTTAAAGTGCTTTTTTTAAAAAAGAGGGAGAGGGGAAAATACCAGCATCCATTTCCATAAATTATTGACTATGAATTTAACATCATCTCATTGGAGAAGTGCTGAAATTGCACGTGCTAATTGGTGAGTCACAGAAGCAGTGGTGGGACTACAGAGAGCAGAACAGTTGCTGTGCTGGAGCCCATAGTGGGCAAAGTGAGGGGCCCTGCAGGTAGGGGCAGCCACGCTAATCCAAATGGGTCTCAGCCAAGAAGGGCACCTGGAATTATCCTAGAATGTTACTCTGTTAGCTTCTTTAACACTCAAAGCACTCTTGGGGACCCTTGTCACCTTTCCTCAGGTAGGAAACTAAGTCTCTGAGAGATTGAGTGACCTCCCAGAGGTCACATGGCTAATAGGTGGCTGAGGTGACTTTTCAGCATAGGTGTTTCAATTTTGGCATGCCAATGTGCCTTCTTGTGAATCTCAAACATTCTTCACTTCAATTGTCATTCTCTCAGTGCTTATACTGGAGCAAAATCATTCCACCTGATATGGTAAAAAGAGCATGACCATCCCCAACCCCACGTGGTAGAATTAAGACTCAGCTTTAGGCAACTGATAGATTATCAAATTGGAAAACTGTAATTCATCCCTCACCCGCTTCCTGCCTGAGTTCTTTCCTTCTTCTCATCAGTATGCATTCTTCAAGTTTTGGGTCAAACATCATCTATTCACTAAAACCCCTTTGGCTATTTTACTTAAAATCACAAACTGTGAGCCCTGAATGCTCTGTCAACTTACTCTCTTTTCTTTCTTTCTTTTTTTTTTTTTTCCCGTAGTGCTTGTCATCTTCTCACATGTCTATATAATACTATATATAACATATATAATTTATTTGTATTGTCTTTGTTATTTATTATGTCTTCCCCTAATAGAATTTAAATCTTGAGAAGACAAGAATCTTTGTCATTTGCTGGTGTTTCATGTGCTATGAACAATGCCTGGAATATAGTAGATGCTTAAGAAATACTTGTTTCTTGGATGGGTGAGTGAATGAATACCCGTTATATGGCCTTTTTAGTTTAATGAAAACCAACAAGGAAAGCACCCCAAGCTTATTGTTCACATGCATATTCTCAGTGTTTGCAGTATTCTCTCCTTTAATTCTCATAGCATTGCAACTGCTATTATCACCATTTTACAGATGAGGAAACTAAGCCCCAGAAAAGTAGAATAGATTGCCAAAGGTTATACTTTTAAAGCTACTTTGAAAATGAATTTTGGTGAGGTATGAATTTCCAATGTATCCACATCCAATGTATTATTGACAAGGGGATACATAGAACTATCACCCAAGTGAGACATGGAACCTCTCTGTCACCCCAACAATTCCCTTGTGCTACTTTGCAGACAATATCCTTCAGCCTCTGATAATCCCTAATTTGTTTTCTGTTCTTATACTTTTGCCTTTTCTAGAACATCTTACATAATGGCAATGTATAGCAAGTACTCATTTATGCCCAACTCTTTGGCTCAGCATAATAATTGGAGGTTCTTCCATGTTGCTCTATGTATCAACAGTTCATTCCTTTTTCATTACTGGGAGGTGTCCTATTATATGAGTAGAATATAATTTCTTTATCAATTTGCCTGTTGGTAGACATTTGCATTGTTTCTGGGTTGTGTCTGTTAGAGATAAAGACACTGTGAACATTCATGTACAAATTTTGTATGTATATCTATTGTTATTTCTCCTGGGTAGATGCCTAGGAGTGAACTTGCTGCATTGTATAACCATTCTGTGTTTAACTTTAGTAGAAATGTTCAAACCCCTTTTCAAAGCGTTTGTACCATTTTGCATTCCCACCAGCAGCATATGAGAGTTCCAACTGTCTCACATTCTCTCCAACCTTTAGTGTGGTCAGTCTTTTTAACTTTCATCTTTGAAGTGGGTGCCAGCCCTACTTTCTCGAGGCTTAACTTTTCATTTCCCAAACATCTAGTGATATTGATCATTTTTCATGTGCTTATTGGCCAGTGATATATCCTCTTTGGTGAAGTATTTATTCATATATTTTGCTCATTTTTAATTGTATTGTTTGTCTTACTGTTACTGAGATTAAGTGATACTTTATGCATTTGTATATTTACACATTGTGCACGCATTTACACAATATAATATGATCTGCCTCCACTCCCTAGTATGTGTCCTGTCTTTTCATCTCCTTAATGGTGTCTCAGTCCCATTTTGGAACCATTGTTCATCCGAGGTTTGTCTGACATTCATTCCTTCACACTTTCCCAAGTAAGGTACATATTGAGGAATATGACCCTCAAGGAGTATGAAAATAATCATGAAAAATAACCAAAATACCCAGAGGAAAAACACAATCTCTGCCTGTGCTTGTTCGGTGAGTTCAGAAACAAATTACCCCAATGGGAGGCTGAGGAAAGTGGAGAGAGAGTTAATCACTAACTTAGACTCAGTGTTATTTTAATTAAGTATCATAAGAATAATGAAATTATGCACCTCTTAGGATTTATGGCTTACTATTTGTATGGCATGGAAAGAATTTCAGAAACAAATATAAATGATGGAATCTCAGAGTCTTTTCCCATCTTACTGGGTTATCATTCTTTAACCCCATGGAATGAGTGGGCTGTGGTTAGCTGGAAACAGCAAACAAGGTGGGGTGGGTGGTCAGGAGACCTTGGTGTGTTTTCTGGAATAGGTCCTCTGCTCCATGACCCCAACCTTCTCACATGGGGAAGATTTGATGCAGTAGTACGCTGGTGAATGTTTAAATGCTTCTCCAAAAAAATTACACATGTGTGTATACATGTGTGTGTATATATATACATCCTATGTATATGTAAATATGTATATATGTATTTGCATTTGTACTACGTGCTTATTATACAGTTTATTAATATTACTGATGTGTAGTATTTAATTGAAAATAATAAAACGTAGATTACCCTATTATACGCTCCACAAAGTCAACTGATTTTCACAAAATGTTTTTGTTGATTTTTGCCCACCTCTCCTATCAGTATCCAACCAACAGTTGCAACTGACAAATGGTTGTAGTTCTGACATGAATATTGGTTGATATTTTTGTTTATGTTAAAGAGGAAGATGACAGTGAAACAACAAAGACATATGTCAGAATATTATGCATTCATCAATGGCATGAGTGACTTCTTCGTTGAAATGGATAAAAATGTTTGAATACCTGAAGAATAGTTCCTTGATTTTTGTGCTACTCACTGTGTAACAACTGTATATATGATGCATCTAATTACTGACATTTTTCCAATACCCTCTTAAATCTAGATAATCAACAAAACAATGGTCTGATGTGCAGTTGGCCAACATCTGTGGTGTAAAGACTCCTACCTCCCTATTTTAAGCTACCCAGGTGATGTCAGTGAAACTGGATTTGGGAAGAGTTATGTGGTTGTACACCCTTATATGGTGTACCCACTCTACAGATACAGGAGATATAAATAACCTCAGAAACACACATGATAGTAAAATGTAGTGAAATGCTTAGGAAGAGGTGATTTGAGTACTTATGACCTTTATTTTTAATATAAATTATTTGCTAGAAGTTTATATAATTTAATTTTTTATTATGACTCTTTAATAACCAGCTTGGAAAATTCCTAAGAATTTTAGCGTCAGCTCTTGGGAGGGTATGAGCAGGTTGCCGCACAACAGTGGTTTGATGAGATCCATCCCAGTATCCACAGCCAGATGAGATGTCCAAGAAGGGCCACAGCACTTCAGACCTTCCGTCCTTTGTTACTGTCCCTCCCAGTCAAGCCTGCCTCCTCTCTGAGAGGAGCAGGTGCAGAGCAGTATATTAGTTTACTTGGGCTGTTGTAACAAATACCACAGATAGAGTGGCTTAAACAACAGACATTTATTTCTCACAGTTCTGGACACCAGAAGTTCAAGATCAAGGTGCCGTCAGTATCGCTCTGGTGAGGCCTGTCTTCCCGGCTTGTAGATGGCCACCTTCTCGCCGTGTCCTCACATGGCCTTTTCTCTATGCACCATACTCGTGGTGTCTTTTCCTCCTCTTGTAAGGGCACCAGTCCTATTAGATGAGTGCTCCATCCTTATTGCCTCATTGAACGGGGATCACCTCCATAAAGGCCTATCTCCAAATGCAGTCGCACTGGGGTAGGAAATCAACAGATGGGTTTGGGAGGGCCACTGTCCAGTCCATAACAAGTGGTGTGGTGTTTCTGCTCTGCTGCAGGAAAGGAAGAGAAGCAGACAGTTGTCGAGGCAATGCCTGATGCCAGAGATAGGACTAGGGGTCCTTTCCTGTGATCTCCAGAGTGTGATCAGGGCCAGAGGCTGGCCAGGTGGTGAGAGGAGAGGGGCAGGGAAAGAGTATAAAGACAGATTTTGACAGGTTGGGAGCCCAAGCCCAACGTGGGGAGGAGATTGTGCCCTTGGCTCTCGTATCACTGCCACGATTGGGACCCTTGCTGTTAGAGCAGTGTGGCCCTGAGCGGGCAGTGGAGCCCAGGGGACAAGGCCATGGGCACAGAGCCAAGCGTTCTGGGCTGCGAGTCCCACCTGACCACTTCCTGGCTGGGCAACCTTAGGCAACTTACTGACCCCTCTGTGCGTCTGTCTTCCAATCTAAAGACTACAAACAATCCTGGTACCTTCCTTAAGGGTTGCTATGAAGATTCAATGAAAGAACATATATTTGTACTTATATTTAGTGCCTGGCTCATAGTAAGTGGTATGTCAGTGTTATCTATTGCAGCTGCACTTACAGTCTGTTTCCCTTTCTCAAGTATGTGTCTTTGGGAAGATGGATCCTGTGTCTCCTCTGTCTTTGAACCCTCAGCCCCTAATACCATATTTGGCACTGACTAGACGTCCAGTAAGTTAGCTGAATTACAGATAAATACCAAAGTGTATTGGTAACAGCCAAAGAAACAAGAAATAGCCAAGGAAACGAGGAAACTCATTCATACATGGAATCATCCAATTATTAAACCATTCGTTCATTTAACATAATTTTTAGCAGCTTGATTTAAAAATAACTCACATTGTATACAGTTCACCCATTTAATGTGTACAATTCAGTGGTTTTTAGTGTATTCATGGTTGTGAGACCATCACCGTAATCAATTTTACCGTGAAAAGACACATCATACCCATTATCAGTCATTCTCCATTTCCCCCTAAATCTCTCAACTCTAGGAATTCACTTTCTGTCTCCAAAGATTTGCCTATTCTGGGCATTTCATTTATGTAGTATCAAGTCATATGTGTTTTCTTGTGATTAGTTTCTTTCACTTAGCCTAATGTTTTCAAGGCCCATCCATGTCAATGCATGTATTGGTACAAATAATTAAAAACTTGTTCTACATCTGCTGAGTTCTATGAGATAAATCAGACAGAGAACCTGCCATGAAAATCATATAGTCTAGAAAATACATGTTCATATAAAGAGCTGCACACTATTGTTTTAGCAACTAGGGGCAACCCTAGACTAAGTATTTAATATTATCTTGTTTATTCCTCTTACTTTTTCAATGAGATAGCTATTACTGTTTACCCGTTTCACAGAAAACTGAGACTGAGAAAGGTTTGCTCAAAGTCCTCACACAGCAAGGAAATAATCAAGCTAGGATTGAGGCACTTGTTTCCACAACCTGGCTATGCTGTCTCCTTTCTAGCAAACAAATGCTCACCAGAATATTCCCCAGATCCATAGAAAACTTGGCCCATCGTAACTGCACTGTTGCCTGTGTTCACAGCTTGATCCATGGACTGAGCGTCAGGTTTAATTTATGAAAAATACAAAAAAAGAAAAAGGAAGATGCTGGCTCTGCCTGCATTTCTAGCCTGCCTGTGGGAACGGGGCCCGGGTGGACAGAATTAGCTTGATTTATGTCTCATTTCCCAGGATCGATATTTGGCAGTCTCTTCTTGTCTTTATGTGGCTGGTTGGGAATTTAAAACGAACGTGTGTGATGCAGTGAATCCAACAGCAGAATCTGGCATGCCTTTGGAGCTGACCTCCTTCTGGAATCATTTGACATCATGATCAGGGGCCCAGGAAGCAAGTGTGTGTTTAAAGACTGATTTTGATCAGGGAAGAAGCTCCAACTTTTGAATCTCAGTGTTGGGGACCTTCTAAGACCAAACTAACAGTGATTCATTCCATTGTGCAGACATTGGAGAGTGTCTCAAGGTCAGACCATCCCCTGGAGAGGACAGCCGCCTGACAAGATCATGACCAGGAGATATTTACCTTGTGATTGTTATCACAGGCCCCACATGGGCTCAGACACTGCCTGTTGCAGCGATGCTGGAAGGCTGACATCAGCAAATGGATGAGGTGGGATGTAAAGTGCTGTTATTTCCTGGATGCCTGCTGTACCCTCAGCCCTTTGAAGCCTTGCCTCTGACCTTCACAGCGCATCTGTCCTCATGACATTCACTTTCCAAATGAGGAAACTGAGGCATGAGAGGTAAAGTGACTTGTGTGAGCTCCAGCAGGAGTAAGTGGTGGAGCTGGGATTTTTAACTCAGGTTGATCTGGCTCCCAAGTCAACACCAAGTGATTCATTGACAACAAGAAATGGAAATATCCAGCAGATGAGTACCTCGTAGCTCCCTGCGAGGAAGAAATACAGCTGGAGGTTGCAAACCGTGTACACTAGTCTAATCTTCCTTAGTGTTGTTTTGTTTGGCCTGAAGAGTATTTCTTTAAAAAATGTTTGAATTTATTACCAACTCTTAAAAATAGGGAGTTTTCATAATGCAGATTTCTGGCTTCTCCTGGGAAACCAGAAGATCTGGATCTGGGAATGGTCAGTTGGAGAGAAGGATGACTGCCCTTTCTAGAAGGAACAGGAACCTTCTGGAGTGCCACAGCCCCATCCAGCTGGAGGCCTGCTCTTTGAAGAATTAGATGACGCCACAGCTGCAAAGGGAGGCTGGACCCAGCCCGGGAGGTTCTTGGACCCCAGTGTGGAAGGGTACCAACCTGTCAGAACTTCCTCAGTGTACTAGTTTGCTAGGGCTGCTGTAACCAAGTATCACACCCTGGGTAGCTTAAACAACAGAAATTTATTTCCTCAATTTTGGAGGCTAAAATACCAAGGTCAGGGTGTCAGCAGAGTTGGTGTCTTCTGAGGCCTCTGCTTGGCTTGCAGATGGCTGTCTTCTCCCTATGTTTCACTCTTCAGTGCATCTATGTCCTAATCTCCCCTTCTTACAACTGTACCACCCATATTGGATTAGGACCCACCCTAAGAACCTCATTTTAACTTGATGACCTCTTTAAAGACCCTCTCTCCAAATATAGTCATATTTGGTACTTGGGGTTAGGACTTCAATATATGATTTTAGGAGGGGCCACAATTCAGTTCATAATGATCAGATATTGATTATCTCCCAATAGGGACAGACCCAGTTTTATAGCCTGAAGCTTGTGCAATGTTGGAAGGCTTCTTGATAAAAAAGAATATATACATATATACACATACATATCACATACATGTATCCATTCTCCCCCAAACTCCCCTCATCCAGGCTGCCCCATAACATTGAGCAGAGTTCCCTGTGCTATACAGTAGGTCCTTGTTAGTTATCCATTTTAAATATAGCAGTGTGTACATGTCAATCCCAAACTTCCTAACTATCCTTTCCCCTAAAGAAATTATGAGATAAAATTACTGTTACTATTGTAGGCAGAAAAATAAGAATATTAAGTAGCAATGGCATGATTTATTTTACTTACAAATAAACATTGCTACCTTGAAGATGTCAACTTCCAATAAATGATTTCTATACATTCTTAATAAAAATGCCAGTAGAAGAAAAGGAATATACAACTGTGAATGTAGAATTCAGGGAGCAGAGCTGTTGCTGCCCCACTCATGTCCCACAGGCTCTGGCATTCAGTGTGAGGATCCCCAGATTTCTCCAAGGGCCTTTGCCCACCAACAGTGCTGGGGAAATAACTCCTACCACAACACTCAGAAGCCTCCGGCCAGTGACTGCCTCGCCCCTCTGGTGGGACGTCAGTGAGGTGTATGTTCTATCCTGGGCATCAACCATGTCTTTATTTTCTGTATTGCTGTTGTTTTGACCTCTGAGGCCTTGCTGACCCACTGTGGGAGAATACCCACATCCTGATGGGCTTCCATCTATGGGGTCGCACAGAGTCAGACACGACTGAAGTGACTTAGCAGCAGCAGGGTTAGCCAAGTCTTAGAGATAGCAAATATGCACCGTCCATGTATCCTTCACATTCAAATCAACCTATCCAAGCACCTTCTTTGTGTGTCAGGCTCTCGTGCTTCAAGGCATCATCCCCTTTCCCTAACCACCCCAGAGCCAGGTATCAGCCAACGAAGAGTATCCCTGTACCCAGAACCCGTGGAAATTAGTCAAGTTAGCCAGTCACAAAAGTACTTAACCTGCTTCAACCATTCCAGCGTAAGAAACCTCAATAAAGTCTCTTCATGGCACCCCATCCCTCTGCCTCCTGGTGCTTCTCCATGTGGCTCCCAATGTACTGAGTCCCCTCCTCTTGGGAACTGTGAGTAAGAAGCTATCTTTTCAATGGCAGTCGCCTCCTGATCTGCTGGCCTTGTCTCAGCTAAATAATAATAAAACCCGTATTTTAAAACATTCTGTTCCCCAAAGGCCCCCATGGGATTACGTTCCAGACACCCACAGTGGGAGCTGGCTTGATAATGCAGCCTTTGTTGGCTGACTGCCTTTCCTGGTCTCATTTCCCCACTTGCCTGCCAATACGCCTCCCAGATAAACCAACCGTATTCCCATTCTTGTCCCAAGGGCTGCTTCCAGGGGAACCAAATTAAGTCAGCACAGAAGTGAATATTTATTTTAAATACAGTGAGAAAATAAAAGTGGAGGCAATGGCCTTAACTGATGGCCAATGAAGGATATTACTCTGGCAAATTTTATAAAACCACATGACCCATGAACACAATTGGGGCTCTTGGAAGGGGCCCATGGCAGGTGAGGCCCTGATGCTCAGATTTCATTAGTTCTTGGTAAGTGAACTTCTGAGTAGAGTGTAGGCTCCATGAGTGCTGAGACCATGGCTGGCACGGGGCAGGTGCTCTGTACATGATAGTTTAATGAACGAATAGCCTTACAGAGCAAACTTGGGGTACTCGCTTCTCTCCTGGGTGGTGCTTGGTGACCATCCTTTCAGTCCCCCCCTTTTGGATTTTTAAAAAATTATTTTTTGGCTGTGCTGGGTTTTTGTTTTTGCATAGACTTTCTCTAATTGTGGTGAGTGGGGGCTTCTCTTCATTGCAGTGCACAGACTTCTCGTTGCGGTGGCTTCCCTTGTGGAGCACAGGCTCTAGGCACACAGGCTTAAGTAGTTAGGGTGCATGGGCTTTTAGTTACTCTGTGGCATGTGGACTCCTCCTTGGCCAGAGATTCAACCTGTGTCCCCAGCATTGGCAGGCAGATTCTTTTCCGCTGTACCACCAAGCAAGTCCTCAGTCCCCTTTTTGAAAGTGTCTACTGATAGTAGTCAAGCTTCCTTCAAAGGGACACAATTATTTTGTTTAAATTTACTAATATCTTTATTCTTACAAACCTGGAAGACAGACTATCTCTTTAAAACCACCTTGCAGTTTGCTGATCTAATCCATTGTATGCTGGCTGTATGGTTTAACTCCAAGATGGCAATTCTGTCTTCCTTATTTCTGAGTTCTTCAGTGGGGCAGGATGGGTAAGTGGGACACCTTGGTCCCCTCACAAAGCAGTGTATTATATTGACTCATGTATGATGTGGAGCTGCAGAGACCAGTTGGAGGCTCCTCAGCTCCTTAGCAGAGTGATTTGGGGCAAGTTACTTAAGACTCAACAAGCCTCAGTTTTCTTATCTATAGAATGGGGCAATGATGATATCAGCTTCCAGATGAGCAGGAAGATTCCTTGAGATAATGCATGTAAACCCTTCTCACGATGTCTGGTCCATGGTCAGAGCTCAGTAAAGGGAGGCTGTTTATGGGAAATGTAATACTAAACCCAAAGACAGTTGACCCCATGAGGCCTGTCCACAGGACTGGGCCAGCAATGAGCTGTTCTTCAGGTGACATTTTATCAGTCTCCAGGAGCTCGTGAAGCAGTCAGCGGATGCTGTAACATGAACAAGGCATCATAAATGATGTGCTTTGTTTCCTGTAGGGGTGGATTCTTGGTGACTCTATCAGAGCATCAGGCATCTTCTGACTGAACAATGGGGCTTCCTGATGGAAACAGCCCTCCTGTGGTCAGTCTAGCAAGAATAAATTGATGGAATACTGTTTGCCATTGACAGCTTCTGGTAACACGTGAGAAACTGAGTGGATGATCTATAGGAGTAGAGAGTCTGGGGAAGATCAAGGGCATGCAAGAAAGTGCAACAGTGAGCTCTCTGCAAGCTTAACACAATGGGGGTGTGGTCTATAGAAGACAAAATTTACAGAGATGATAAATATGTGTGAAGTACCAAAACAAAAGAAGGAGAAAGCAAAGCAAATTAGGGGAGAATATCAGGAACAGGAAAGGAGAAAAAGAAGTCAGAAATATAAGAAAATGGCACATGAAACCATAAGGTCCTAAGGACAGCCAAAACCTGGAATTGAGTAAGTAACAGAATCTAAGTATACAGACCACTATTTCCCATTCCTATCTCAGTGGCAGACATCACTAATCAATCACAGTCCTCTTTCAAATGAACTCAAATATAGCCTCAGAATCCTTCTCAATCGGAGATCCAGGTATAATCCACTAGAGCTGGTGTTTGCATTGAAACCCTCTTCCTTGAGTTATAAGCTCTTGACACACGTTATGCAGAAGGCTTAGATTAGAAGAGGACCCAAGAGCAGCAAGAGGGGGATACTAGGACTGACACATTCTTGTTTTAGAGACCCTTAGAGACAGAAGCCCTGCCTTGCCCTGTTGTACATATCAGACAGTCCTGTTTCTCTGAAAGTAAAGTTGAGAGATAAAGCCGCCAGACTGAAGTGAGTCTGTGTTCTAGACATTCCCAACAGAGCAGGAAAATAGTGGGAGTGCAATAAAAAAAAAAGGTGAAAGAATTGAATAAGGAATACTCGGGGTGGTAAATACAGGAAAAAGAAATACTCATACACCCCTTGAGGGAGTGATACACCCTTCCTGAAGGGTGCTATGGTCCTATATATAATATTAAGAATTGCATAGAACTTTTGACCTGGAAATTCTATTTTTAGGAATTTATCCTTAGGGAATAGAACTTGGAAGTGCACAGTAGTTTATTTTCAACTGTTCATTTCAATGTCGTTTTTAATATTGTAAAAATGTTGGAAGCAACCTAAATGTCCAATAGTTGGGAATCAGTTAAATGAATTATGATGTATTCAGATGGAAGATTATATAGCTATTTAATTCATATTAAATATCTAGGAATGTTTAATGGCATGCCTATACCTCTGATATATGACTAGTGAATAGAGCAAGTTATAAATCATAAATATAGTCACATGTCATTAAACAGTGTTACAGTCCATGAGGTCATAAAGAGTTGGACACGATTTAGCAAATTAACAACAACAAATTTAGATAATATGTGGTGATTATTTTTTCTTTCTACTTCTATATAGTCCAAACATTTCCCACAATAAGCAAATTACTTTTATAATAATTTACATGTTTTTGAGTGACTAACAGAGACATGTATACTTGGTCATTTTATACCAATTCACACATATATCCATGTGTTATATGTGATACTTAAGATATATGAACTCTTTGGGCTACTTAAATATAATGATATTAACATAGTTGACATTTAAAACACATGAATACTTAGTATTTAAGTGCCAGGGACTGTTACATTCTTTTCATATTTTCTTCCTTTAACCTCACAGCAAGGCTGGGAGGCAGGCTCTGTTGGTCTCTTCATTTCAGATATGAGGCAACTGGGGCTTGGGCATGTGTTGCCCAAGACCCCCTGGGTGCTGAGGGATGGGGTGGAACTCAGAGGCAGAAGGCTGTCTCTAGAATCCACGCTTTCAACCTCTTTGCTCCGTTGCCTCCAACAACAGAAAATCTTAGCCAGAAAAATTTGAAATTCTGAGATTGGACCAACAGCTATTAAGATATCACACTGGCAGTAATTTCAAGAGCCCCAGATTAAAGTAGGTTCACTTTTTTGTGTATGTGTGTGAGTTCTTGTCAGGAGAAAAAAATGAGGGAATTAAAGTGTCTTGAAAAGATTCCTTTTTATAATTAAGCCTTCCTTGCCTGCTTTCTGTTTGCCACACTGACACATTACAGCAATAAATACTGCGGGAAAGGCAGCAGCTCCTGTGTTATGTCAGGGCATGAAGGACGAGAAATCTTGTGCAGAAAGTTCTTTGGTTTCATTGGTGGTTTTCTGGGTGCTCCATGTACATCCTCCAAACTGCTCCTACATTGTCAATCCTCTGGGATAACTATATATTTTTTGGTCCCTGAATGGCATGTGTCGTTTCAATATCCATCTCCACAGAGCATTTTTGAGGAAATTGAGTCTGAAAGGGGGAGAGATGGAGGAAAATCTTCTTTGCCATCAGAGCTGATCCCTGTAATCACTCTTCTCCCTTTGAACAAACCAGAGCTGCTGCTAAGGGAAGGAAACTCTTGAGAGAGCCTGTTCTGGAAACTGGGGCTTCTTTAAACAGGGGTGAAGGATCAAAGGATACCCTTAACTCTTACATGTAGGGTGATATTTGGGAACTGGCAGAAGTATGACTGCAGACTGACCAGGGCAAAGGGCTCATCAACACGGAAGGAAGTGTGAAGGATGGAAGGAATACTGACTCACTAGCCATGTGACATTTGACAAGACACTATACTTCTACGAATGGCAGTTTCATATGTAAAATGAGAGAAATGTTGGGTTCCTAAATTAGAGATACCAAGGGAACATTTCATGCAAAGATGGGCTCAATAAAGGAAAGAAATGGTATGGATCTAGAGAAGCAGATGGTATTAAGAAGAGGTGGCAAGAATACACAGAAGAACTGTACAAAAAAGATCTTCACAACCCAGATAATCACATTGGTGTGATCACTCACCCAGAGCCAGAGACATCCTGAAATGTGAAGTCAAGTGGGCCTTAGGAAGCATCAGTACGAACAAAGCTAGTGGAAGTGATGAAATTCCAGTTGAGCTATTTCAAATCCTAAAAGATGATGCTGTGAAAGTGCTGCACTCAATACGCCAGCAAATTTGGAAAACCCAGCAGTGGCCACAGGACTGGAAAAGGTCAGCTTTCATTCCAATCCCAAAGAAAGGCAATGAATGCTAAAGAATGCTCTAACTACCTCACAATTGCACTCATCTCACATGCTGGTAAAGTAATGCTCAAAATTCTCCAAGCCAGGCTTCAACAATATGTGAACCATTAACTTCCAGATGTTCAAGCTGGTTTTAGAAAAGCCAGAAGGACCAGAGATCAAATTGCCAACATCCGTTGGATCATCAAAAAAGCAAGAGAGTTCCAGAAAAACATCTCTTTCTGCTTTATTGACTATGCTAAAGCCTTTGCCTGTGTGGATCACAATAAACTGTGGAAAGTTCTTCAAGAGATGGGAATACCAGACCACCTGATCTGCCTCTTGAGAAACCTGTATGCAGGTCAGGAAGCAACAGTTAGAACTGGACATGGATCAACAGACTGGTTCCAAATAGGAAAACGAGTACGTCGAGACTGTATATTGTCACCCTGCTTATGTAACTTATACACAGAGTACATCATGAGAAATGCTGGACTGGATGAAGCACAAGCTGGAATCAAGATTGCCAGGACAAATATCAATAACCTCAGATATGCAGATGACACCACCCTTATGGCAGAAAGCAAAGAAGAACTAAAGAGTCTCTTGATGAAAGTGAAAAAGGAGAGTGAAAAAGTTGACTTAAAGCTCAACATTCAAAAAACTAAGACCATGGCATCTGGTCCCATCACTTCATGGCGAATAGATGGGGAAACAGTGGAAACAGTGAGAGACTTTATTTTTGGGGGCTCAAAAACCACTGCAGATGGTGATTGCAGCCATGAAATTAAAAGACACTTACTCCTTGGAAGGAAAGTTATGACCAACCTAGACAGCATATTGAAAAGCAGAGACATTACTTTGCCAACAAAGGTCTGTCTGGTCAAGGCTATGGCTTTTCCAGTGGTCATGTATGGATGTGAGAGTTGGACTATAAAGAAAGCTGAGCACCGAAGAATTGATGCTTTTGAACTGTGGTGTTGGAGAAGACTCTTGAGAGTCCCTTGGACTGCAAGGAGATCCAATCCAGTCCATCCTAAAGGAGCTCAGTCCTGGGTGTTCATTGGAAGGACTGATGTTGAAGCTGAAACTCCAGTACTTTGGCCACCTGATGCAAAGAGCTGACTCATTTGAAAAGACCCTGATGCTGGGAAAGATTGAAGGCAGGAGGAGAAGGGGATGACAGAGGATGAGATTGTTGGATGGCATCACCGACTCAATGGACATGAGTATGGGTAAACTCTGGGAGTTGGTGATGGACTGGGTGGGAGGCCTGGCGTGCTTCGGTCCATGGGGTCACAAAGAGTCGGACACGACTGAGCAACTGAACTGAACTGAACTAGGTTTCCTCTCTTCCCCTCCCCTTTCCTCTCCTGTCCCCCATCTTCCTTTCTCCCTTCCCCCCTCCCCCTCTTCCTCCACCACATCTCCCCCTTCCTCCTTTCCCCTTCCTCCTCTTTCCCTTCCACTTCTTCTTCCCCTTCTCCCCCTCCTCTTCCTTCTTCTCCTTCTCCTCCTCCTTCTTCTTACCCCCAACTTTGCCAATCTTTTATGACTAAGTAAACCAGAATATGTAAATGTGTCAAATGCCTGGCACAGAGGAGAAAGTCGGCAATAACCAGTATGGCAGTGTAAGTTCATGGTTATGGCTGAGGACTCTGGAATCCAACAAAGACAAAATGTGGTGACTCCAGGTGGCTGCAGATTCTTTGGCACTCCTCTAGAGGTCAAGTCTGTGTCCCCTCTGCTGGATCTGGCTAGGCTCTCTGATTGCCGTGGAGTCATGCTCTCCCAAGCCTCAGGCAGCTTCCACTGACTTTCTCAGAGCTCTGCGAGCCCTGAGCTGCCTTGTCAAAGTGCAGTTACCACAAGCCAGCTGTGTGGTAGTTACCACAAAATAGCTGTGGAGAGATCGTACCTGTTCCCTCCAGGTGAGTCACAGCTGAGCAGCCCAGCCTCCTGGTCAAGGCACCAGTCGCATAAGAGCCCTCCTGATGAGCCCCTTCGCAAGCTGAATACCACCAGGTGACCCCAGTCAACATCACAAGGAGTGGTTGGCTGTCGTTTTAAGCTGTCAAATGTTGGGTTGATTTACTACATGTAGTATATCACTGGCGCACCAGGGTTTGAGGCCCTCCTTAACCACTTGCTAACCAGCTATTTGATCTTCATTAGCTCTGCAAGCTTCTATCCCTTACTTCAAATGGATATGGTTGTCCCTATCTGGCAGAATCTTAGTGAAGATTAAACGAAGTGACTCTGGCAAAGTGCTCAGGGCAGTGCCTAGAACATAGTAAGTACTCCAAAATGCTATTTCTAGTATGATTCCTTTCACAGACTTGGCTGGCAAGATAACAAAGAAGGTGCAAAAGGAAGAAAGCTCTCTCAGACCCTGTATTTTTGAGGGAAACAGGTCCTGAGCAGCTGCCTCCTTTTCCCAATGAATAGAATTGTCTTAATCATACTTAATCCTCTTCTCAGGAGAGCATTTAAAATTGGAACAGTTGTTTATTTGATTTCCTCTGAAAGAGTTGCCCTAATGAAGCCATGTAGTTTGCAAGGGAATTAAGAGACTCTTCATCATCCTGCGGCCACTCTTCTCTGCTGTATGATGTGTTAGCGCACATACATGGGGTTGTTGGCACAGCGATCTTCTTGTTTTCCTCCCGCCCTTTGATTCATCAACTTTCCTTTGAGAGGTACAGTTTCTAGTCACCATCTGGTTCCGGGTAGCCACCTGGGACATTTGTCTTGGTCTGAAGCCCGGGACCTCACCACCCCATGGCTGTGCCTACTTCCCATAGCCGAGGCTCCTGGATCAACTCACAGCTTGCCTTGGCTTCCTTTTACTGCTGACTCTAAATCTGAGAGACCAAAGGTGTAACATCAGGTTGTTTTGCCTGATATATGAAACCATGTGGTTTCAGAGGAGAAGTTGGGAGCTTGATATGTGGGAGTCTGCGAGTGAGGTGGTGGCAAAAAGTAGAATACTATAGGAAAAACACTGTGAGCATTGGGGCCATTCATTTAATCAATATCCTGTGAGCATGACAAGTGCTGCCAGGCACCAGGCTAGACATTGTTCTAGAAATTTGTGGGTCTGATGCTCAATTCCTCCAACCAAAATTTATCTGACTCCATCATAACGGCTAGAACAAAAGTGAGAGGCAATCCCAAATCTTCAATGTGTATTTATTTATTTATATTTTTGGCTACACCACCCAGCATGTGGGATCATCGAACCCATACCCCTGCATTGGAAGCATGGAGTCTTAACCACTGGACCACCAGGGAAGTCCTGCAATCCCAAATCGAATGAGACAATAAAGCAACTGGAACCCTTCTACGCCATGGGTAGGTGGGTATGTGGGTAGGTGGGTTATGGTGGGTATGTGGATGAGTCCAAACGCTTAGGAAAGCATATTCTACCAGAGTTAAACCTTTCACTCTGAAGTACATGCTGACAAAGTAAACCTCCATGCACCAGAAGACACCTTCAAGAATGGCCATGACCTCACCATTTGTAAGAGCCACCAGCAGGCAATAACCCAAAAGCTTGTCAGTTTGGAAATCCACACCGTGGATTATTACCCTGGAATGAGGATGAACAGACTAGTACCACACAGGGTAATGTGGGTGAACCTCACTGCCGGGACATTGTAGAAAATTTTGGACAAGAATGACTATTGACTGCACAATTCCATTTCTGTGCATTTTAGAATGAGCACAATTAGTTTATGGTATAAATCAGAGTATAGGTTGTCCTTGGGGATTAGTAGGTGGGAGGACCAAGAGGGGGCTCCTGGGGGGCTAGTAATGATGTTCTGCTTTTTGATCTAAATTCTGGTTACATGGAAGTGTTCACTTCATGAAATCCATCCCCCTGGTTACTTATAATATGTATATTTTTCTGATGATGATTTAATAACACATTAGCCAACCTTGATCAAATTGTTTTGCCTCTTTCAGCTTGGTTTCCTTATCTATAAAACAATGGATAATACAGCCTTCATCTTCAGAGCTATCGTTATACTGAGATTTAGTGGATGTGAGCATTATAGTGAAAACCTTAAAACACAAGAGATGCTTCATAAATGATGGCTATGATTCTTCTTGTTACTTCTGTTACTAATAATTTTTCTTAGGCTTGGATTTCTCTGAATGTCTAATTAAAAAAAAAATCTGGGGAAAATGTCATCATTCTTCAGGTGAGAAGGAAATTAAAAAAACCAAAGAGCCCTAACAAAGGCCTTTCCATGGATTGATGTTATTTTTTGATAGGTGTCAATTCACCACAGAAGATGCAAAATAGCTCCCTGTTTTAAACATGCTTCTTTTCTTTGTATGATCCTCAAAACCCCTTTCCTAAATGCACTCTGAGTGTGAAACTTTGGAGAGAGAATGTCAAAGCACCCGGAAGAAACTCCACCCCCTCAGCCCCCAGCCCCTTGCCCCCTACCCTGCCCTGTCCTTTTTCCACACATTTTTGAGAACGTGACTTAGAGCAGATTTTTCAATTCCTCAGGAGCCAAAAAAATGTTGTGATAAAGTTGATACTTCTGGGCCTGCATTTTCCCTTGGTGTCACAGGACCATGGGTCATGAAAGGGTTTAGTGGTGCAGGCCATGCTCTGCTGTGGTCTAAATGAGATCTTCAATCCCTGGAGAAACGCCCCAGGCTTGGCTGCTGGGAGCAAGTCTACAACTTTTACATTCTGGATATTACATTTCATCAACTTACAAAGTGTAATCCTGGAATTAGCAATTGGCGGCTGGAAACAGCCCCAGCTGGTCACAGCTGGGAGAGGAGAAGGGCCTTGGAGGGAGGCCTGGGTTCTGGGTAGCTGGGATACCCAGAGAAGCATCTGTGCTGGTCCCCAGGCCTCACTGTGAAGGGGTGGTGCTGGTTCCAGACCTTTCCCTTGCCCACTAGAGACATGCCAGGTTGAGGGCCAGGTTCTAGGATAGAGATGCCTAAATGTTTCACTGATACACTTTGGCAGTCGTGACTCCAAGGTCCAGGCAAGTCTAATGTGATTTAGTCACAGTGAGAAATGCCTCTTTGCCCTCAGGGACACCAACCGTCTTACTCTTCCTTAGAGTGATGTGACTCTGGAGGCCTCACCTCTACAGCCTTGAGAATCTGCTATGCAGGTTCTCGGCTCTCCCCCCCCACACAAAAGGAAGACACAATAACCCAGCACATACCCAGCTGTGTTTGGAGGGTTGGCGAGAAACCAGGATTCTTATGTTTTGTGGGTGATGTGTTGTTTCTGGAGGCAATTTGATAGTATCAATTAAGTCTTTAAAAAGTGTAGCCCTTCTGTTCTTAGAAACTTACCCTAAGGAGTTTTGACTGAAGTATAAAAGCTATTTAGTGATATTTCATTCCATTAAATTCATTAAAATTTATACCAAAATTTATACCAAATTCCATTAAATTTGGTAAGTGCCTGGTAAGTGACCAAGACTTAGCTGGTGCCTGGTGCCCTGCTAAGACCCCACATGTGTACCCTCAGAGACTGCTCAGGGTGAGCCCCTGAGAGGTCACCATCACTGTTCCCTCTTGATAGCCAGGACACCAAGACCCATCGAGGTTCACTGGCTGCCCAAAGTCACAGAGCTGATAGGCAGCGGAACCAGGTTTGACTTGAGAGTTTTAGCATCGCAGGTGAGGCCGACATTGATCAAAACCTAGACATGTTCACTGTTACTAAATGAAAAGTGCTTGGCTACCTGCGACTCAAATATCCCTGTGTAGTTGATCATCTGTCCAGCCAGAAAGGAAATAATCTAAATGTCTGACAGTTAGGATTTGGCTAAGTCTGTATTCTGTCCGTACTTAGGAATACTGAGCAGCATTGAAATGACTGTTACGTGACTATGCTTACTCACATAGCAAGATGTTCCCATCACATTATTAAAGGCAGAAGAATGGTCATGGTTAAAGAAAAAAAAAATTTTTTTCCTGTGCTTGTATGTGGGGGGACATAGAAACAATACATTGCTAGTTGGTTTCTCTGGGCTCTGGGATTGTAGCTCAGCTGATGAAGAATCCTCCTGCAATATTCCTGGGTCAGGAAGATCCACTGGAAAATGGATAGGCTACCCACTCTAGTATTCTTGGGCTTCCCTGGTGGCTAGGCTGGTAAAGAATCTGCCTGCAATGCGGGAAACCTGGGTTCAATCCCTAGGTTGGGAAGATCCCCTGGAGAAAGGAACGGCTACCCACTCAAGTGTTCTGGCCTGGAGAATTCCATAGACTGTATAATCCATGGGGTCTTAAAAAGTAGGACACGACTGAGCGACTCTCACTTTCACTTTTCTCTGGGTTCTGGGATTCTTTATAGTTTTTTTTTTTCTTTCCATCTTTCTGATTTTGAAGGATAATTAGCATATCTTACATGTCTAATTGGAATAACAAGCAGTTTCCATTTGAGGGCAAAATAGCTGCTGCCTCTTCAGACAAAAAGATGGCCTGGTAGACCCAAAGAAGCTTACTCCTTGCTTTTTAACAAAAGGAAAGGAGTGACTGCACGTGGTGGAGACTCATCTGTGTACCTGTAAAGCTGAAGTCCTCAAAGTGGGGCCCAGGGATCTTCTGCAGCTGAATCGCCCAGGGTTGCTTGTTAAACGGCAGCTTCCTAGGCTGTACCCTGATAATAGCAACTCACATTTACTGAACATGTATTATGTGCTGGCCACTATTCTAAGTGCTTTTTTCACTTCCTAACTCACTTTAGCCTCATAAACCCTAGGGTATATACATGACCACACCCACTGCCCTGGTGAGAAAGCCGAGGCACAGAGAGGCTGACTGGTGTGGAGTGAGAGAGCTGCTGGGTGGTGGAGGGGCCTCCAGGCCTCCTTCTCTTGGCTCCGGGCCCAAACTTGCAGCCACTCCCCTGGGGAGTGGGGCTCAGGAGTCTGGGTTTTTAATAAGCTCCCAGGGGATCCCTGAGCATATCTAAGGAATCTTTTATCTTAGAGCCACTTGCATTGTTTTGGATTAAGAAACAGCTGATCCTTTGACTCCACATCAGTCGTGAAATGACTTTGTCTCCTTGAAGTCATTAGAACAAAAATGTCTATCAGAGATTCTTGGCTGTAGGCGAGTCATCAGACGGGAAAAGCAGACGAGTCTTGACAACCCACTAGCCTAATTGTCAGTCCCACTTCCTGCGTTCCCTTCTTTCAAACACATTTTTTTTTTCCCCAGTGGGTTTTGTCATACATTGATATGAATCAGCCATAGAGTGACACTCAAACACATTCTTATTCAGACCCCTCTTCTAAAACTTTCAGGATCTTAGCTGTTTTCTCTCAAGTTGGAATATGGGGGAGCTGCCTATGTGGGGTGCAGAACTCCCACAAGGACGCCTTCCTCTGGGGACCCTGCAACAACCTTGGAACACCATGTGGAAAGTCAGCGAGGGTGGGCAGCAGAGGCCAAGGTTGCCCACGTACTCTCAGACGGTTTCTGACTTCTACCTTTAAAGACTAACCTGGTGCTCCTTCCAAGGGAGTCCTGGTGAGTTAAGATGCTCACAGGCTCAAGTGATGATTGCAAAGCTGAGAAGAGTTGCTGTGTCCAAGTGTCAACTCCAAACTGAGTGGCACGACTCCAGGGGTCACCTTCACATCACATGAAACTACATGGTGGGTGGTAAAGCACCAAGGACCTGCCCCAGCTCTTCCATTTGGGAACCAGGATGAAGGGCCTAGTGGAGAAGTTAGATCCAAGAGGAGCGGATTAGACAGCCTCAAGCAGTGGACACAATGGCCCTTGAATACAAGTCTTCCCATCTTGCAGTGGCGAATCAGTGAGACCACGTAGCTAGGAAAGGTAGTGACACCAGGATGTTTGAACCTAGCATTCTCTCTCTGAGTCAGTGAATGATGCCAGAGAACACACATCCCTGGGCCAGACTAGTGGAGACCAATGAGTGCTTTTTCTGTCTGGGAAAGCATAAGTTACACATTTCCTGGAGCACTTCCCCACTTCCAGCAACTCTTAGCTACAACAATGACCTGCACTTGGCTGGGAGTTCTATATATCCCTCTGTTACCTTGAGACCTGACTTAATGGTTCTGATTTATACAGGGAATGAAGGAATGAAAAAGAAAACACACTTGACCGTGAAAGACATCACAGTCTTTCTCCAGAGTGCAAAGCTTTTAAAGGAGTGCAGGAACAACAAAAACTGATCATTCTTGGCTGCTTTTGAACAAATTGGAGTGTTGGGAGAATGGATGAAGGAGTGAGAGGTGTGTCAGAGAAGGATGGAGTTCGTGGGCTTCCCCAAGTGACAGGCTGCAGTGTCTGTGAAGTACAGATGTCACACGGGAGTCAAATGTTGGAAAACTCAGCCATCTTCCCGCCTGTCTCAGCTTGCACCACACCTCCTCTGAGACAGAGGCTTCTCGGACCACAGACCAGTGTGACTTGTCTGTCTTATGTGGTCTGCCAGTCTTCTGCTCTGGACCTTTGTAACCCAGATTACACTTGTAATTCTTTGTTTAGCACCTGCCTCTCCCATTTGACTGTGAATTTCATAAGGGCAGAGACTGGGTCTGCCTTGTTCACCATTTGTATCACTTGGAAACCTTTTGGTTGCCAGGAACAGAAATCCCAAACCAAGCTGGATTAGGCAAAAAGGGACTTCCTTTCCACTCAAGTTTGGAATTGGCTTTCAACAATCCTGGATTCAGGGATTTTGAGTAAGTCATCAAAGAGATTTGATCTCTCTACCATTCTTGGTTCCACTTCATTTTCTTCCTTACGTTGGCTTTGTTTTCAGGCTTCTCATGATACCAAGTGGCTGCCACAACTCTTGCCTAAGATGCTTTCAGGAACAAGTGAGTGTCTCTTCCTGATTACTACAGCAAAATGCTCAGAATTACCTTTGATTGGTTTAAGATGTGCCCGTGCCTGAACCGGTCACTGTACCACAGAGAGCATGGTGCTCTCTGATTGGCCATTGTAGCACACACAGACCATTGTCCCTCCAAAAGCCATTTCCTTTTCTTCCTGGTCAAAAAAACCCCATCATCGGGTATCAAGTAGGTTGGCAAGATGCTCAAGAAATGACCCCTCCTCAATCCAGGAAAACATTCATGGTAATCCTGTCACCTTTTGGGGATGATTGGTATAAAAGTGTGCACTGGCCCACTTCTGGCAAATAGGACATGATGCAAAATGTGGTGGAGGCTTCTGGGAGTAACTTTTCTCCCTGATAAGTCAGATCTGTAGGGGGGACTGGCCCCCTTCTTGCATTTGGATATTGTTTGAGAGGATGGGATGTTTGGAGCTGCTGCAGCCATTTTGCAACCATGAGGTGAGATAGTACTGGTTTAATGAAGGCAGAATGAAAAAACGTCTGCCCCTGGCTTTTCTGCTGTTTCATTTCAACAAAGGACTGTTGGGGCCACTTTGCAAGTCCAGAGCACAAAGGTACCTGGGATTTACACTCCTACTGGGCAGCCCTTACCAATGACTGGTTCAGAAGTGTGAAAGCCCAACTCCTTTGCTTTGAATTGGGACAAAAGCCAAGGTGTACTTTCTACTCCAGAGCTCCCTTCAGGATCCAGCTGAGGCTTGGGCTTGCTTACATCTTCTTCTCTGTTCTGCTCCACCTCCCCCTGCTCCCCACCGATGCCCCTGGGAGCACTTCTTTAATCAATCGCTTGCACACAAATCGTTAGCTCCTTCAGGGGGACCTGTCGTATCACCAGGGCTCGAACATCACAGCTGCTCTGTAAATATTTGTTGCCTGAGTGAATGAATACATGAATGGATGAACAAGCTGAGGAAATCACAGGCAGGTGGAATCCGAACAGGTTATTATACTAATTACGGGCTGTCTACTTTTTTCCCTCTGCCTCTGTCAAACAGGTTGGCCCCTTGGGGAATTTCCCCAAAGCTTTTGAAGTAGACAGGGTGTCTTCTCACCAGGCTCCTGTGCTTCCTAATTCTGCAAGCCATTAGAAAGTGAGGTCATCTCCCCAGGGAAGGAGGTGGGGCCTTAGCACTCAGTAGCGGGCCCTGGGGTGAGGACAAAACTAGCCTGAACATCTGCAGTGTCTGTTGTTACTGGAGCAGCGGCTGGAGGGGATGACCATTCTGGAATGAATCAACTAAACCTTTGACCTGAACTTCAGTTTAATTCACTCTTCCCCCTCCATTAGCTAGTGTAAGAGATGGGGAGGCAGAAGGGGAGGGACACATATTTTATTTTTATGGCACTTTTACTTCAAATGACCTGCTGGGTTAAGCCCACTTTCCTTTCATGAATTATGCATTAGAGGAATCCCTTTGTTTTTCTAAAGGCTTTAGTTGAGTTTATCTCCTAGAAAGATTTTTAAAAATAATCAGGAATTTCAAATCAAAAGTTCACCTCTTGCCACATCAGTTGACGTGATTTAGATTGGGTTATAACTGACGCTGAAGTTGAAACTCCAATACTTTGGTCACCTCATGTGAAGAGTTGACTCACTGAAAAAGACCCTGATGCTGGGAGTGATTGGGGGCAGGAGGAGAAGGGGACGACAGAGGATGAAATGGCTGAATGGCATCACCGACTCGATGAACATGAGTTTGGGTAAACTCCGGGAGTTGGTGATGGACAGAGTGGCCTGGCGTGCTGCAGTTCATGGGGTCGCAAAGAGTCAGACATGACTGAGCAACTGAACTGAACTGGTACCTTGAACGAGTCTCCCTTGGAAGAATTTTCAGACGTCCTAGGGTCTTAAAAATCATCCAGCCCCATCCCCTTATTTTATACACAGGAAGACTAAGAACCCGGAGATGGAAAATGACATGCCCAAGTTCACAGAGCCCATGAGTATCCACGGTTGTTAAAAGACAGAGATGGCAGTATATTTCACCCTCTTTCAAGTTCAGTGTTCTTTTCTGAGAGTAAGCCTGGAGAGGTAATATGGTTGCCATGGCTGCAGAAAAAATTGCTCCAAAATCTAGTGGCGTAAAGCAACCACTTATTATGCTCACAGAGTCTGTGTATTGAGAATATGATGGAGAACAATGAGGATGGCTTCATTTTGTCTCTGGGTGTCTAGGGACTGCTGGAAGGGCCAAAGGCTGGGTTCATTTGAAATCTTGTTCATTTGCACAAGTACAGGTTGACGCTGCCTGTCGTCAGAGACAATAGTTAGAGTTGTTGACTGGAACACCTACATGTGGCCTCTGCTGTGGTCTGGGTTTTCTTACAAACATGGTGAACTGGGTTCCAGAGGGAAGAGTTGAGAGAGGAAGATGGAGAGAAAGAGAAAGGGAGAGGGGGTGGGAGAGAAATTGGTGGAAATTACGTGACCTTTATGGACCTGAAAGTCATATAGTGTCACTTCTACAACACTCTGTTGGTCAAAGCAGTTACAAAGTCCACTTGGTTTTGGGAGGCAGGAACACAGACTCCACAACTCAATGGTGGAGTATCACATTGTTAGAGGGCATATCAAATGGGATGTATGTTGGTACAGCCATCTGTGGACAATACACTCTCTGCAAGAGGGTCGGGGCGCAGTTCAGTTCAGTTGCTCAGTTGTGTCTGACTCTTTGAGACCCCAAGCACTGCAGCACACCAGGCTTCACTCCTAGAGTGTGCTCAAACTCATGTCCATCAGGTCAGTGATGACATCCCACCATCTCATCCTCTGTCATCCCCTTCTCCTCCCATCTTCAATCTTTCCCAGCATCAGGGTCTTTTCCAAAGAGTCAGTTCTTCGCATCAGGTAGCCAAAGTATTGGAGTTTCAGTTTCGGCCTCAGTCCTTCCAATGAATGTTCAGGACTGATTTCCTCTAGGTTGGACTGGTTTGATCTCCTTGCAGTCCAAGGGACTCTCCCTTGTGTTGGGTCTAGTACACAGTAAACGTTGCCAAATTATTTGTTTTGTATATATCTTGTCTGCTCAATTATCATTTCCTAAAGGATAAGGTGGGCTTCCCTGATAGCTCAATTGGTAAAGAATCTGCCAGCAATGCATGAGACCCCAGTTTGATTCCTGGATTGGGAAGATTCGCTGGAGAAGGAATAGGGCTACCCACTCCAGTACTCTGTCCTGGAGAATTCCGTGGGGTCCCAAAGAGTTGCACATGACTCAACGACTTTCACATCACATCAAAGGATAAGGTAGTTATCTGTTTTGTTCAGTGGTATATCCATTTCCAGCACAGCTGCAGCTGTTTGGAAAATAAGTGTCAAAAAAAGTTTTTATTGACTAAAAATATACTTATAGATTTCCCTTCTCCTCTTATGACCTTTCCTTTTCATCAAGAACTTAAATACCACCATCATCTTCCCTGGAGTGTTAGTTGATTGATTGATTCATTCATTCATTCACATTTGGAGGCACATGGAAAAAGGTAGTTAGCTTAGTCTTAGATGGTCAGAGAAGTTGTTCTGGAGGGAGTAATAGATATAAGAGGAGACTTGGAGGATGACCAAGAAGAAAATTAAATGAAGAGGCAGAAGGAGGGTGATCCAGGCAGAGGGACCAGCCTATACAAAGTTGGAGGCAAGCAAGTCAGTGTGACAGGCACGTAGATTTTGAGAAAAGAGTGACAAAAGTAAGGGAAACTGGAGGAGTAAGCAGAGCCTGGGTTGTAATGGCCACCTCAGGGAATTTGACCTATTCCTAAGAGCAGTGAGAAGCCAATTATTAAGCAACATAATCTGATATGTGTTTAGAAGGCTCTGACTGCAGAGTAGATGATAGATTGGAGTGGTACAAGGTAGGAGGCCAGTTGGGACATTGTTGGCAGAATGTTGATGTGAAATGGTGGGAGTCAGAGCCACAGAAGGATGTGGGATGATGAGAAGTGGCTGGGTATTTCCAAGAACTGAAAGGATGTAGGGGTGAGAGACAGAGACACTGAGTCAAGACTTGGTCTCTAGTTTAAGCAAGTGGGTGGATAGTGGAACCAGGCTCTTAGGTAACCCTAGGGAAGGAGAAGTCTTGGGATAGAGCTGTGAGAAGTTTATTTTTGGTCATGTTGAGTCTGAGGTGCCATGGGGATGTCCGGATGGAGGTTCTAGAAATTACTTAGATTCACAAAACCAAAACTTAGTAGAGTGGTCTGGTCTGTGCACCTGGACAAGAGACAAGAGAAAGGGAAATGGAAACCACAGGTGTACATGTGCTCATCGAAGGAGGATGAGCACCATGAAGCCAGAGCCGTGGAGAAGGCAGGCAGGTTTCAAGAGGGAGGCAGGCAACAGCACCCAATCATCTGGGACAGCATGGAATGAAAGAAGGGACATTGTCCACAGGATTGAACAAAAGACGTCATTGACAATTTTCACAAGGACAAGCTCCCCTGGGAGATATAGAAAGAAGCCAGATGGCAGAGAGTTGAGGGGTAAGGAGGAGGTAAGAGAGTGATGAATAGGTGAATAAATGAGTAGATAGATGGATGAATGAATGAATGATTGAATAGCATCCTAGGGAGGTCTTTACGTACCTCCTTGCAGGTCTGATAATTCTGGAGACACCAGGATATGTCTCCAAGTAAATGAGTTTACTTGCCAAGTAAACTCTCCAGAGACCTATTAGGAAGAATCTTTTCCGCCTAGCTCTCTCCCAGAAAAGTACCAATGTGTGGTCTGTCCTCAGCATTCCTCCCTAGCAACCAGCATTTGCATTTAAATTCTTGGGAAAAGATGCTGTCATCTTGTAACTATCAACACAGCTCTGTGGTCACATCTGTTGTTTTTGTCTGCACAACAGCCATTCATTATCATTTAGTTAATAGCGTCTTGATTTGGGTGGGACTGATCCCTAATTCCTGGTTCCAGGGGTGGCACATGTTCCAAGCCTGGCCAGTAAGACTCGGGCCTGAGATTTTGGAGAAACTATTGGGAAAGAGAAGCATTATTTAAGTGGGGATAGCTCCACATGGAGGCAGCCTGCCAGCACAGAGGAAAAATAGATCCAGAGACATAGAAAACAGCCTTGATGGCAATTCTTGAACTCCTGGATCCAGCCATGCCTGAAGCCACTCAATCCCTGGATTTTTCAGTTACACAAGCCAATAAATTTCCCATTTTTGCCTGTCAGAAAGAGCTGTGTGAGTTCCAGTGATGAATGAGTGGTCCCAACAGGAGTAAACTGCCAAGACATGTGGGCCTAGGGGTGGGGTTGGTGGAGAAACTTCACTCACCAAGCTGCTTCTGCCGTAGGGATTTCCCCCTCCTTTTTGCAGTCATCCCATTCATTGTTTCCACTTGTATTACCTTTTTGTAAACCTGTCCTTGCTTAAAATACCTGAGATGCATGATTCTGTGCTGGAGACCACTTCTCACCCCTAGAGGCAGTGGACACACTTATGATTTTTAAGAGGAAACGCTCCCAGAACCCAAGTTTGGAGTTGGCACACTGCAGGGTCCCCTTCAGGGTGCAGTGTCTGTGCCTCCCGTGATTTGCCAACAGCCAGTGCCGGATTCCAGATCCCCAGCCTCTGGCCCCACACCCCTGTGTGTACAGCAACCCCTTCAGCAGTGCAAGGTCTTGTTCATTCGTTCAGAACATGAATTAATCATGCCAGGGAGACTCCCAGACACTGGACTACATTTTGCTGTGTTAGCAATAAACATCCCTTCATCCTGTCGACACAATCCGAGGGGGAAGCAGAGGTCCAAAAGCCGACGAGGTGATGAGGGGATCCGTGGGTCACCCATGGCCAAGGAAAGGAGGGACATATCCTCTGCACCTCCATCCCCACTGCAATCTGATGGCCTGTCACTGGCAGGGACCCAGAGCAAGATTTCTCCTGGGTATGATGGGGCTCATGGGTTTCCATGCTGGGCTTGCCAGAATTGTCCTGCATTATCTCCTGTCCCTCTTCATTTAGGCCTCCTCCTCCTGCCTCCTTTTCTCCCCTTCCTCTCTCTCTCTTCCTCTCTCTCGTTCCTCCCTTCCTTCCTCCCCACACCTCACTCTCCCTCCTCCCCCTCTCCACTGTCCTCCCTCCTCTTCTCTTCTGTCCTCATCTCTATTTCTCTCTCTCCTCTCAACTTCTCTCCTTCCCTTCCTTTATTTACCCTTTCCACCTATCTGTCTTTCCCTTGTTTCTCTATCGTTTCTTGTTTCTGCTTCCCTTTTCTTGTCTCCTCCTCCCCAGGTCCTTCCCTCCCACCTCCCCCTCCCCCCCACCCCAACTGCAGAACTTTCAACCCATGGTTCTCAAGAAATGAGAACGAAGGGAATAATACTGAAAAGCAGCCAGGCTCAGCCAATAAATCCTCTAATGCTTGTAATACTTTCATTTTCTTCATGTTCATCCTAGTTTAAGAGTTTAATCAACATCTTTGAAATGCTTGTGATTTACTCCGTGGAGCCTTAATAAGAGGGACAGAAAGCCTCTCCCTCCCTCTCTCTCCACCCCCTTCCTTTCTTCTTTCCCCACTTCCTTCTATTTATTCAATAAATGTTCTTTGAGGGTCTACTCTGGCCCAGGCCCTGGGCTAAGTGTTAGACATAGTGAATATAGACATGGACATGATCTCTGCTCTGATGAGCTTGTAGTCTATGGGAGAGACAGATTTTCACCATAATTCACACATTTATTCACAAATTTATTCTCATAACATCAGTGAAAGCTCTGAATTTCCATGAGGATTTAAACAGAGGAACTGACCCCAACTATGTGGGTGTGGAGGCTTCCTCATTGAGGAGCTGACTTGAAGGATGGGTTTTCTAAATCAGAGGGAAGAGAAATGAGCACTCTAAGCAGAGGGAACACAACATGCAAAGGTCCTCGGGTGAGAGGAAGCAAGGCACTTTCACAGACCACTGTAGCTGGGACAGAGCAGAGAAAACAAGGCAGGGGTTGGCAGGGGTCAGATGTTCAGGGCTCGTACCTGAGGTAAGAGTTTGAGTCTTTATTCCAAGAACACGGCGCCACTGAGGAGTTTCACTGGGTGGGGAAAGGGAGGTGTGTGTGTGTGTGTGTGTGTGTGTGTGTGTGTGTGTGTGTGTGTGTGTGTGTGTGTGTGTGTGTGTGTGTGTGTGTGTGTGTGTGTGTGTGTGTGTGTGTGTGTGTGTGTGATAAGTTTGACTGTTAATGCCATCAAAGGTGGGATGGGAGGCCCTTGGGGAAATGCTTTCTAGCCTTGGGTTAACTGGGTAGGCTGGGAAGAAGCAGACTGGGTTGGATACAGCATTGGTTACAAAGGCTGGATAGGGGTCAGGTAGTTATTCTGGCTTCTGAAAGGGATATAACCCTCCCTGCGGACCGCCTGTGTGTGTCAGAGGGATCCTACGAGTAAGAAAGGTGGAAGGATCATCACTGATTATGGATAAAAAAATCCTTCAGAGCTGGACTCATATAGATCTGGCTTTGCTGTTTATCACTTGGGATCCCAGGCAGGTTTGCAGCTTCTCTGAGTTTGTTCCTTATTTGTAACATGAGGACAATAATAGTAATAAATGTCTTGTTTTTGTCTGCCTGTCATCCCCTTTCCGATTTGGAAATTACCACTGCGTGTGGTTCTGGTGGGACTGACTATCACTTGGCCCCACCTACCTGCCAGGCACATAATCCAGGCCCAGCCAGTTATTGTGCGCCATCTCCCGACCTGGCCTAAGGGACGCAAGCAGGAGAGTACCTCTATGGGATCTGATACAGGGCTGTTGGAGAACAGGGTCTTTCTTGGTTTTAGATTGTGAACTTTAAGACTATGGACTTGACCTACTGGTGTCCAATTTTCTTGGAAAAAGAAACCAGGGAGATGAGTGGGAGAGGGGAGAGAAGGAAGAAAGAATTAGAGAGGGAAAAAACTTTGAGATCCTGGATGCAACAGTTCCTGAAGCCCACAGACCCCTGGCACTTCTCAGTTAATGAGCCTATCAGTACCACCATTTAGATTTAAACCAATCTGAGTTGGGTTTGTCCCTCACATTGGATGTGTTCTGACCAATGAACCGTGTCATTGGGTTATTGTGCGGGATTATTTAGGTAAAGGACCAAAAGCAAATGTGAAGTTATCAGATGCAGATCATCAGTGAGGCGTATTGTTCAGGTCACCATTCACAGCTATAGAATACATAACTAGTGTGTGTGCTGCTTTTCATCTCTGGTGTGTAGTCTCCTATTACCCCACACCACCTTTGTGATCTGGTGTAAGCTCCCTTCCCCACCCTCCCCATCTCCCTCCAAAATTGGTGACTCTCCTGTCCCTGGGGTTCTCTTGAAGTAACAGTGGCAGAAACAGCACAGTGGCCTGAAGGATGTAACTGTGTTTGGATCTTATTTAGGAAGATTAGCTCCCTCCTACTCCATAGCAGCTGGTTTCCCATTACCTTTCTTACAGAGTGTATTAGTTACCTATTAATGTATTACAAATGAGACCCAAACTTAGTATCTTTAAAAAACAATCAGATTTTAACATATGGCTTCTGTGGGTCAGGGATTCAGCTAGCTCAAGGTCTCTCAAGAGACTGAAGATAAGACATCGGACAGGGCTAGTTTTGTGTGAAGTCTTAACTGGGGCTGAAGGATCCACACCCAAGATGTCCCACTCATATGGTTGTTAGAAGAAGATTTTAGTTCTGGTCAAATTAACCTCTTCACAGACCTGCTTGAGTGTCCTCAGGCTTGTCCTCTGGCTTCCCCCGGAATGAGTGATCCAAGACAGAGGCAGGTGGAAACTGCAATATCTTTTATGACCTAGTCTTGGAAGTCGCAGGAATCATTTCTGCAATATTCGGCTGACTGTGCAGTTCAGCCTTATTCACCGTGGTAGTGGGCTACACCAGGGTGTGAATAACAGGAGTCAGAGGTCATTGGGAGCCCCTTAGATGTTGACTGCTGCACTTATGAAGGGAGCAGTGGTATTCTTAACTTTCATTCAAGCTTCTTAGTCTGAAGGGCATTTTCTTCACTAAGGTGGCCTTCAGATGCCCAGGATAACATGGCATCTTAGAGGCACCAAAAAACACCCCTTCCAACAACTTGTGCTTGAAAGAGCTTTTTTTCCCCCCAGAGCTCGCAAAGAGTTCCTTAAATAAACTAGTGAAATGACTAAACTAATTTGCTGGTCTGTAATTTCCTGGCATGTCTGGAGATTTCCTAATAAACAGCTTCAGGCTGGCAACCTGCCATCATTACAGCCCTCTCCTGGTGACAAACAAGGGATGTGTAAAGCATCTGAGAGAGTTGGGAAGTTTGGTACATCACAGAGGGAAGCGCTGGACCCAGAGCCTGGAAGTTTGGGTTTGAGAGCCAGCCCTGCCTCTTACCTTCTATCACATTCTGAGTGAAACGCTTGCCTCTCTGTGCCTCAGTTTCTCCCTCTTGGGAAAGTGGTGATAACCCCAGTCCTGCCTGACTCTCAGGGCTATTACTATGTTTTAGATAAGTTGATACAGTGTTTCCAAAAGGGGAGTGCATGGGACTGTTAACCCCAAAGGGCTCCTGTGCTAGAGTGAACATGGGCAACCATGGTAAACACATTCCAGCCGTTCCCCACCGTCCTTGACTGCCGGCAGGACCAGCCCTGTGGCTGTGTGCAGGGGCAGCCACAGGGCCCTGCACTCGGGCTTCATGCCCTGCTGTTGCTATCTTGAAATTCTCAATAATTTTATCTTTGAAGTCGTGCTTTACAAGTGACGATTAATAGGACAATAGAGTTTGTGCTGGACACTGTGTGTCTCAACTCCCAGGAGACCGCTTCTCACTGTCTCCTTAAGGTGGGCTCTTGATTGCCTACTTCTCTTTCCTGGTGTCTACTGGCTCCCCCTGCCCTGCCCAGAAACATGTCACCAGGGCACTCAGATCATGGCGTTCAAGATGGAGACTGGTTCACTCCTGGGGTGGAGTGGTCTTCTATCACCCTCTGCCAACTACATGGGCCTAGGTGCTTGTGAGGGGGGAAGCTGGGGTTCAGTGCCCACAGGGTCTAATACCCAGTGCGTGGGAAGTGCTGGTCTCGGGCAAGGTGGCAGCTGTCTCAATGCCAGGCTGGCGGTGCCACAACACGCTGGGCAGACAGTTTGCTGGGGGCCTCTCCCCTACCTCTGAGCCAGGTACCAAGGAGGTTGTCATCCCTTGAGGATCACGCATCTACTGTGCGTTGGGGCACCCATGGGAAGAGGAGGTAAGCTCCCCCATACTGCCAGCACCACCAGCCAGGCCTGCTCATTCTCCATTTGCTTTGGGTCTGACCTGCGGAACTTGTCAGACCCCTTAGCACAAAAGGCACTAAGCTGCAGGGGGCCAAAGCGCAGACTCGGGAGCCTCTTTGTCTGGGCTTGGGTCACGCCTCACCTGTGTTGTCACCTTAGCCCTTTACCTGCCCTTCTGTGCCCCTGTCTATTCATCCCTAAAATAACAAACATGTAGTTTTCACTTCACAGGTTGTCGTGCGGATTCAGTGAGGTAGTGCATGTGGAGCAGCTAGGCTAGCGCTGCCTGTGCACTGTGTTAGGCAATGTAATTTAAAACTTGCTTCCCCTAAAGGACTGCTGGGCTCCCTGTGCAGGGATGTCATCTATACCATCCACTCCTGCAGTCCTGGTGCCCAGCACCATGCCTGGAACAGACTCAATGGATGGACACTTGTTGGAGGAAAGAATCTCCAAGCAGGGCTCTCCACGGAACCCCTACCCTATCTTCTTTTTCCTAGACTAGTACATAAGCAGCATTCCACAGTGCACACATTTAGGAATTGCCAAGCTTCCCTCTGTGAAGTGATGCACCTAAGCGAGGAGGCAGCACACAGGCCTTTGCAGGGTCCGTTCCCCTCCTTTTGAGACTTAGCATCTCATCCCTTTCCTTAGGGTTGCCTGACACTGGGGATGGAACACATGGACACCCCATTGACTTGCCCACCTCCTGTCTGGACGATCTCTGCCCACTGCCTCATAACTCACTCTGCCTCACCCCGTCCCTGGGGCCTCCCACGTCCTTAATTGGGCCAATCTGTCCCCCTGACACTGCGCTCTGCTTCGTTTTCTCCACAAAGCCCTCTCTTGTCAGTTGACGGATTCTCATCTGTCACGAGCACATTTTTCAATTTGTGCTCTTCCAAGGGATTCCCAGCCAGGTTTCAGCTTTTAAAAAGCTACTTAGTTTTATAATTTCCCAGTGATTTTCCTTGCCTGCCATGATTCCTTTCCATCCCCACTCCCCAGTTTCCTTCCCAGAGCGCTGAAACCTTACAGGTGACCCTCTAAGGAAGCCTGATTTAGTCAGATGAGGGGACCATCACTCTCCTATTTTTGGCTGCTCCTAAAGTTGGTCATTCCAATGAACACCCAGGACTGATCTCCTTTAGGATGGACTAGTTGGATCTCCTTGCAGTCCAAGGGACTCTCAAGAGTCTTCTCCAACACCATAGTTCAAAGGCATCAATTTTTCGGCGCTCAGCTTTCCTAAAGGAGATCAGTTCTGGGTGTTCATTGGACGGACTGATGCTGAAGCTGAAACTCCAATACTTTGGCCACCTCATGTGAAGAGTTGACTCACTGGAAAAGACGCTGATGCTGGGGGGGATTGGGGGCAGGAGGAGAAGGGGACGACAGAGGATGAGATGGCTGGATGGCATCACCGACTCGATGGGCAAGAGTTTGAGTAAACTCCAGAAGTTGGTGGTGGACAGGGAGGCCTGGCGTGCTGCAATTCATGGGGTCGCAAAGAGTCGGACACGACTGAGCAACTGAACTGAACTGAACTGAAAGTTGGTCCTGAGAGAAGGGCACCAGGCCAGTAGTTGATATGGGAATTGATCCAGGAAGCAGGAGTGGGGGAGGGGTGGTCTGAGAAGGAAGGGAGAAGGGCCCAAAACGGCACCTTATCTTCAGGGTACAAACTGGGTGACCTGCAGGGAACTGCAGGAATGGAATGGACCTTTGTGATGTCCCTTTGTGTTGTTGGAGGGTGGGGAGGCTGGGCATTTAGCCACTGGCTGCCACCCTCATTGTTGGAGGGATGTCCCAGTTTAAAATCCTAGCCTTGTGGCCGCCCTCTGCCCTGGTCAGATTTGACTCACCCTGGAGGGGCTGCAGTGAGGAGGAAGCTGGGTTGGCTCTAAGGATCCCTCCCCTTCACCTGCCCCTCCTCCCCTCCTCTCTCCTTTGGGCCACAGAAGACAACAAGAAGGGCATTCCCTGGAGTTTGCAGTCTCTAAGTTACTCTCCCAGAATATTCTTTCCTTGACTCAAAGGAGACTCAACCATCTCCCCAAGTATTCACACTCCTGCTCAGATCCCCAGTGTCTTGTAATTACAGGTTGGAGGGAAGGAAGGAAGGAGTGGTCATCAGGCCAGTTTGGATGTCTCTTCATTTGCCTGAAGGCACTCAGGGCCTCCTTCCCTTAGGCAAAAGGTTCTTACCTTGGGTGGGAGAAGTATTGTTTGTATTTGCCAATCTCTAAGTGAAAAGTGGCATTTCTTTCTATTCAAAATGTAGACATCCAACCCCACAATAACATTAGTTGTGCCTATGACTTTGTTATCCATTAAAATGAGAGATATTTTCATATCACTCTACAGTTGTCACAGATATCTGAAAATGACATTTTATGCTCATTTCCATTTAAAAATTAGTCATAATTAGACCCACTGCTAGATCTTGCTTTTTAATGTGTTGATAAAGTAATGCCAGTATTACTACATCATAAATTTGTTTATTATTTTGAGAACCATGTAACTGGTTTTCTCTATAATTCTGTGTATTTTATTTTGTGCATTTGAAGCCATTATTCTGAAAACAGATTCATCACTTTCACTCCAGTTCAGTTTAGTCGCTCAGTCGTGTCTGACTCTTTGTGACACCATGGACTGTAGCACCCCGGGCTTCCCTGTCCATCACCAAATCCTGGAGCTTGCACAAACTCATGTCCATTGAGTTGGTGATACCATCCAAGCATCTCATCCTCCACTGTCCACTTCTCCTCCTGCCTTCAATCTTTCCCAGCATTAGGGTCTTTTCCAATGAGTCAGTTCTTTGCATCAGGTGGCCAAAGTATTGGAGCTTCAGCTTCAGCATCATTCCTTCCAATGAATATTCACAACTGATTTCCTTTAGGATGGACTGGTTGGATCTCCTTGCTGTCCAAGGGACTCTCAAGAGTCTTCTCCAACACCACTGTTCAAAAGAATCAATTCTTCAGCCCTTAACTTTCTTTATAGTCCAACTCTCACATCCATACATGACTTGTGGAAAAACCATAGCTTTATCTAGATGGACATTTTTTGGCAAAGTAATGTCTCTGCTTTTTAATATGCTATCTAGGTTGATCATAACTTTTCTTCCAAGGAGCAAGTGTCTTTTAATTTAATGGCTGCAGTCACCATCTACAGTGATTTTGAAGCCCAAGAAAATGAAGTGTCTCACTGTTTCCACTGTTTCCCCATCTATTTGCCTTGAAGTGATGGGGCCAGATGCCATGATCTTAGTTTTCTGAATGTTGAGTTTTTTTTTTTTTTTATAATTGTCTTCTAATGTTGAGTTTTAAGTCAACTTTTTCACTCTCCTCTTTCACTTTCATCAAGAGACTCTTTAGTTCTTCGCTTTCTGCAATAAGGGTGGTGTCATCTGCATATCTGAGGTTATTGATATTTCTCCTGGCAATCTTGATTCCAGCTTGTGTGTTATCCAGCCCGGTATATCACATGATGTACTCTGAATATAAGTTAAATAAACAGGGTGACACTATACAGCCTTGATGTACTTCTTTCCCGATTTGGAACCAGTCAGGTGTTCCATGTCCAGTTCTAATTGTTGATTCTTGACCTGCATACAGATTTCTCAAGAGGCAGGTAAGGTGGTCTGGTATTCCCATCTCTTTAAGAATTTTCCACAGTTTGTTTTTATCCACATAGTCAAAGGCTTTGGCGTAGTCAATAAAGCAGAAGTAGATGTTTTTCTGGAACTCTATTGCTTTTTTGATGATCTAGCAGATGTTGGCAATTTGATCTCTCGTTCCTCTAGCTTTTCTAAATCCAGCTTGAACATCTGGAAGTTCACGGTTCATGTACTGTTGAAGCCTGGCTTGGAGAATTTTGAGAATTACTTTGCTAGTATGGGAGATGAGTGCAATTGTGCAGTAGTTTGGCTTTGCCTTTCTTTGGGATTGAAATGAAAACTGACCTTTTCCAGTCCTGTGGCCACTGCTGAGTTTTCCAAATTTGCTGGCATATTGAAAGAGCTCAACTGGGATTCCATCACCTCCACTAGTCTTGTTCATAGTGATGCATCCTAAGGCCCACTTGACTTCACATTCCAGGATGTCTGGCTCTAGGTGAGTGATCACACCATCGTGGTTATCTGGGTCCTGAAGATGTTTTTTGTATAGTTCTTCTGTGTATTCTTGCCACCTCTTCTTAATATCTTCTGCTTCTGATAGGTCCATGTGATTTCTGTCCTTTATTGAGCCCATCTTTGCATGAAGTTTTCCCTTGGTATCTCTGATTTTCTTGAAGAGATCTCTAGTCTCTCCCATTCTATTGTTTTCCTCTATTTCTTTGCATTGATCACTGAAGTTCATCACTTTACTGGATGCCAACACAAGAAAGGTCAGAACCTTGTTCTGGAACATATGGGTTCTGTTTGTCTTGGTCTAGTTTTGGGGCTCAGACTGGCATCTCCCTCTGGATCATTTTCTACACTGTCTTTCTTTTGAGTTAGGATCCTGTTGTCCTCATTCAGGCCACTAATAACTGAAATGGTTCAAACATTTCCTCTGTACAAACACAGTGCAAAGCACTCTACATGCATTTGCTCATTTAATTTTTTATGGAGGCACAGAGAGTTTAAGTGACATGTCATGGTCAAACAGCTAGTAACTGGGGGAGCCAGGATTTGACTCCAAAGTAGTCTGACTCCAAGGCACACAGTCTTAAACTTATTGGTTGCAAACTAGGTAAGAGACGGCTAGTTTTCCAAATAGTCCATGCTCCTGGCTTTTAGTGGCATGGGGCCAGCTTGTGTACTCTTAATCACTGCAGTGTACTGCTCAAAATAACATCCTTTTCAGCTTCCCAATTGAGAAATGAACATTGAATCACAGCGCCCCCTGGCTTACCTAGCAATTCAGATCCCTCACCCTAGGGTCAAGTTGGCCCACAAACTTTTTTTTTTTTTTTTTTTAGTTGGAGGCTAATTACTTCACAACATTTCAGTGGGTTTTGTCATACATTGATGTGAATCAGCCATAGAGTTACACGTATTCCCCATCCCGATACCCCCTCCCACCTCCCTCTCCACCCGATTCCTCTGGGTCTTCCCAGTGCACCAGGCCCGAGCACTTGACTCATGCATCCCACCTGGGCTGGTGATCTGTTTCACCATAGATAATATACATGCTCTTCTTTCGAAACATCCCACCCTCACCTTCTCCCACAGAGTTCAAAAGTCTGTTCTGTACTTCTGTGTCTCTTTTTCTGTTTTGCATATAGACCCACAACCTTTTAAGACAAACCTTTATTAGGTAGTAACTGCATGGCAAGCCCTGTGTCAGGCTCTGGGGATATAAGTAGAATAGGTATAGCTTGCACCCTCCAGGGATTCAAGTGAGACACACCCAGAAGCTGTGTTGGTTTAAAGAGAGCCAAGCTCTGGTGGAGGGTGTGGACATGGAGACCAGTGGACGCTGTGGGGCAAGATATTTCCACAAGATCAGGAAATGACTTACCTCACCTCCCTTCAGGCCCCCCTACCCTGATGCCATCTTGAGCTCCCTTGCCTTGCCTAAGTGCCAAGATTTCCTCTGGTCCTTCCTCCCATTTGAATGTCTGTGCCTTCCTTCCTCTTCCCAGTGTATGTTCCCAGAGGGCTGCCTAGCTAATCTCAGAGCCTCATTCAAAGTCAAGTGTTAATGACTCCTGAACTTTAACAAGAGTTTTCAGTGCTGTAAACCAGGCATCACAAGCATGAACAGCAGAGGGTCAGGCAGATATGTCAGTGTGCTAACCAGGACTGTGTTTGCATGTTAAATATGCAGGAATATTCTTTACTCCTGCAAAGAGATACTCTCACCTTTTTTTTTTTCCCCTAAACCACATTGTTTTCTGGAGCTGCCTTTCCCTTTTCACTTTTAATAAAGATCAAATACAGATAAATATTTCTCTACCAGGAGAAAACTGACAGTGCAACATGGTAATAAATGCTAACAGTCACGTGGAAAACTGGTGACTGGTGATTTAGGCAGTCTCAGAAACAAACTCTGAGAGTAAGATCTAATGCAATTAATTTATTTGGAAGGTGATCCTTGGGAAACATTGAGAGAGAACTGGAAACGAGGACATGGAAAGGAACGCAGCCTCTCAATAAAGGTATATTATGGAGTGAATTACCACTGTGGGCAGCTGGGATTCACACTCTGGGAGCAAGTGTAAAAGGTGCCTTTCAGCTATCCCATCTGAGAACTAGGAACCTGGGGTCTTTATACATCAGTTTCTATCATTGGTTGGTTAGGAGCTATTGAGGGTAGTAGAGTTTTAATTCTCTTACCCTTCTGGCTGAGCAGGCTCCAGGGGGAGTGGGGGAGGGCAGAGAAAGTCCTCAGGCAAAGGAACATGGGTTCTGGGGATTGGAAGTCAGGCCATTGCACTCCAAACTGGCAAGACCCGAGGATGCAACAAACATTGACTATGGTGAACTAAAGCTGAATTCTACCAAGCAAGAATATGGGCTTAGGGTTGCCAAACCTTCTGATTTCTCAAGGAAAACTGGGCATTTAGATTTTTATGTGAAATTTCTCAATTTGTAAATATTGACAACAAACCTAAAAATTTAAAAATATACTGTAGAAGCGAACCAAAGCATGCCTGTGGGCTGGATCTGGTTTATAAGCAGCCAAATTATGAAATGTGATCCATCCTAATGGCTGATCTTGGCTCCAGATCATTTTTGCTCAAGACAAGTTCCAAAGATGAGTTCTGACAAGGGAAGGTATTAGTTAGGGAGTAGATTGAATTGGTATAATAAAGAGACCTCCCAATACAGTATTGGTAACCAGATAGAAGTGTGTTTCTATTTTATAGAAGTGTGTTTCTACTTTATGTAAAGTCTGGAGGTAGGTGGATGGTCTGGGACAGCTCTGCTGCCTGAGGTTGTCCAGGGACCCAGGTTCCTTCTATTTTGTTGCTCAGGGTATTGTCTCATACATGTGGTCAAAACTGGCTCACTAGTTCCTTGTCCACCTTCCAGTTAGTAGGAAAGGGGAAAGAGAAGCTCAATCAGTTCTAGTAACTGGTAATTACTCACTTCAGTTCCTCTGATATCCCACTGATGAAAGCATAGTCATGTGGTCACTTAGTCACATGATCTATTTTGACCTGCAAGTGTTGCTGGGGAATGTATTCTCTCTTTTGTTGACTATGCTGCTGCTGCTGCTAAGTCGCTTCAGTCGTGTCCAACTCTGTGTGACCCCATAGATGGCAGCCTACCAGGCTCCACCGTCCCTGGGATTCTCCAGGCAAGAACACTGGAGTGGGCTGCCATTTCCTTCTCCAATGCGTGAAAGTGAAAAGTGAAAGTGAAGTCGCTCAGTCGTGCCTGACTCTTAGTGACCCCATGGACTGCAGCCTACCAGGCTCCTCCGTCCATGGGATTTTCCAGGCAAGAGTACTGGCGTGGGTTGCCATTGCCTTCTCTGTTGTTGACTATATGTTCAGCTTAAACTTGGGTGTGCATGCATGTGAAAATTATGTTATAGAATTAGGAAAGTCTTGATATTAGGGGACAGTGAGAAAGCTTTGCTACAGTGAAGAAAGGGTCTGGAAAAAAAGGATGGGATTCAAACCTGAGGCAGGACTGATTAAGAAAGATTTTTTTTCTCATGAGAACAAAGACAGTCTGGCTTTCTTCTCTTTGTTTTGCAGTGTTCTGTCATGAAACCTTGATAAGAGAAAGTTTTCAAAAACCTTAACAGAAGATTAGCCCAAACCCAAACCTAGGAAAAGTCAGTTATAATGGGAAAGAAGTAAACACAATAAGCACCACTAGACACAAGTTATTTTCATATATATGCTCTCATATACTCTTCACAATCATCCTATGAAGTAGGTATTATCATTCCCCCATTTTTCAGAAGAAAAACTGAGGACCAGAAAAACAGGTTGACAGTCAAGCTCTATAACTAAGGTCAGGGCACGGGCACTGACCAATCAGAGCTTCCATACAGGCTTGTCTCATCAGAGAAGCGAAGGGCCTAGGCCAGGATTTGAAATGAAGTCCATGTGACTGCAAAGCTCACATTCTTTTCACTGCAATCTGATTTCCTTACGCCAGCTGCTTCCCCAGAGACAGCGACACCAAATCTACTGGGTTGTTGAGAGGGTAAACAAACCGTGATGAATGAATCTCCTCTCCTAATATGAATGCCTTATTGTTGTTATTCTTCATGCCCTGACAGAGTATTTACAGCCTCTGCTGTCGCTCTGCTTCTATCTGGCAGATTAAGGAAAGTCAGAACTCTCAGACCTAGCGGAAAGTTACAGCTGGGATTTGAGTCGAATGAAGAGCTGAAGACGCAGCAAATGGTCCTTGGCCTTACTATTAACCTGGTCAAGGCCATGAATTCTCCTGTCATTAATTGGCTTGTTCTATAAAACACTGTTGCCCTAGAAATACCCATATGGGTGTACCCCATATTTAAGCCCACTCTGTGAAAACTGAGACTTATTGAAAAGATAGATGGTAGACAATTATTTAACCACAACAGACTTTGTTTTGCAGAATGACATTTCTGTATAGCTCATTTCAAAATAACCCTGGAAATTTGATTCTGGCAGAAAGAGGAGATAGATACATAGATATTGGTTCCCTCCTGGTCCACTTGGGAATGCTCTGGAATAGATTAAATATTAAGAACCCTGTCATGATGGATCAGAGAGAACATGTGAAATCTGAATTGGGTTGAGGGTGGTTTGCGGTGGATATATTTGGGCCCCAGGGGGGCCTGCCAATTCTCTTATGAGAATCTAGGCATGCACAACCCCACTGGGTGAAAGAGGTGGGTCGAGGCAGCCATATCTATGCCAGGGGACCCCCACACCTCACCCCACCCCTTGCCACTAACTGGATCAAAGGTAAACTCCTGGCCCAGGTGTCCATGAGTCAATTAGCCTCTGCCTTTCAGACATGTGAACTAAGTGACCTACTCCAGCCAGGCAGCACTCTCCACTTGAACTGAGAAATTGTGGAAGGACTCTAACGTCACCTGCACTCTTAAAAAGGCAGACAGAGAGCATGCCAATATGTAAAGGGAAATGGGGAAACGAGCTGACCCTCATGCAGTGGCAGGGCCTGGCTACCTCAATTTCCGACTGTTGGGTGCCTGTGGGATTGCCTGTTGCATCTTTAGAATAAGCGTAGTTAAAATTTCAACTCAGTGGAGATTCAAAACAGGTCCCAGCTTATCCAATGTGATGAGGAGTGACATCTGATACCACTCAATGGGTCCAGTGGTCTCCATGGGCCCCTCTGTCCTGGGAGGCTTTTGTTTGGCCACTGGAGGAGGGAAGGGTGTTATCCATGGGATACATCACTGCAAACTGGATGATTGATTGGATTTGGTGGGCCATGTCAGATAAGAGAGATGCCTTATGTTAACTCAGGGAACTCTCAGCTCCTTGTTGCAATGCTGGGGGAGAGGCTATGATCTTTTTTCTCCCCCCACAATGCTGTCCTGAGTGTAAGAGGTCTTTACTTTATTTCTCCACAAAGTAATCGACTCACTTCTCGCTGAATGAGATTGCAGGTAGAGATGAGGAATGAATTCCTCAGGATGCAGCAAAGAAACCTGGTAAGTATGGAAGTGTTGGGTGAAACCACTGTTAATGCTCACATGTTACCCTCCACTGCTAACTTGGGTAGATTTCTATTCCTTTCAACCAAATGCAGCATGCAACATACCCACACAGTAATCTGCCCCTTGCTTGTCCCTCTTTTTGCTCCTAAATTTCTATAGGAAGTAGAAAACCTCTCTGGCTACCCAGGAGTAACATCATTATCCAGATTTACCACATTGCCCAATCAAAATCCATCATGCTTTGAAGTTTAGTAATTGTCCCTTGCAAATTCAAAGGTCTTTATGGAAACAACCAACTTGCATTCCAATATCATGAGAGTTTCTTGTAAAGGGAGTTGGCTATCCCCTTGACCTCTTTACCTAATCCCTTCCATCCCTTCCTCCTTTTTAACCTCATCTGGTTGAACTGTGCCAGTTCTTTCTTCTTCAGTTAATAGTATCCATTGTGTAAGCTTTATTGGTACTTTCTATACACCAGTCACTGTGCTAAATGATTTACAGATACCATGCTGTTTAATTGTCACAACCCCAGTAGGGTAGCTGCTAATGACTGTCCCCATTCTATGGATGGGGACACTGAGAGGCCAAGTTACCCATCTGACTCCGCTCACGTTCTGCTTTCCTATCGCTCCAGCTTCCCTGGAATGATAGTAGAATTTCCTCCCGTCATTTTCAGTGGCTGTAGGGGAGAAGGCCCAGGTGTCCTGCCTGGCAGCAAGGCCCCCGGAACTTGGCTTTTCTCTTTTCTCTTTCCCCGCCAGCACAGCTGCCAACCTGGAACATAGCCCTTTCCAAGAAAGCCCAGGAGAGAAGCCAAATGTTGACTCACCTGCCAGACATGGGGTTGCTGCAGCCAAGATGCCTCAGGGCCTGTGCAGGAGAACTGGCAGGCAGGCCTGTTGTGAGGCTCGGAGACACGGCTCTGTGGGGCGGCTTCAAAGGGCCAGGCCTTTTTCCCTGAGTGCTCCAGGTTCCAGAGGCTAAAGAGCTCCAGATGGGCTTGTCTGCTGCCCCTCCCATTCCATCCTTCAGCCCTGGAAGGAGACTGTCTGAAGGAGACTGTCTCCACCAGGTTTCCACTTGGGTGGCAGGCAGGATTCTAAGAAAGCCTCCAAGATTTTCTGCCCCTGCCCCCATCCCAGTGTGCACTCATCTGAAGGCTCTCGTGATTAGATTAGCTTACAAGATACCTTTGACCTTAAGAAAGGGAGATTATCCACCTGGACCTGATCTCATCACAAGAACCCTTTAAAGGCAGAGTTTTCTCTGGCTGGTGGCAGGCAAATGAGAGGTGCAAAGCAGGTGGATTTGACTCAGCCTTTTTGACTTGAAGGTGAAGGAAGCTGCATGGCAAGGAAAGTGAGCAGCTTCTAGAAGCTAAGAGTGGCTCTCGGCTGGCAGCCAGCAAGGAAACAGGGGCCTCTGGCTTATAAGAGCATGGAGTTGCAACCTCCCAGCAAGGAAAATGGCCTTGAAATTCAGTTCTTCCTTAGAGTCTCAGATAAGAATCCAGCTCTGTTAACACCTGGACCTCAGCTTCCTGGTACCCTGAGCAGACAAACCTCCAAATCTGCCTGCCTGTGACCTACAGAACTGGGCTCATGGGTTTGCTTTAGGTTGCTCAGTTTGTGGCAAGTTGTTATGTGGCAATAGAAAAGCAAGTACACCTTGGATACCTAATAAGCACCTCAACCCTAAAGTGCTCAGCTGTTCTCCATAGTCTATCCCATCTGATTCATGACAACTCACTTCTCAGCTCAGTTCCAAAATCTTAAAGTCAGCCTTGACTCCTGTTTTTCTTGTAGTCCCTATGTGGATCCACTCGTAAATTCTTCTCACTCTCCTTTCTCAATGTATCCAGATTTTGATTACGTTTCACTACCCACATTGCTCTATCCCTTCATAAACTCCTTGACAGCATTCTAGTTTATCATAGAGGACCTGGGGGTCCTTGTGCCTCCCAGGCAGGAGAGGGAGGGCGTTCCTGGGCTGTGATTGGCTGTTCTCTTCTTTGGCTTCTGTATGGACCTGTCTGGTTGATTGATAAATTCAGATACATGACAAAGCAGAGGAATGCAGAAGAGGGGTGTCCATGCGGGAACCTAACAGAAAGTTGAGGACATTCAAACTCCAGCCACCTTTGCCTTTGGAATCTCTTAGATCAGGCTGCCCTCCCTGCACATTTCCAGGTGGAACACAGTATTTTCAGAGAAAAGTTCCCAAGCCTGCTTCAGGACGGATTATGCTCAGAAGTCATGTTGTGGAATACTTTCTGGGGACTGAGATTTTATTTATTGGCCAAAGTTTTGAGCCAACAATGAAAAATTACTGTTGGTGATGGCTAGGGGATTCCTGGGAGGCCCAAAAGAACTCACCGGCAACCAGTCTCCTGATTGAGATTTACAACTTTCAAGTAAGCCAGAGTGTGAGTCCAGCTCATCCTTCCTAACTGGGTTTCCTGGGGCCACAGTTTCCTCAGTGAGGATTAAGTGTGATCAGTTTTCTTTCTGGTCAAACATTTAGCACAGTACCTGGCATCCAGTAAGTTCTCATTTACAAGGTGGCTATTATGCTGTGTTGTCTGTGATTTACTTCTAAAAGCTAAAGCTTAGATAATATGCTGCATGTGCTTACGTGCATGTGTTTGTGTGTGCATGCACATGCATGCTTTCTTCTGCACTGTAGGGGCAGTTATCTAATATTGGAAAGATACAGCCCCACATTCCAGAGGAAGTTTCCCTAAGTGTTTCAATCATCTGGCTTAGCTCAGCACCTACGGGCGTGTTAATTAGCATAATGGATTTCTAAAATGGTTTTTCATTGATGAAAATAATAGTATTCAAAAAAGGTAGATAGTTAGAAACATTTCATGGTGAGTCTGTCTTGTATGAGCTTTGCAAATGAATTGAGCAAGACCAGTTGCTCAGTCTCTTGGAAAGGCCCTGAGCTCTGAAGTTCAATCAGTCCTGAATCTAAATATTAAAATGTTTATTTGTTCACTTGTCTGACTGGGTTAGCTAAGTATTGCACTGACAGGATTGTCACATACATATCAAATGAACTTTTTATGAAAGAGGCTATCCAAGTGTCTAAAAGACAGATCACAGAGGGGTCCCTTGGCTCACAGGATGGGTTGTATGGCTGTGGACGTGCCTGCTTGCTAATAACTGTTTCCTTGGTGGTGGAATTCAGACTAAGATGGGCTCTCTCTATATCATACCATCTAGTTAAGAAATTGGGGAGGAAGCTTTCATGGATTTCTTATTTTGGGGGGGATGGGAAAACTATCATCAAATGCCTTGTAATTTTAATAGTCAAATAGCTTAGAATAGTCCGCAACAATTGCTTTCAAATAAGTAAGAGAATTACAGTGGAATCAAGGAATAACGGGTTTCCTCTAACTTAGGAAAGACGTGTTATGACAAGTCAGAAAATTGTGAGAATAAAGGTCTATATAGCACATCCTGGAGTAGAGTTCTAGTGCTATTTTTTGTTTGTTTGTTTGTTTTAGTTGCCAAGTTGTATCTGACTCTTTGCAACCCCATGGATTGTAGCCCACCAGACTCCACTGTCCATAGATTTTCCCAGGCAAGGATACTGGAGTGGGTTGCCATTTCCTTCTCCAGGGGATCTTCCTGACCCAGGGTTTCTAACCCACATCTCCCGCTCTCGCAGGCAGATCCTTTACCAATGAGCCACCAGGGCAGGACAAACTTAGAAGGGGTGTGTGTGTGTGTGTGTGCATGCATGCATGCATGGATGAAGAGAGGAGCAGGTAGAAGACAGGAGATGAGTAAGGTGAGTGGAGAATTCTGCTACCATTTTTCTCCCAGGAACCAAGTGACATGGCCAAATGGGATGAGCTAGAGTTTGGGCCTCAGGTCAGGATTTGAATGTGGCCTCTCTAAGTGATTTTAGGCAAGTTTCTTAACCTCTCTGAATCTGCTTCATTACCTACAAAATGGATATAGGAATGCTTTCCTCTGAGTTGTAATTAAGGCAAAAGGACCTGAAACCACTTTGCAAAATTTTGGGTACAGAGTGGGCCTTCAATAAAGGGTCACCTCCATGAATATTTACAGGGCATTAGGGGCTGCGCCAACAGTATCCAGGTTACAACCACAAACAGGTTTCCCAGAGTTTACAAACTAACAATGACAATGAACTTCACCAAGTTGTTGAATGAGAATCCCCAAGTATGACTGTTAAAAATGCAGGTGATAGGACTTCCCTGGCAGTCCAGTGGTTAAGACTCCAAGCTTCCACTGAAGGGGGCAAGGGTTTGATCCCTGGTTGGGGAATTAAGATCCCACATGCTACAAGGCCAAAAGGTAAATAAATAAATAAATACTACCAAGATATTAAAAAAAAAAAAAATTCAGGTGATAAGTTCCATCCAGACCTCCTGAATCAGGTGATCAGTGGGTAGGCTGGGAACCCATTTTTGAGAAGCCCCCCAGGTAATTCTAAAGGGCTGCCAGCTTAGAGAGCAACTGAATTACACACTCTAATTCCTACGTTAACTTCAGGTTTGGCAAAGCTTCTATCTCCCTTCAAAGGCTCCCTGGCCATGAGTCTGACCCGACTGTGCCCACATTTGTGGGAGGCATCACCCACTTCACAGTCTGAACCACTCCATGGTAATAGAGGCAGGAGAGTTACTCCTTGTTTTGCTTGTTTGGTGGGCAGTGCTCATATATCATCATCAGAAACTTCAAAGAATTGGCTGAGCATGGAATTGACAGGCCATAACTTGAGTTATGCAGGCTTCAGTGTCTAAACTCTGTCAACCTGGGGAGGGCCCTGCTTTTCAGATCAGTATCTAAAAACAGTGAAAATCTAGTCCAATGCTGCTACAGTCTGCATGTGACTTTGGGATCATTGTTCCTACTCTCTCACCTCCTTAAAATCAAGTGCTATGCTTTTATTTGCCTAAAGAATAATTCATGTATCCACCATAGAAAATGGAGGAAATATGGCATTGACACAGAAACCAGAGTAAAAAGATACGGGGGATCCAGGTTGTCCCCTCCCCAGATAACCCACCATGAATATCTTTGGTATGTTTCCTTCTAGCTTTTTTTCAGTGTACATGAATACAGGTTTTTTATTTTTTCCTTGCCACAAAAATCAAGATAGTACTGTATGTGTTGCTTTTGACTGGCTCTTTTCATTTCAGAACATGTTTTAAGGTAAAGCATTAATGATTTTTTTTTATACCATGAAAATAATCTACAACAGTGGTTTCACACTGGTTCCAGCTTTCATGCTGGTCCCAACGAAACCCCCAAGGTTCTTACAAAGTACCTAGTGATTACCTGAGGTGGAGGAAGAGGATGGTGGGCTGGTGGGGGAGGCCCCAACACCTTGTTTTAGTCACAGAAGTGCCACTTGATAACTGGAGGAGCCAAGTAGGGATTCCATCACAAAAAGATTTGGAAGCGAAAAAAAAAAAAAAAAAAACCAAAAAAAAAAACTGTCGCTCTAAGTCATTATAAAATTTTTTAAACCCTAGCTTCTTTCCTTCTTTTTAAAAAATATTAAGTGGAAATGACCTTTTAAAAATTATAAAACAAATATTTGGGTTTTTAAAAACCCAAGTTTTTATTATGTATTAAAAAAAAATGCTATATGTTCTTTGTAAAAAGTTAAATACAGATTTGGCAAAAAAAAAAAAAAAAAAACCATCTCATTCACTGCCACCCCCAGACACCCAAAGAGTCTGGCACTGCCCCTTTGCCCAATTCAAGAGGGTTCTGTTCACAAAAGATACCCAGTTAAGATGCACATTTTATTCCCTACTCTTCTCTGAATATGATGTGCCTTGGGTTAAGGATCATCATATGCTTGGGTCTTAGGACCAAGCCTTAGATTAGAATTTGAGTGTTGTTGCTGTTTTTCAGTTGCCCAGTCATGTCCGACTCGTTGCAACCCCATGGACTGCAGCACGCCAGACCTCCCTGTCCCTCACACTCTCCCGGGATTTGCCCAAGTTCATGTTCATTGCGTCAGTGATGCCATCCAGCCATCTCATCCTCTGACACCCTTTTCTCCTTCTACCCTCAATCTTTCCCAGCATGAAGGACTTTTCCAACGAGTCATCTGTTCGCATCAGATGACCAACATCTGATGGTTGGAGCTTAAGCATCAGTCGTTTCAGTGAATATTCAGGGTTGCTCTCCCTGAAGATTGACTGGTTAGATCTCCTTGCTTCCAAGGGACTTTCAGAACTCTTCTCCAGCACCACAGTTTGAAGGCATAAATTCTTTGGTGTTCTGCCTTCTTTACAGTCCAGGATTTGAGTACAAGTGATTTATTTGGGAGATAAGGTACCAACTGGGTTTCCCTGGTGGCTCAGATGATGAAGAATCCACCTGCAATACAGAAGACTCAGGTTCAGTCCCTGGGTCAGGAAGATCACTTGGAGAAGGAAATGGCAACCCACTCCACTATTCTTTACTGGGAAATCCCATGGACAGAGGAGCATGGCAGTCTATAGTCCATAGGGTCACAAAGAGTGATGTCATGGGAGGGATGACAAGAAGCGCTGATAGAGGGATGGGAACGTGACTTAGGAAGAGAGGGCAACTGACAATGAGCAGGTCAGCCTTGGGGACTGCTGGGGCTCTGGCCAGTTTTGGAGCTCTGTACTGTGCTTTAGAAAGCCCCTCCAACTGACCCCACTTGCAGTGTGTTTATCCACCAAGCCACGTCTCTCACTGATGAATAATGAGGGTAACACCTCCCTGACTCCAGGCCTGACTACCTCCAGCAGTTCAGGTAAAGCCTAGGGAAGAGTGGCGCGGGAGCAGGAAGGCCTAGGAGCAGGGCCAGAGCGCCAGCGCATCAGCTGTGGGAGTCCTGCACACACATCTTCTGAGGGTGAAAATACGATCACTGCGTTCTTGCTTTACTGGCACCATCTATGTAACTTGTCTAAAGGAAAACCATTTAAAAGGCTACACATCCAACACTGCAGTCACTTCAGGGAATTGGGGTTGGCACTGCCCTTCAGTTAAAGAGATCACAAGGCTTGTCGTGTTAATAACCAGCATTAGAACCAGATAAAATATAATCAATCAATTAGTCAGTCAGTCAAAATACCTCAGTTGAGTTCTTTGCTAGATTCAGCTCAAAACTGCTGCTGAACCATTAGAAGGAAGTAACAAGGCAATTTCAATTCTTCCGGAACTGAGGTCAGGCCAAATTCAGCAAGCGCACGTGCTAATCCCCCGTACTGACAGCTGCCGAACGAGCTCTTGTGGGCCCTCCTGATGCCCTGATGCATCAGGAATGCCAGGGTGTGCATCTGGAGGTGTGGACAGCGTCTGCCTGCTGCCTCCATGCCCAGTGGCTTCTTGACTGCTCTTTCTAAACAAGGGAGCAAGGAATAAATTCCTTCTGCCACTGTGTCGCCATGGTTATTTGACACATGGTTATCTTTTGGTGTTCTTGATACCACCAGCAGTGGATTTGGCTATGACATTTCTGTCTGTGGAGGAAACAGAGAGGTGGAATTATTCTTCCGGCAGACTTCACGCTGTTTCCTAAAACAATTCTCGAGGTGCAACCCCACCCTCATGCCCTGATGTATCATATGGGATACTGTTAAAATTTTGAACATTGTTTGGCTTTTTTATGATAAAGAATCATCACTGGTTGTTTTGTTTTTTTAAGTTGTGATAATGGTAATGTGTTTTAAGAGAGCATTTCAAATCTTTGGAAGCACACAGTGGTATTTATAAATGTAATTATATGATCTCTGAGATTTGCTTCAAAGTACATGGGTAGTGATGGATGAAGCCAGATTGGCCCTGAGTTGAGGATGGTGTATGTATGGGTGTTTGAAGTCCCATTGCTTCCGCTTTGAAATTGTCCACAATGAAAAAAAATTTTTTTATTAAAAAAAAAAAAAGAGGATGGCAGCTGAGAACTGAATCTCCTTTTCTTTATTTTCAAAGGTCATGATAAGGCTCCAAAGAATGGATGTGGCTGCAGGATAAACTGGATTGTAGGAGAGTTAGATGCCAGCAAATTCTAACCTGTAGAGACTGATGCTGGAGGGAGGGCGGAGTGTGTGAAGAGGGTGGGTGGGAATTGCAAGATTATTGGGGGATGGCTCATAGGGTTTCAAACAGACCTGTCCACTTATGACTGGGCAGGGTGGAATTTTGAGATATTGACCACACCCAAACCCCAACCTCTCCAGTTTGGGGGAAGTCAGATAATTTCCTATATTGCCTAGGAAAAAAAGGGATGTGACTATAATTTCCAAAGCTACTGTCCAAGCATTAAAAAAAAGACTTGATTGTGAGAGTCATTGTTTTCCTCCCACCCAGCCCCAAATGAGGAAGTAAACTTCAGTTAAGTATTTATGATGTGCCAGGCACTGTTCCTAAGTATTCTACGAATACTTTATATTTTAAAATCCTGTTTCAGCCCTGTGAGACCATTGATTTTACAGAAAGGGAAACTGAGGCACAAGCCAGTTAAGTAACTTGCCCAAGGTCACCAAACTAATCTGACTCCAGAGCATGGATACCTAGCCATTCCCTAGATAGTGAGGGGAGAGCTAGGGTTCCCATGTCCAGGCTAGCATGGGATCAGTTGACTGATGATGGTCAATTGAGTTCAGGTAGAAAGGTCTGAGAAAGTCTCAGGGTGACATGGGAGAACTGATATGGAAGCGTCAAGGAGGCTAGACTCACCCCTGCCTCCTGCACCTTGATTCTCCCGAGGGCCCCAGAGCTTGGTCTCAGCCTGGGAGAGAGTCAGTGAATTTCCTAAATGAGAGTGATCTTGTTTCTGCCACTTCCAGAGTCAGAGACCTGACAAAGAAATTAACTCTGGTTGTCAAAAAAAAAGGAGAAGTATTCCTCCATGGTTGTGCTTGCAGCCTATAATTCCACATGTATTACAATGTGACCTGGTTTCTACTGTTGTGATTAAATAAGACATTTTGAAGGAATCAGGGTCTCACTTGAAATATTAGATTTTTAACTCACTGTACCTTGGGTTTGAGCTCTAACCTTGTCATTTAGTTGTTACGTGGCCTCAGTGCTTCAGCCTTAATTTCTTATTAGCAAAACAGGCAAAAGAATACTAACCATACCAGTTGTACTAACTGCACCCACCATGTGGGATGTGTAAGGAGGGATGAGATGAACGAAACATACAAAATGCCCTGGGTAGTGCCTGGCACAGGGTCACTCCTCAGTCCATTGTAACCTATTTTTTCAAGTGTCTCCATTCATTGACGCGATAAATAAAAAATGACTTTGTTGTTTCTAATCATTGTCCCCAGTTGAGCCATATGACATTTTCCATCAGGAAACACATCCTTAGAGGTTCAGCTGGATTCTAGAATGTACCAGTTCTTTTACTAAAGCCATCACTTTTGCTTCTTTACTCTCTATCCTGTTCATTTTAAAACTTCAACCCCATTTTGGATTGAAAGCCCATTTCCAGGCCTGAACTCTGATTCTAAGTAGTGCCTTAGGGAGGGAGAGGAAGGGAGGATGTTCCCTTACACCCTTTGCTCTTCCCACCCCTCCTTGCACTGGCTCTAGTAAAGATGGCAAGAAAGAGAGGAAGCATCCCATGCCCTTTACCGATAAGTCGACAGACTTTTCTGCCATTGGCCGGTGCTGTTACTACCCCAGGGTTCTGTAGGCTGCCTGCCCTTGGCCTTGCAATAGGCTTGTCTCCTGGTACCTCCTTGGCTGCTGTGGCTCCCTTCCTGGCTCTGGTCACACCTTCCAGATTATCCTACCATCATCCTCTTGGTCCCCACAGTGCAGTGTCCGTGGTCCTTTGCCTTCTATGGCCAACTTTAGGGTTCCTGGGCACATATGAGATTCAACTCCTGTACCTCTCAAGAACTAGGGACTTAGAGTGGGATACTCTGGCCCCTGTCTTCCTCATCGTCCCCCCAGGCCGTCGTACCCCAATTCTACCATCTGATTTCTTCTGGTCACACAAAGAAATGTCAGCAGGGCTTCCAATTAGCAAATGAAATTCCAGTTTTTTCTGCCTGCAGGTACCCCCAGTCACAAGGGGGTTATCTCTCTGGACCTCCCTTTCCTGGCTTTGGAGGTAGAATATATGTCCTCACCAAGAGGACAAAAGAAAAGGAACAGGCCTCTCTTCAAAAATGCTGTAGAGCCCGCAAAGATGACTTCCTCTCTCCACAGTGGTAATGATGGTGATGGTGATAAAGTGATGGAACAGACACAATGGTTTTGAGCACTGTGTCCAAATTTAACTCACTTTTTACTTCTTTTTCCCACTTCTAGAACTCATTTCTGTGTATTCCATTTTGAGCCTTCGCTCTTCCTAATAACATCTTTGGGAAACCCTTTCTTTTAAAGTTTAAGCTCACTCAGTTCTGGATTCTTTTATTCTCTTTCCTCCCCTGTATTGACCAAAGACTGAATAGTTTAAATACTATCATGGTATTGATTAGGCACAAATGGGAGTCAATTTTTCTTCTGCACCATCATCCCCTGAAGTGTATAATTCTTCTGGATGTTTCCTTATGAATTACATGGATCACCAGTGATTTCTATTGCTTCCATGAACCAGTGGTCATGTCTGTCTTATTTGACTTCATTTGACTCCTCTTTCCTTTAACAACTTTATTCTCCTGACTTCTGTGATCCCAGAGACTCTGGGTTTCCTCCAATCTCATTAGCTGTTCCTTCTGTGCCTCTGTGGCTAAATTCCACCTTCCTCTCATCTTCAAATGATGAATGCCCCGAGGCTCAATCCAGAGCCCCCTTTTTCTTATGTATATAAGCATTCTCTTTAGATTCAGGGCTTCAGATACCATTCTTTTTCCAGGACTTCCAAAGCCTCCTGGAGTGACCTCGCCTTAGAATGCTACACTCTTGCAGTTAACTGTCCATGTGGCCTTTCCACTTGGATATCTTACTAATGCATCAAACATGGCATAATTAAGAGAACTCCTGTTCTCTTTCCTCCAAACCTGCTCCTATACCCTAGTCTTCTTCATCTCAGAGGATGGTGTGCAGTCAACTGGTTCCCCAAGCTAAAGACTGAGCGGTTATCCTCCACAACCTGAATGCACTCCATCTAGTAACATCTTTTGTCTCCATCTCCAAAACACAGGGTTGGTCAGTTCACTGAATTTCCACTGCTCCTACCTTGGCCCAGTTTGCTATCCTCCCCTGCTGGCCTTCCCATGGCAACCACATAACTGACAGTTCCTTGCTTCTTCTCTTACTCCCTCCACCCCACTATACATTCATCACACAACAGAGTAAGCTTTAAAATATACATAAATCATCAGATCATGTCATGGCTTTTTTTATGGTTCTGATCACACTTTGAGTGAAATACCAACTACTCACCCTAGCTTTCCAACCTTACCTGATCCAGCCCTTGCTGGAAGAATGACCTCTAGCTTTATTCTCTACCATCCCCTTTGCTGCTCTAATCATCTATTGCTGCAAATCCAACCATCCTGAAACTTAGTGACTTGATACAGCAACCAGAAGTTATTTTCACAATTCTGTGGGTTAGCTGGGCTCTGCTGGGAGGCTCATCTCTGTTCCTCTGTGGTAAAGTTAAGCTTACTTATGTGGCTGCATTTTGGCTGGGACTTCTACTGAGGCTGGAACTCCTCTTTCACATGACTGGCTCCTAGGTTGGGAGCCAGTTAAGAATCTATTTTTCTCCATGTGGTTTCTCCAACAGTGTAGCTAGATCCATATACATGTTGGCTCGAGGCTTCAAGAGAGTGAAATAGGAAATTGCCAGAATCTTGGGCCAAGAACCAAAACACAGACGCTTCGTTCACATTCTGCTGGTCAAAGCAAATCACAAGATGCACCCAGATTCAAACGAAGAAATATAGACAAAGAATTTGTGGCCATTTTCAATTCACAGCCCTGACCCTCTTTCTGTTACTTGTACGTGATCAGCTCATTCATCCCTGGGGGTCCTCTGTGCCTACCCTTCCCTCCAGGTGAAGTGTCCTTCTCCCCAATCTTGGTAAAGCTGGCACCTTCTAGTCATTAAAATCTCAAATAATGTGCCATCTCTTAAAATGTGACCATCCAATGGAAGAAGCCTCCAGTCACTATCACATTACCCTCTGAACATTCTCTGCACAGAATTATCACTCTTTGAGTTTGTCAGTTTGTTTAATAACTTACTTTCACTTGTCTCATTGCACATCAGTGAAAGCCCTGTGAGGGCAGAAACCTAGCTGGTTGGTTCACACTGTATCTTTAGCTCTTAGAATATAGAGGAGGCAAAATCCTGTAATTCAGTAATGCTGAAGAAGCCTAAATTGAACGGTTCTATGAAGACCTACAAGACGTTCTAGAACTAACACCCCAAAAAGATGTCCTTTTCATTATAGGGGACTGGACTGCAAAAGTAGGAAATCAAGAGATAACTGGAATAATAGGCAAATTTGGCTTTGGAGTACAAAACGAAGCAGGTCAAAGGCTAACAGAGTTTTGCCAAGAGAACGCACTGGTCATAGCAAACACCCTCTTCCAACAACACAAGAGAAGGCTCTACACATGGACATCACCAGATGCTCAATACCAAAATCAGATTGATTATATTCTTTGCAGTCAAAGATGGAGAAGCTCTATACAGTCAGCAAAAACAAGACTGGGTCTGACTGTGGCTCAGGTAATGAACTCCTTATTGCCAAATTCAGACTTAAACTGAAGGAAGTAGGGAAAAACCACTAGACCATTCAGGTATGGCCTAAATCAAATCCCTTATGATTATACAGTAGAAGTGACAAATAGATTCAAGGGATTAGATCTTATAGACGAGTGCCTGAAGAACTATGGATCGAGGTTCATGACATTGTACAGGAGACAGGGATCAAGACCATCCCCAAGAAAAAGAAATGCAAAAAGGCAAAATGGTTGTCTGAGGAGACCTTACAAATAGCTGCGAAAAGAAAAGACACAAAAGGCAAAGGAGAAAAGGAAAGATACACCCATTTGAATGCAGAGTTCCAAAGAATAGCAAGAGGAGATAAGAAAGCCTTCCTCAGTGATCAATGCAAAGAAATAGAGGAAAGCAGAATGAGAAAGACTAGAAATCTCTTCAAGAAAATTAGAGATATCAAGGGAACATTTCATGCAAAGATGTGCACAATAAAGGATAGAAATAGTATGGACCTAACAGAAGCAGAAGATATTAAGAAGAGGTGGCAATACACAGAAGAACTATACAAAAAAGATCATGACCCAGATAACCACGATGGTGTGATCACTCACCTAGAGCCAGACATCCTGGAATGTGAAGTCAAGTGGGCCTTAGGAAGCATCACTATGAACAAAGTTAGTAGAGATGATGGAATTCCAGTTGAGCTATTTCAAATCCTAAAAGATGATGCTGTGAAAGTGCTGCACTCAATATGCCAGCAAATTTGGAAAACCCAGCAGTGGCCAGAGGACTGGAAAAGGTCAGTTTTCATTTCAATCCCAAAGAAAGGCGATGCCAAAGAACACTCAAACTACTGCACAACTGCACTCATCTCACATGCTAACAAAATAATGCTCAAAATTCTCCAAGCCAGGCTTCAACATTTCGTGAACCATGAACTTCCAGATGTTCAAGCTGGATTTAGAAAAGCCAGAGGAACAAGAGATCAAATTGCCAGCATCCGTTGGATCATTGAAAAAGCAAGAGAGTTCCAGAAAAGCATCTACTTCTGCTTTATTGACTACGCCAAAGCCTTTGATTGTGTGGATCACAACAAACTATGGAAGATTCTTAAAGAAATGGGAATACCAGACCACCTGACCTGCCTCCTGAGAAATCTGTATGTAGGTCAAGAAGCAACAGTGAGAACCAGACATGAAACAATGGACTGGTTCCAAATAGGGAAAGGCTGTATATTGTCACCCTGCTTATTTGACTTATATGCAGAGTACATCATGCAAAATACTGCGCTGGATGAAGCATAAACTGGAATCAAGATTGCCAGAAGAAACATCAATAACCTCAGATATGCAGATAACACCACCCTTATGGCAGAAAGCGAAGAAGAACTAAAGAGTCTCTTGATGAAAGTGAAAGAGGAGAGTGAAAAAGTTGGCTTAAAACTCAACATTCAGAAAACTAAGATCATGGCATCCAGTCCCATCACTTCATGGGAAACAGATGGGGATACAGTGGAAACAGTGAGAGACATTATTTTCTTGGGCTCCAAAATAACTGCAGATGGTGACTGCAGCCATTAAATTAAAAGACACTTGCTCCTCGGAAGAAAAGTTATGACCAACCTAGGCAGCATATTAAAAAGCAGAGACTTTACTTTGCCAACAAAGGTCCATCTAGTCAAAGCTATGGTTTTTCCAGTAGTCATGTATGTATGTAAGAGTTGGACTATAAAGAAAACTGAGCACCGAAGAATTGATGCTTTTGTACTTTGGTGTTGAAGAAGACTCTTGAGAGTCCCTTGGACTGCAAGGAGATCCAACCAGTCCATCCTAAAGGAAATCAGTTGTGAATATTCATTGGAAGGACTGATGTTGAAGCTGAAGCTCCAATACTTTGGCCACCTGATGAAAAGAAATGACTCATTGGAAAAGACCCTAATGCTGGGAAAGACTGAAGGAGAGAGGAGAAGGGGACGACGACAGAGGATGAGTTGGTTGGATGGGATCATCGACTCAATGGACATGTGTTTGAGTAAGCTCCAGGAGTTGGTGATTGACAGGGAAGCCTGGTGTGCTGCAGTCCATGGGGTCACAAAGAGTTGGAGATGACTGAGCGACTGAACTGAACTGAGATAAATGTTGAATGAATGAGTTTAAGTGACCTCTCCACCCTTGGAGGTGAAGAATCTATCCTTTGGATTCATGTGGGCCTGGATTTTGCCCTTTGCTCACCACGTGATCTGTGGGAAGTTACCTAACTTGTCTGTACTTCAGTCTCTAAAATAGGATGAGAATTAGGGGTACTCTTTTGCCCCCTTCTGATGCCTATGTCAGAAGCTTTCTCTATCTCCTTTATACTTTAATAAAACTTTATTACACAAAAGCTCTGAGCGATCCAGCCTCGTCTCTGGCCCCGGATTGAATTCATCTCCTCTGGAGGCCAAGAATCCCACGTCTCACTGTTCAGCAACAACCTTTTATCTTCCATGTGGAGTGTTTTATACCTACTGCTGTCTGTACTTTTGCCCATGTGCTCTCTTTTGTACATACAAAATTAGGTGATTTAAAATATAATGGAATAAGGGGGAGTTACTATCATTATATTGTTTTGTAGGTGAGGTGGGAGCAAGATTTGAACCTGCCATCCCAGTCCAGAACCCTGGCTCTTGACCGCTATGTCATCCAACTCTAAACACTTTCTCTTTTTGGGCTGCTTGATAATGATAATTTAACAAAACTCCTATGACTTTCCAAGGTCATTAACCTGGTCCTCCCTGGAGGAGTAGGTAGATGCTGTTTTCCCCGTTGTTTGGTGTCTTGGGAAAAGACTGATTTTTCAGATAGCAAAGGCGACAAACGAGAATATCAGGAGACAAATAAGGTTATCGAGCTATAAAGCAAGATTGGGAAATTAAGATTGCAGGCACTATCGGGATGCTCATCTTTTATGAGCTAACTAAGCCTGATTATAAAAAGTAACACTGTAACTGAAGAGCTGTTAGAAGCCTGATGTGCAGGTGACTTCTAACAAGGTGTTGAGGGTAGAAACGACAAACTGTGGAAACAGATCTGCAGTGTCATTTGATCCTCAGTAACAATTGTGGAGTAGATCTGATTATCATTTTCATGTTACAGAGGAGGAAACCAGCTCAGAGAAAGTCCACGATTTCTTTAGTTAGAATCACACTCAGAATCTTTTAGAAAAAAATAATTGTATTGATTTATTTATGACTGAGCTGGGTCTCCGTTGCTGTGAGGACTTTTCTCTAGTTGCGGCGAGCAGGGGCTCGTCTATCATTGCGGAGCACAGGCTCTAGGGCACACAGGCTTCAGTAGTGGTGGCAGGTGGGCTTGGTAGTTTCGGCTCCTGGGCTCTAGAGCACAGGCTCAATAGTTTTGGCACATGGGTTTAGTTGCTCTGTGGCACGTGGGATTCCCCGTGGATAAAATAATTAAATAAATAAAAAATAAAATAGGATGAGAATTAGAACCCAGCTCAGCCTTATGGGGATTTGTAGAGACAAATGACAATGATCAGACTTATCAAGCGACCTGACCCTTGGAAAGCCCCCATTATTATTTTAAGGTAAAAGCTAATCCACTCCCTCCTCCTTACTTCCTTTTCCTGAGGTCCAAAACCAGGAGAGAAAAATTCCATGTAACTCAAGAAGGTGGGAATCACATTTCATTGTGATCCTTAAAATGCTTTCACGTGGCTGCTCGCTGGCCCCAGCCAAAAGGAGCCTGTCATCTTGTGTCTGGCGGTGAAGGGCAGGCCAGCCAAGGTCAGGGAAGGGCCTGAAGGTCCACTCTGTTTTTATAGGAGCCATGAGCTCCTGCTGCAAGGGCCACCAGATATCTGAAGAACTCTTTTCAGATCTGAGCTTACTGAAAGAAACTGCCCTGGACCCTGGCTTCCTAATTTTCATTAAACTGTTTGGTTCGTCCCAGTTAGAGCCTTTTGAAACCACTGTACTCATTTACCACCTAATTACTCTCACCTTGTTTGTTTAATGAAGCTTACATAATGATTCTGGTAATTGTTATGAAACCTTGGGTGGAGATTTTACTTTTCAGTTTATAATTTGTGATTTTTGTATTAATGTTTTATAACCTTGGGTTCTTAATCATAAAGTCATAAAGAGCTTAACTGATTTGAAACTAACCATACCCTAAAGTGTGTACAGGTCAAATTGATTCAAATTGATCCAGTGAGTTTAAATAAAGCTTAGACCGAGAACATGATGGCACCTGATGGAAATTTTCCTAAAGCACTTGACTTGGGTGACTCAATTATGCTGCCATCTTCGCACAGTAAATTATTGGATAAATACTTTTTTTTTTTTTTGCTTTTATCACAAACTGAAAAGATAGGACAGCTTTTTAAAAGCCTAGGAAAAGTTAGACATGTGTAAAATGTTCTATTTATAGGTCTTCCTTCTGGAAAGCTATGGCAAGTTCACATTTTGAGGGCATGCTGGTTTAAAATACACAGATATTAACATTTTTTGTTTCACAGCACGACAGTCAACATCACCCTTTCAAATTGAAAATGGTTGGAAATTGAGAGCTGATAATGGAAGCAATGGAAAAACATAGTCACTTGGATGAGTTTACTTAAAAGAATTTTTTTTCCCTTAAGGAATGATCCCTATAGGTACTTCTCCATAGAGAACTTTCTCTGAGCAAATGAACTCACAGGAGAAATCTTCAGTTTTCTAGAACAGGGTGAGTTCCATGAGGCATTTCTACCAAATGACCGTGGTCAATTTAGTTCTAATTATCTCTAATTGGCACCCCTTACCCCAAGAGGCTACATTCTTTTACCTGCCTCCCAGCAGTCCTCACAAAGGTGTGAAATCCTTTGCTGACTTTGAAATATATCAGACATAATTTCCCAGTGGGTCCTTGTAAACCAAATGAACCTGACGGCTGGGCACAGGGAGATGAGCCTGGCTCCAGGAAAGATGCGATTCCCAGGGCTCTGCTCCCTGCAGTCCCGGCAGTAAACAGTTACACTGAATTTTCCTGTCACTGATCTCTCTGAAAGCATTTTCCTCTGTAAGCAGTTCCGATGGTTCCTGACTTGCTTTCATATCTCTAGTTCTCATTTCATGCAAGTCAGTCATTTTGCTTTACTCTCTGTTTTCAAGAGTCTTTGACAAAAATGCTTCTTGGGCTAGGCTGTCTGTAGACAGTCTCTTATGCCCTGGGCACCCTGCCACAGTTGTCCTCAGTGGGGACACCAAATGGCCTCCAAATGGGCCCCCCTGCCCCTGTCTTGTGTTTTAGACCATATCCCTTGGGGTCAGCACCTCTGTCAGCTTTAGTCATCCCTCAGTGCCCAGAATTGAGGATTTGATAGAAAGCGTTTGCTCAATGAGAACTTCTTCAATTTTTCTACAAAATGCACAAACCCTTCAGTGATATTTCAAAAGAATTTTTAGCCACACAACCCCTACCCCCTCATCAAGATACGGAACATTTCCAGTCACCCCAGCAGGCTCCCTCATGCCCTCTCTGACATACCCTAGCCCAACCCATTCTGGAAATAAATCACCGTTGTGACTTTCATCACCGAACATTGATTTTTCACCTGCTCTTGACTTTTGTCTATGGAATTGTTCAATGTTGTGGTCTTGAAAATGTATCTTTCTGATTTCTGACTGTAGGGCTTGACCTACAGCTGATTCTCCTGGGCTCTGAAATCCATCACCGCATCTAAGAGAGGACACACTTCCCACAGGCTGCTCCTCTCTTTGACCAGGTGCAGCAGGGAGGTTAGTGCAGACCATTCCTGAGAGACGGGCAGCTCCACTGACCAGTTTTGCCTCAAGTACTCTACATCAGTTTCTCTGAGCTTTGTCAGAACTGCACGGTGGTCTTAGATGTTTCCATCTAACCAATATCCCTCCCTCCATCCCTTCCTTCCCTCTCTCCTTCACAAGGGGGAAGATTGTGATCCCTCTCTGCATCACAAACTGATTGTTCCCAGCCTCTTTAGGCTCCCTTCCCATTTCCCTGTAGGTATTTCCCTCAGTCATCTCTTGGACAGTTAGTCTTGGTATGACTTCCTTTTGGATGACCCAGACAAATGTCCACTTTTCTCTGTAGGCTTCTTTTCCTCACCATTAAGTCTGGATTTTCATCCATGTTGTTGCACGCAGCAGTAAGATGTCCCTTTTCTTTATTGCTGTGTACTGATTCATTGTATGAGGACACCTGCAAATTATTTTGCTTTTCTAGACTTAACAGGCATTTGGGTTGCTACCTCTTGGGGGCTATTATTAGTAAAACTTCTATGAGCATGCCTAGGCTTGTCTTTTGCAGGACACATGCAATTATTTCTCTGGCGTATGTCCTATGTTGTGAATTGCTGGGTTTGTAGGGTAGTGGATGTTTAGTCTTCTAGATACTTCAGAACAGTTTTCCAAAGTGATTCTACCGGTTTGCTTTCCCATGTTTATAAAATATTTACTGACTGAATGAATTCAGGCCAGAATGGTCTTTCTAGAACTTAACTTTATCCCAGCTATTCCCCTGATTAAACACACATACTTGGCTTTCCATGGTGTACCATTTTTACAGATAATATCCAAAGCTAAGATTAAAGTTGTGCAAGGCCCTGTATGTTATAGCTCTTGTGTGATTCTCCAATCTCATTGCTCACCCCAGCCAGCTGCCACCACACACCACTAGCATCAGTACCAACAATATGTACTTCATGTATATTGAATCTCTCATCTTCAGATTACACAGCAGTCTTTCTCTCCTCCAGGTTTTTGCACATATTGGACCCTCTGTCTTGACCAGCACATTTTTGTCCTAATTTCCTTCTTCACCTAGTATATGAGTTATAAATGCTTTCGATTGATTGCAAGTAATGAAACAACTCCATCAGAGGGCAGACAGACTGAAAACCACAATCACAGAAAACTAACCAATCTAATCACATGGATCACAGCCTTGTCTAACTCAATGAAACTATGAGCCATCCCATGTAGGGCCACCCAAGACAGATGGGTCATAGTGGAGAGTTTTCTTTTATTGACTATGCCAAAGCCTTTGATTGTGTGGATCACAACAGACTGTGGAAAATTCTGATAGATGGGAATACCAGACCACCTCTCCTACCTCTTGAGAAATCTATATGCAGGTCAAGAAGCAACAGTGAGAACTGGACATGGAACAACAGACTGGTTCCAAATAGGGAAAGGAGTACATCAAGGCTGTATATTGTCACCCTGCTTATTTAACTTATTTGCAGAGTACATCATGAGAAACGCTGGGTTGGAGGAAGCACAAGCTAGAATCAAGATTGCCAGGAGAAATATCAATAACCTCAGATATGCAGATGACACCACCCTTATGGTAGAAAGTGAAGAAGAACTAAGGAGCCTCTTGATGAAAGTGAAAGAAGAGAGTGAAAAAGTTGGCTTAAAGCTCAACATTTAGAAAACGAAGATCATGGTATCCGGTCCCATCACTTCACGGCAAATAGATGTGGAAACAGCGGAAATGGTGGCTGACTTTATTTTGGGGGGCTCCAAAATCACTGCAGATGGTGACTGCAGCCATGAGATTAAAAGACGTTTACTCCTTGGAAGAAAAGTTATGACCAACTAGACAGTATATTAAAAAGCAGAGACATTACTTTGCAAACAAAGGTCCGTCTAGTCAAGACTATGGTTTTTCCAGTAGTCATGCATGGATGTGAGAGTTGGACTATAAAGAAAGTTAATGGCTGAAGAATTGATGCTTTTGAACTGTGGTGTTGGAGAAGACTCTTGAGAATCCCTTGGACTGCAAGGAGATCCAACCAGTCCATCCTAAAAGAAATCAGTTGTGAATATTCATTGGAAGGACTGATGTTGAAGCTGAAACTCCAATACTTTGGCCACCTGATGCAAAGAACTGACTCATTTGTAAAGACCCAGATGCTGGGAAAGATCGACCGCAGGAGGAGAAGGGGACGACAGAGGATGAGATGGTTGGGTAGCATCTCCGACACAATGGACATGAGTTTGAGTAAACTCTGGGAGTTGGTGATGGACAGGGAGGCCTGGTGTGCTGCATTCCATGGGGTCAGAAAGAGTCGGACACGGCTGAGAGACTGAACTGAATGAAACAATGGGTGTAGATGGGCTAAAGTAGTGGTCCCTTTTCTTCATGTAAGAAATCTAGAGGTAGGTAGCACCTGGCTCTGCTTCAGCAGCATGATGACAACAGGGTTGGTTCTGTGTTGCCTCATGATCATAGCTACCATGGCTCCAGGCATTATATCCTTCCTTTTCCATACAAATAATGGGAAAGGACTAAACCAGCCATTTTTGTCTCTTTTATGAGGAAAGTAAAACTTTTTCCCAGAAAAACCTCTAACAGACTTGTCTGGTGTCTCATTGGCCAAACTTGGACTCGTAGACCCCTCCAGCTTCAAGGGTGGCTGGAAGCTTCTCATTCTTCAAGTGTCTATAGTGGAGGGAAAGTGTTTGGAAATGGCCAGAGACTGATTCTACTCTCAGTGTCCTTTACATTAAGCCAATTCAGACTCACTCTTCTGGTCTCAGTCCAGCTGTCCCTTCTTGGAAGACTCCCTTGATCCCTCACCTTTTTAGCACTAATTAAATGTTTCATCATCATATTGATCTCTCATGTTTTCCCCAGTCTTGAACTTGTTTGCTGAACCTCACTTTGAGGTATATGTGAAGTCAAGTCCTTCAAGAAAAAAACATGATACTTTATGCAAACATGATAAAATATATATTTATACAATCCCACCCAAAGCCTCCTCACCTCAGTCAGTATTTTTTCTGTTTTATAATCAAGTCCATGTGCCACCACAAAGCCAACACAGCTTCCTGTGGGGGAGCCCAAAATATTTCTTCCCTTTGAATGAACTTCCAGGAATGTGTTGGTAAAGTTGTCACAGATTTGTTCCCATTAAATACCTGCCAATCCAAGTTGAGTATGCCCAGTCTTTTGATTTATTGTTATCTGAAAGCTTTAAAGCCTCCCCTTTTAGTGGTAATCTAGTTTAGCAGGTAAGACCTTGGAGTTTGAACCCAGAATGTCAGCGTTCAAATCCTGATTGAATTTACCAACTACATATCTGGCATGGGGCAAGTCACTCAACCTCCCTGGGCCTCAGTTTCTTCATCTGTAAAATGGAAATAATAGTAGACCTAGCAGCCAGGATGGCTATGAAGGTTAAATGAACTAATCCTGAAAACCCTGCGTATAACAGGCCCTGAGGCCACAGTGACTGACCTTATTCCCGCTGAGATGTGTTTCCATCTGCTGCTCCCACTAACCCCCTCTCCTCTCTCCTTATTTAAACTCAGTTAGCCAAATGCCTAATCCAATCACTGCCTAAATCAGTGACTATTACATTTCCTCAGAGAATTTACAGTCAGGTGGGGGAGCTCAAGCAGCCAAGTAGCATGAGGTGGAGGGCATGCTTGCTGAGTGCCTTGTCTTGCAAGTATTAGCTGGCCACTTGCTCACATAGGTTGTCTCAATTTCCCCCTTTTGTAGATAAGGAATCTGAATCTTGGAGTGGTTTGTAAATGTATAGTGTCCCAGCAGGGGATTAGTGTGTCTCATTTAAAGCCAAGGCAGCGTTAGGCTGGCTTTATGACATAGAATGGGCTGGACAGCCACAGAGAGGCACCAGGTGTCCTGGAGTTCAGAGGTGTGAGTCCCAAACCAATTTGGAGGTTTCCAAAAAGCTTTCCTAGGAAGCCCGGGTGGTTCAGTGGTAAAGAATCTGCTTGCAATGCAGGAGATGGAGATGCAGGCTCAGTTCCTGGGTTGGGAAGATCCCATGGAGGAGGAAATGGCAACCCACTCTAGTATTCTTGCCTGGGAAACCCCATGGACAGAGGAGCCTGGCGGGCTACAGTTTAGGGGGTCGCAGAGTTGGCCATGACTGTACAACCGAGCATGCTTGTATGCATAAAGCTTTCCTGGGCATATGAGACACACATTGGAGGGTAAGGATGATTCTTATCAAGCAGCTGGGAGAAAAGGTAAGTAGTAGCGAGAAAGGATTTTAGGTGAATTAAACAGCTACGCAAAGACACAAATTCCAAAAACACAGGATATTTTGAGGGAAATAATAGTTGGGAGTACAGACTCTGAAACTGGCAAAACTTTGGTTCAAATATATTTGCTATTCAAGTGTATTCACTATTTACTTCAATTCTATTTACTATTTACTCAATTCTATTTACAATTTCTTCACTGTATGACCTTGGTCAAGTTGCTTAACCTTTCTGTGCCTAAGTTGCCTTTGTAAAAAGAGAGCATTAAGAACACCTGCCTTCAAGTAGTTGGGAGGATGAAATAAGAGGACACTAGGGGTCTGAAGCAGTGTAAACGGGCAGCATTACCTGAGTTCAGTGTCCCGTCGAGGCTGGTGGTCAGCAGTGTCACTTGCTCTCAGGAAATTGGGATTAGCAGAACAGAGGAAATGGCTTTTGAGGTTTCTATGTGTTTGAGGTAAAAAAAGTTGGAAGCACTTGTTCCCCTTGTTTTCCTCTCACAGCAAGTGACAGTGTGAATCATGCTTTATGTGGAGTCTCTTTCTGCGACTTGCCTGCATCAGCAAAATGCAGATAGAAACACAAGCATTAAAGTAAAAAAAAAAAGCAAGAATGATGCTTATCTAAGGACCTGATTACAAATAGTTAGCTTCAGCATTTATTGATATTTCAGGCCCTTTCTTCAGAGAGAGACTTGAAGGTTGCTTTCTGGGAGAAGTTATACACACTTAGTGTCCACCCAGTACCTTTTCTGGGTCACTAACAAGATCCCAAAGTCAATCCCATAGAGGAGGGGAAATAGAAGGGAAAAAAAAATAGGAGTGAATAATAATAATAATAAAACCTTCACATTTCCTTTCCTGTTGAGTCAGCTGGCATGTAGTCAACAAACTGGTTTGGAGGACCTGAGACATCCCAGGCCATCCTTCACGGCTAGCTTTGTGTTCAGAAAAGTCAATGCAGACTCACCGCCATCCATGCCCTTCCCCTGCTCCTGCTCCCATTTCTCCCTAGGAGACCTAAGGAGAATTTAATCCATATGGTTTTGATTCCCTCACTCATCAAAATGCAGTTTTCCAAGAGTCATTTGATCTCCAAGATGTTATGTGAGTGTCTTTTTGTATTTTACTTTTTCCCTTAGAAAAGAAGAGCTGATGGTTTGCCAAAAGAAAATGAACTCCAAACCCTTGGGGTCTGAACTGGGTTCAAGCAAGAGTTTCAGGGGAGCTGAGCAGGATGTTGCTTGTTAGAGGCCTCCAATGTTCTCTTCAGAGGCCAGGTGAATCCAAGCAAAGTGCTGGGACTGTTTTTGCTTTTCTTTCTTCCGTATGTGCGCTGCCCACTATTCTATCCTAATAACTGAATAATAATTGGTGTATTAAGTCATCCCTGAGTACCAGGCACTGTCTGAGACGTTTAGGACAATTGTCCAATGGAGTCTCTATAATCATCCTTTGAGGGATGCGCTTCCCCCACTGTCTCCCTTCTTTTCTTCCTCCTTTCATTCATTCTTTGTTCAGTTGCATCCAACTCTTTGTGACTCCATGAACTGCAGCATATCAGGCTTCCCCATCCTTCACTGTCTCCTGGAACTTACTCAGACTCATGTGCATTGAGTTGATGATGCCATCCAACCATCTCATCTTGTCATCCCCTTCTCCTCCTGCCTTCAACTTTTCCCAGCATCAGGGTCTTTTCCAATGAGTCAGCCCTTCGCATGAGGCAGCCAAAGTATTGGAGCTTCAAATTCAGCAACAGTCCTTCCAATGAATATTGATTTCCTTTAGGATTGTCTGGTTTCATCTCCTTGCAGTCCAAGAGACTCTCAAGAGTCTTCTCCAGCACCACATTTCGAAAGCCTCAGTTCTTCACTGCTCAACCTTCTTTATGATCCAACTCTCACATCCATACATGAGTACTGGAAAAACCATAGCTTTGACTATACGAACCTTTATCAGCAAAGTGATGTAACCATAAAATAGTTTTTAAGCATTTATTATGCACCAGGAACCATCCTAGAGTCTGGAGACCCCAAATTACATCCCTGCTTTGGTGGAGCAGACAGTCCAGTTTGGGTGCAATTAAGCAAACGAATAAGATGGTTTCAAGCAGTAAACCACGTGATGAAGAAAATAAAATTCAGGTAGCAGAAAGACTGTTCCTGTTGGACTTGCATGTGATGTCAGGGAGGACTGAGGGGAGATGTGAAGGACAGCAAGGATACAACAGCTAAAATCTAGGAACTCAGGCTGCCCTGAAGGAGGAAGGGTAAGGGCCAAATCCCAAAGTGGGACACAGTTATACATCCAGGAGCAGATAGAAGGTTAGCACGTTGGAGCTGCAGGCGGACAAGGTGGTACATGGTGTGTGGCCAGGGAGGAGACTTGATCAGGCATGGATGGATTCATGGGCTATGGTGGAAACTCCTGGACTTCAGGCAGGACAGGCTGGGGATAATCCGCATCGGCACCATCCTTCTGTCTGCTGGGTGGAGAAGACTTCGGAGAAGTCAAGATGGGGAAAAGTAAATGAGGAAGCTACACTGACCAGAGGGTATGGGTCCCCCTCCCCTTCCAGACTCAGGATTCTAGTGGACCAGACAGGTGTTTGTGATGGGGCTGTGCTGGCATCACCGCTCACTCAGGGCACCTCTGGGACTGAACTCTGGATGCCAAGGATGTTCATCCCAGTCAGCAGAGGCTCAGACCCACAGTAGGCAAGTGGGAGGGAGGCAGTTGGATTTCAGCACATCCCATGCATTTGGACTTGTGGGGACAAACTGGATATACTTCTCGGATTTCACGGTGTTTTCTTCACCCTTTCTGGGCCTCCTTTCCCCACCTGATGGTGTAGCTCTCACATGAGAATGCTTAGACCAGGCATGTTCTCTTTATTTCATTTTTTTTTTTTCCGTTTTAAAGCAAGCAGAATAAGCATACTGTTGCTTTTCACTTCACAGATTTGATTTTAATTTTGACAATTTGCTCATGCCTAATATATACTCAGTAAGCCTTTATTAAACACTGCTTCTGGGGTTTTTTTGGTTCATGTTAATTTCAAACTCATAAATTCTCCCTACCCACTTTCCCCTTTGGTAACCATACATTTGTTTTTTTTTTGTCTATGAGTCTGTTTCTGTGTTGTGTATAAGCTCATTTGTATTGGCTCTTTTTTTTTTTTTTAAGATTCCACATATGAGCAATATCATATATTTGTCTTTCTCTGTCTGGCTTACTTCACTTAATATGGTAATGTTTAGGTTCATCCATGTTGCTGCAAATAGCATTATTTCATTCTTTTCCAAAAAACTGTTGACTGACTAAAGGCCCATACGAGTGCTGCACATTTTATCTGCTGGTCAAGAACTATAGAAGGCTTTCATTCATTGTTCATTCACTCAACATTTCTGAATACCATTTCACATATCAGGCTGCGTATTAGGGACTCAGAGTGAAGAAAAGCTGATCTCTACTTTCAAACAGCTTCTAATCTGGTTAGGTGTAAGTGTATGTGTGAGTGAGTGTAGAATAGGAGGGACTGGTGTGTAAGCAAGTAATTGTGATACATTAAAAAAACACTTGAATGAAGATAATGTATGTACAAAGTTTTGTAAGTACCTGGAAGAGGGAAATAGTAGCTCTTGGGGAAGTTGGGGAGAGTTGTTAGCGATGTCTTCAGGGAAAAGGCAAGGTTTCAGCTCAGGTTTGAAGGACAAGGGGAGGAATTCTTCAAGAACTGAGTGGCGAACTGAAGGTGGTTTTTCTTGAGAGGCACGTCTTCCACCCTGTGACCCCTTCCCCAAGTTGGGAAGAAGACTGGGTGGGAAACCAATGGGGGTGGGTGCAAAGAGGAGGTTACAGTCATGTCCCTGAATCCCTCTGTGGCTTGGACAACACTTTGACTTCTGCCACCAGTTTCTGGGCTGCCAAAGTTGCCTAGTTCATATTTCTGCTGATGGTTTTGCTGACTGTGGAGGAGAGGGGCTGCCTTCCCCACATTACATCCTTTCCTTTTTCTTTGATCAGCAGCTCTGATGATTCTATAAAATTATCCTTTGCCTTGCCTCTGTCCACATATAGTAGGACTGGTGAACCCCACTCTGGCCTATTGGAATACATTTCCTTGGCCATAGATACCATAGCATCCATACCATGGTTGTTGGGTCAGAGACACAATTCTGCTGTTTTCATCTGGATTACTGAAGAAGTGGAATTCCACTTTCCTGCTGGATTTGATGCTGAAAGAGGGTGGTCTGTGGAAATGTTCATAGCCACTTTGCAGCTGCATGGAGTCAACACCAAGAAGCACAGTTAAGGACACAGAGAAGTGAACTAGTATTGGTGACATCCTTTGAGCCCTTAATCAATCAATACCTGAAGACTGCATTATTCCAGGGCATGAGCCAATAACTTTCTGTTGTTAGTTTTAGCCAGCTTGAGCTGGATTTCCTGTAGCTGGTATCCTCAGAATCCCAGCTAATACTATGGCCAAAAACACTGTGATATGTCATGTCTCCAGAAAACACTTTTCTTTCTCCCCAAGAAATTTTGGTCTTGGGATACAAAAGAGGGATGAAAGAAAGAATGTGGGGCATGATGGCCAAGAATGTAATTGGGAGGGACAGAACATGTTTGCCCCTGATTTTAGGTTATCTGGGCTGTTTTAACTAGTGTTAACCACTTTTGTGTCCCTAAATAGAAGGATTTACTGCAATGGTCTATTTTGATGGAAAGAGTTTTATAATTTCAGTACAAATTTTTGTTGGTGGTGGTGGGGACTTTTTGTGCTTTTGTTTTTACAAATCATGAGTAATGGTTTAAGTAGTCACCAAACTAGAGACTATTTTGATTTTAAAGGATTGTAGAGGTCACCTGGCTCAACCTCATTAGGTCTCTGTTTATTCAACAGTAAAATAGAGATAACCAGAGAGTGTGCATCTCATAGGGGCATGAGCTGTCATGTCTGCTAATTTCTGACATAGACTTGCAAATATTTTAATAGGGATACTATCTTATTCTAAATAGATTAAGTAACAGCAGTTTGACATCTCATTCTAGAGAATCCAAGTTGTACATCTTTACAAAACTAGATGTTTCAAAAGTGTAAATGATTTCTCTTTGGGCCTCAGTTTTCTCAGCTGTATAATGAAGGTAATAGTATTTACCTCATAGGATAGTTGTTGAAGATAAAAAGAATAAGGCACAAGGCCCCTCCAAATTCACTCTCCACCCTGCTCTGTGTCTAAAACACTGACCCGAATGGGCTATGGTCACAGGCTTTACGGCTGTCTGGTTTCTGCAAAGTTTAGCTCGTGGGAACATGAGGCTGGAACGGGAAAGGAGTGAAGCCAGGCTCATTCCTGTGGGGTCTGGTGAGCTGCCTGGGTCCTGTGATCCAAGGCTGTGACTGCTGTAGGGCAGCATATAAAGTGTGGTGACTGCTCTGTCTCCTCAGGGCTGCAGGCCCAGGGGGGCAGTGGAGAGAGTAACAGCCCACTCATAACCCCCTGGTGCTGCACTCTCCCTGTGGTTTCCCTGTATCTTGCCCGCATCTTTGCAAATGGTCTTTCTATTTAGTTCAGTTCAGTTGCTCAGTCGTGTCCAACTCTTTGCGACCCCATGAACCACAGCACACCAGGCCTCCCTGTCCATCACCAACTCCTGGAGTTTACCCAAACTCATGTCCATTGAGTCAGTGATGCCATCCAGCCATCTCATCCTCTGTCATCCTCTTCTCCTCCTGCCCTCAATCCCTCCCAGCATCAGGGTCTTTTCAAATGAGTCAGCTCTTTGCATCAGGTGGCCAAAGAATTGGAGTTTCAGCTTCAACATCAGTCCTTCCAATAAACACTCAGGGCTGATCTTTAGGATGGACTGGTTGGATCTCCTTGTAGTCCAAGGGACTGTCAAGAGTCTTCTCCAACACCACAGTTCAAAAGCATCAATTCTATTTATTTAATAGAGTTTAACTCTTCTCAAAGTTCCTAATTTGAGCATGCCCTCTGTTTCTTCTGGCCCTTCTGCTGATTCACGCTGAGGCAAGAGCTAGGACAGAGCCTGGCACGTAGCACATTTTCCTTATAGTCTGCTGCTGAAATTGTTTTGCCATCCATGAAGCAAAAAAATGAAACAGAAGATGGATATGTGGTCTGAACATAGATTTCATTGTTTGAGGTATTCTTAATCAGATGATGTGGTTTTACTCTCATGAGTTAGGAGTGGCCTTGACAAATGAGTGGCCCTCCTATCTAAGTGCTGCCAGGAAGCATCGCATATGGATGCAATCTGCAGTCCTGCCATCATGCTGGACTTTTAGTCCTTCGGTATCCCTTTATCATACTCCTGAGGACTCTCAAAGTATAATCCAGGAGGTTTCCTACTTCTGCTATTAGAGCTTCAGCAAACTAACTATATTTAAAACTTCTGTTAGGGTCTGTGTGTGTTACAGACTGAGGTCCAGCAAATTCATATACTGAAACCCTAACCCCCAGTGTGATAATATTTGAAGGAAAGGCCTTTGGAAGGTAGTTAGTTTCAGATATGAGATCATGAGGGTGGCACCCCATGATGAGATTAGTGCCCTTCCAACAAGAAGAAAAGAGATCAGAGATTTCCCTCCTTTTCTGCCATGTGGAAATACAGTGAGAAAGTGGCCATCTAAAGGCAAGGAAGAGGATTCTCACCAGGAATCAAATTGGCAAGCACCTTGATTTTAGACTCCCAGCCTCCAAAACTATGAGAAATAGATTTCAGTTATGTAAGCTTCCCAGTCTATAGTGTTTTGCTCTAGCAGCCTAAGCTAAGAAAATGTAACTATTTCATATGTGTAATCACAATATGAATTCTTCTGCCCTGAGAACTCACTATGGGCCAGGTACTAGGCTAAGTTTTCAGTGTGAATGAACTCATTCAATTTTCACAATAAAACTATGGTTACTTATATTAGAAGTTGCCTTCAGTGCCTCGAGAGAACAGAAATAATGTGATTTTAAGAAATATTTAATTTTTCTTACACATAAAAGAAACCTGAAACTTGTTGGCCATGGTCTTAAGAGTAGATCCATGATCATCAGAATCTCAGGCTCCTTCTGTCTTTCTTAGTTCAAAGTTTCATCTTCCAGGTTACCTCAGGTTTCAGCATGACTGCAGTAACTGCTTCCTTTGTTTACATCTCTGACAATGGGGACAAAGAGGGAAGCCAAAATATATATATTTTTTAATGTGCCGCTTCTTTTTTTTTTTTTTTTTGCTGTGCCGCTTCTTTTATGAGCTGACTTTCGCAGAAATCCCACCCAACAACTGCCATTTAAATGTCGTCAGCCAGAGATTTCTCCCATGGCCACACCTAGCTGCAAGAGAGGCTGGCCGAGACAGTCTTTCAGCTGGGCTCACTGCAACCTTCAGTGATGCTGTCTCATTTTACCAAAAAGGAAACTGAGGTTCTAAGAGTAAGGAAACTGAGGTTCTAAGAGTCAGGAACCTTGCCTAACACTTCACTGATGGTAGGACAGAGCTAGCACTTGGATGGAGGTCTGCCCAGCCCCACTACCCATGTTCTTTGCCTTTTAATGCTAAGGATAGAGTTTGTCCAAGGAGCAAGACAGGAGCCTTCTCAGGCTGCCCGCTGTGTGCTCAGATGTCTCCAGTGCTGTTGTATGGACACTTGCTGAATGGGTCCACAGTTTTTAGCAATTCTGTTTTATGTCCAAAAGTGACTCACAGAAAGTTTTCCAAAGGGAGTCCGTACGTAAATAGATGACTGTCTTAACTTGTTTGTCCATATCTCTTTTCTGGTAAACTAGTATTTTAGGAAGCTAGTTTGCAGTTGTATGCCCAGTAACCAAGACACTATCTTGCCCACTGTAGGGATTCAATAAGGATTTGTTGAATCAGTGAAGGAGTAAGGGAGTGAAGTAACGAATTTTTTTCATAGCTAACAGTCTTAAAAACAAGTCAGCTTTTTTTTCCTGGATGGTATTTCCCACCAGCTGAACAACTGTTTTGAAACCACCCTGTAAGAGGTAACAATCTCCCAAAGAAAATCACCCATTGTTAATTGTGAGCCTCAGAAGTCTCTATCTGTGAAAATTATCACGTGTGGCCCCATGAGATCTTTTTTTCTGGTAGATTTCTAGATATCCTTTTTCTTGTTCCTGATTGGCCTATAAAGTGTACTAAGGAATTAGGCTAATGCTGATATCTCTCCAACGACATCCTATTGAGGACTGGATCTATTTTTCAAAGACAAAACTGAGTTTTAATTTAGTGTCCCCATGACATTTTCCTTTTCAAGCACATGAAGGATGCTTCTGCAGAGGGAGAGGTCTTGGGAAATCTTTCATGGATGGCTGCGCTTCACGCCTGGGTGGAGGAACCCTCAGCACGCCAGCTTTCAATTAGACGTAAATAAATGGAGACAGCTTTGCAGTATGCCCGACAGTCTGAAAGATTAACCTGGGACCTTGGGCCTTGATTTCTCCCATTACAGCTGAAAATTTTCATTTACATTTTTTGGCATTTTCTGAGCAGCTATAACATGCTAGGTTTAAATTTGAAGACCTTCTTTCTTTCACTCTGCCACTTCTTCCCACGCCTCAAACTTCAAGAATGCCCTGAGCCTGGAGGCATCTGTGGGGAACCCGGGAGGTACCCTTTCTCTGCACATGTGGATTCTGAATGGGATCCTGTAGATGGACATTTGGCCCTCTTGGGGTCAAATAATAGAGTCTTTGTCCCCCTCTGTGATTGTAATCCTGTTTGAAGTTAGGGCAGAAGGGGACATGTCTGGCTTCTATCCACCACATCCCAAGTCACAGGTGGACTGGGGAGGGCTTTGGTTAGGACTGGGAGAGGGTCTGCTCTGGGGATGGACTCCTTACTGGGTATCTCCTGGCATTTTGAGATCTGAAGGGAAGATCATTACATCATTTTGAGATTCTTCTACCAGAGAATTTTATCATTTAGTTATTGCTACGTAATTAGCCACTCTGATACTTAATAGCTTAAAGCAACACTGTTTACTTAGCTCAGAATTTTGTAAATCAGCAATTTGGGCTGATCTCAACTGGGCAGTCCTTATAGTCAGGGCTGAAATTGATCTCAGATGGGCATCATAAGCTAGTGACTTGGTTTATGGTGTCTCGGCTGGGATGACTGGGGCCAAATGGCTCCCATCATCCAACAGGCTAGCCTGAACTTTCTCACCTGGTGGCAGAAAGATTCCAAGAGCAAGCATAGAAGCCTTTTGAGGCCCAGACTCAGAATTGGCATGATGACACTTCCATTTCACTTTGTTGATCAAAGCAAGTCAGCAGTCTAGCACCAATGCTAGACTGGATCCCACCTCTTGATGAGAAGGGCTACAAAGAATTTTGGCCATTTTTGTAATCTACAACAGGGAGTGATTTTCCACATGTGCTTTTCAAGCCTAGTGCTTTCATGGGACAACCTCAGGAGGCCACCACTGGGTCAAGTTTGGACTGCCTCGTCCCACCCTCAACCAGAGTAACTCACTTTTATTTGCAAGATATATTGGACTTTTAAGTAACATCTCGTTAGAACAAAAGCTGTCATGGTTAAAAGATATTTGAATACCAATTTGTTGGAAGTAATTGTCAGGATCTCTGCTGCCTCCTTCTGCTCTCTGTGACTCATAGAACTGCACTTCCTGCTTGCTGGTGGAAGAAAACTAGTGCCAAGAAGGAGGAAGATGCTGATTTTGGCCATTCACTCATCATTCTTGGCTGAGCCCAGTAACCCATGCAATCTTGTTTCCCTAGTCTATAAAAAATAGGTGGAAGACAGTCATGCGTTAGAAGAGCCCTGACCCTAAACCTACACTTTCAGGGTTCCAGCCCCAGCTTCCTTTGTTGCTGTGTAGCCTTAGGAGAACTACATCCTCCCCAAGCACATGGTCTTTGTCTATAAAATAGGAATGAGAATAACACTGCCTACTTCATAACATTGTTGCCTGGGTTGAATAAGATCATTTTTGTAGCATAATTACTCAACATATGTTTCCTGTTATTATTATATAGTTTCTAGGTTCCCTTAAAGTTTGAATAAATAATACATCTCAGGTTGGCAGTGCTGTTTTTATATTACATTGAGAATCTAGTTCCCAGTTGCAAAGTGATCTGGTCTGGAACCTTTTTTCTAGGAAGGTATTAACGGAACAAAACCTCTGCGTACTGGCCTGCCAAATGGTAGAATTCAGCTGTTAGAGATTCATTCCTTTGTCTGAATACATTAAAGTATTGCTCTTCATTCATACTTTGTAAGAGTTGGATGAGTAGGTCCTTTTCTTCCATGAGTATCAGACTGAACCTTAAGCACTGAGAAAATGTGAAGTTGGAAAGTTATGAGGAGGGGGGAGTGATGATGCTTATTACGTACAGCGAGGGGAAATAGGGTTGAGATGGGGAGGGGGAAGGGGAAGGGGAAGGGGAAAGGAAGCAGGGAGCAAAGAGTTTAGTGTCTGCTTGAAGCAGAAGACCCTTACCCTGGTGAGAGAAGAGCCAAGAAGCACTGGATCTGCTTTCCTATCATGTGTGGAGCTGAGGGTCTTTGTCCCTGGGGCATATCTTCATGTGCATCGTAATGCCCCCTCTAACTTCACCCATCATGATCCTCAAGTGATATGAGCTCCCTCCCACCACCCACCAGGGTCTGCAAGAATATTCAAAGTCCCTATGGCTGCCGTCCAACAGGAAGGAACTCTATGCCCCTGTATGGTGAAGGAACTAGAACTTTTCCTCAACTCCCCTGGGGCTTGCAACTTAATTTTCTCAGGGAGACTCTGCCCCCACAATGGTAGTGAGCAGGTTGACCTGCAGGTTGGTCCCGCCTGACAGGCTCTGCCACCGTCACTCAGCGTCTAGGCTCCCACTTGGCTCGGCCTTGGCAAACAGGCTCTGGCTTGCCAGGACCTGGTGAAAAAGTTAGAGCAATATGGCCCCAGACTGACTCTTCAGATACTGTGCAGAGATGGGGTACACTGGTGGTTCCTTGTCATGGGATGACAAGAGGTGGCCAGGAGAGCCACTTGAGCCAGAGGTGGTGTTCCATAGAACCCAGCAAGTCTCTGGCTGGCTCAGGGAGTAGATGGAGGTGACCCTGGCTCTGAGCCCACTCTCTGTATGGAAGTACCCCCTCTTCCTTTTAAAATTGTATTTTTGTACTGAAGATAAACTAGAGAGCCATGCTGTCTTTATGGGATGGGGATGGGGGGAGCTTTGTTTTTCAGAAGGATGTGCCTTAGAATTTTTTTACCTGCCAAATTTCCTATTATATTTTAGAGTTGCACTTCCTTCCTTCCTTTCTTTTTTCTTTTTGGAACGTCTGTCATTTTTATTAAACAAATTATCTGTGCTGATTATGGAAAAATCTGAGAACAGATAAGCAAAAATTTTGGTTGCAATGAATATTACTTGTAATTGCTACTAAAGTCTCTCCCCCCCTCTCTCTCTATAGCTCTCTGTTGAGAACATAGCCCATGATTTATTGACATAATCCCCTATCTTTGGGCATTCATGAGTGTTTTTCCAGACTTCCAACACCTGCAGAAATCCCTACGGAATGAAGCTTCAGTTTCTTCATTGTGGTCACCCTTTAATAACTGTGTGCCCTCACCTGTCTCATTTCTCCACCTCCCTAGCCACTTCTCTTTCACCTCCCAAATAAACCACCTGCACTTGAATCCTCATCCTGAGGCTGCTTCTCAGGGGCCTACACCAATACAGTGATCACCAGTTTTGAGTTAGAAAGGCCTCCTTTCCCAGTAACTGACTTCAACTACATTTTGGGAACTGAGTTTTCCTGCCTGACACTGGGCACACAGAGGCCAGGGCCCTGCTGACTCACTTAGGCCACTTCGGTTGTGCCTCCTGGGTTCGGCACCTCAACCTTTGACCTCCAAGTTTCTCATCTTCTTGCCCTCAGATTTATGCCAGCCTTTTGCCAAGGCCAGTTTGTCACTGATGACTATGCCTGTTTTTCCTCTTGTCACTCTGTTCCTGAGTTAATCCTCTCTCATAACTCTGCTGGCTCCTCTCTGGGCTTTCCTTATCAATAAATCTTTACTCAGTCTCAGACTGGAAGCAGGAGCCCCAGGCCACACTGTGACAGTTCCCTTGACCCTGCTTTGAAAGCCCAGCTTTTTCTTGTAATCCTCCTTTCAAGGAATTTTTTGTTATTAGACATTTTTGTTACCTGAGGTGACATCTCATCCAAGCAGAGAAAAATTATATATACACATATTAATTTCTTCATTTATGAAATGAGCTTGATTATAATATCCAGTGTGCTAATTAATCAGCTTTCCAAAAAAGAAAAAAAAAAGCCATGATTTTTAGCATTTGCTGATTTCTGTGGTATAAATACTCCCACAGAGGTCAGTTTTAAGCAATCAATGGTTTAAAAACCAGATGGTGAAACTCCTAAATATTTAACAATTGGTCCTCCTGTGGCATAGTGGTAAAGTGCCTGCCTGCAAGGCAGGCAATGCAGGAGATGCGGGTTCAATTCCTGGGTCTGGAAGATCCTCTGGAGAAGGAAATGGCAACCCATTCCATTATTCTTGCCTGGAGAATCCCATGGACAGAGGAGCCTGTCAGGCTACAGTCCATGGGGTTGAAAGAGTTGGACATGACTGAGCGTACACACACACACACACACACACACACACACACACGCACGCACGCACACACACACACACCTCCTGAACTAGTACAAGCCACCACCGACACACTACCAAAATACCTCACTCATAGAAGTAAATGGTTTGCTTTCCATAAATAATTTAGACATAGCACAGAGTAAGGGCTGTGTGTTTGCTATTATAATTCCTGTTGTTGTTGTAGTTATTGTTGTCACATGGGCCCAGCTGATCTTCAGATGTCTGCAGTGCTGTTTTGTCCACAGAGGGCCTCCCCAGGATTAGCTGGTCGTGCTGGCCACGCCATCTCTGCCAGAACTAGGTGCGCTCTACCCTGTCATGCCCAGTTACTTGTGAAACCAGGCAGGGGCCCTGAGCACACAGTGGGTGGTGTGGAGCAAGGGGGCTTCCTGCTTGTGGTGTTAGGGGGGATCCTGAACAGGGCAGATATGATAGCCCCCAGTACGGCAGTTGTCAATGATATCTCACCACACAGTTGACAAAGTGCAGTTTGGGAGATGCTCAGAGGGGCTAAGCTTGGGGTGCAGTAGGAACCTATGGAAGGGTTCCAAGCTTAGGGGATCATTCAGAGAATGGGAATTTCCCAGGGGAAAGAAGAAGGGAGTTGGGATTGAGGAGTTGGCTGCAATAAAGCCTGGTGGAAAGAAAACATTTCTGCGGACTTGCAGATCTGTGTGTGGTAGGAGTGTAGAGTGACAAGTTCAAGGGTGTTCTATAGAATGCTAGGGGTCAGCACCTTCAAAATGTCAACATTATGGAAGAGAAAGAAAGGCTTAAATACTGTCTCTGATTAAAAGAGTCTATACAAACATGAAAGCTAAATGCAAGGCACACTCCTGAACTGGTCCAGACTGGGGAGAAGCAGGAGCTCTACAAAAGTATTATTCATTCAAGTCACACAATTTGAATAGGGGCTGTAGATTAAGTCATAGTTTTGTACTGATATTTTTAAAATCCTATTTTTTCTTCTATAAGAGCAAGTCCTTGTTTTTAGGAAATTTAGGCTGAATTATTAGGGCGATGTAGGTGGCCTGTGTTCAATCCCTGGGTCAGGAACATCCCCTGGAGAAGGGAATGACTACCCACTCCAATATTCTTGCCTGGAGAATCCCATGGACAGAGAAGCCTGGAGGGCTACAGCCCGTGGAATCGCAGAGTCAGACAGGACTGAGCAACTAACACACACACACACACACACACACACACACACACACACACACACTAAGGATAAAAGAGTATGGTGTCTGCAGTGGACTCTCAAGTGTTTCTGTTTATTTAGACAGAGAAAGTGATTAAAACAGATACAGTGAAATGTTAGCACTGGAGACACTGGGCAAAGATGTCTAAGGGAGTTCCTTCTTCTCTTCTTACCATTCTCCTATATGATTCTAATTATTTTAAAGTGAAAAGATTTGTTTTAAATGAGTGGAGCAGAAGAACGTATAGGCTATGAGTCAGGGAAGGGAAAGAGAGAAGGTGGAAATTTCAGCTGCTGGTTTACTGGAAAAGGCATTGAGGCATGGAAAGGCTAAATGGCCGGTCAAGGGTCACTGAATAAAGAGCATGGACTTTGAGCCCCTAACCCTTACTTCTTAGACCCAAGTCGTGGTTCTTTCTAGTAAACTGCAGGGTCCCAGGAGGGAAGTATGTGTTAATATATGGCCTCTAATGGGAAGGAGACCTCAGGGGTGTAATTTCTGCTGGCCGCCCAGAGTTCTCTATGGAGCTCCTGTTATTTCAGGTTATCATTACTGTGAGCTGTGCCCTGAATTCCCCATACACTGCCCTGAAATTTGCCCCATATGTTTTTTAAAGGTTGATTACATCTTTGGGACCTTTTCCTAATGTGAGCAGAAGCTGTAAAGTTTCAATTGTCTCAGTTCATTGGGATCAAGTGTCTGTTCACGTGGGCCATAAAAGGATTCTGCATCAGATAGCTGATGTCAGACAAACGTGCACGAAGTAAGCTGTTAGTTTCAGATGACGTGTAATGCTGTCATGTCTTAGATAGGAAATTAGGAGCAAATTTTTCTTTCTCCTTTGCAAAGGAGGATGACTCAGTGCAGGGTAATGGAATCCTGGCCAACTGTAGGACCAGAATTAAAAAGGAAACCTCACTTTCACATGCTTTTGGTGGAAGTATAAATTGGTACATCTGTTTAGAGAAACTGACAGTGGCTAACAAAGCCTCCTGTGTGCTGAATAAAAGCAATTTTAATGCTTATACTTGTCTAAGAGAAATGAGTATATGTCCAGCTAAACACATGTACAGTAGTATTCACCACAGCTTAAATAATAAAAGCCAAAAAACAGAAACAGCCCAAATGTTCACCAATACTAGAACTAATTCTAGTATTCTAGAATGTGGAATTCTACTGGTCAATGTAAAAGAATGAAATGCTGAAATACACAACAAAATGGCTGAATCTCATGGCCACATGCAAGATAAAACAGTCTATGTCATTCTATTCCTTTGAAGCTTAAAGACAGGTAGAGTGAACCTGTGATGGTAAAGAGTAGAATAGCGAATGTTAAGCAAGTGTTGATTGGGAGAAGGCATATAGAGAAGCCATCTAGGGTTCTGGAAATGTTTGATATCTTTATCCAGATGATGGTTACACAAGTAAAATTTGGGCACTAGCTGCAGTGTAAATTAAACATTAATAGAAAAGGAATATAAAAGAAAAAAGAGAATGCCTTTCCACTGGTAGGGCTGTCTGAAGGGAATGCAGAATGAGCCATCCCAAAGGCCACGCCTGGGATGAGCAGCTTGACAGTAGTAGCCTTGTGTTCTTGGCCCCATTGTGAGATAGCCAATCTCATGCGCTCTTTCTGACATGATGCTGGGTAACAATCACCGGTCACCCAACCCCGAGTCAATGCCACTGAATCAAGCCAGTGGACCTAGGACTGCTTCTGCAGGAGGACACAGGCCGAGACGGTTTACACTGCGCCGTGTGAAAGAACCACCAACCTGGCCATGTTCAAACGCAGGTTCTGATCCAGAGGGTCACATGTAAGGCCTGAGAGTCTGCCTTTCCAATAAGTTCCTGGGTGATGCTGATGCTCAGACCAGTTTTGAGCATCAAAGCTCTAGAGGCAGACAGGCCAGCGTGACAATCTTGTGCTACTTCAAAATCTGTGATCTTTGCCAAAGTCCTCTGTCTCTCTGAAGAGCTCTCAATGTCTTCTGGAAACTGGGCACAGGAGGGAAGGGAGGGCCGGATAACCATCTCCCAGAATGCTGTGGATTCAGGGGAGTAGTATACATGAAGTGCTCAGCACAGTGCCTGGTCTAGAGTGAGTGCATGTTGTTGTTGTTTTGTCCCTAAGTCGTGTCTGACTCTTTTGCAATCCCTTGGGCTGTAGCCCACCAGGCTCCTCTGCCCATGGGATTTCTCAGGCAAGAATACTTGAGTGGGTTGCCATTTCCTTCTCCAGGGGATCTTCTCAACCTAGGGATCCAACCTGCGTCTCCTGCATTGGCAGGCGGATTCTTTGCCACTGAGCCACCTGGGAAGCCTGAGTGCTTGTTAACTGGTAGCTTTTGCTATATTTGTTATTTTGAATGAAGAAGGTTTCGGTCATGATTTGGAGAAAGGTGAGTGAATGTGATTCGTACAGACAGGAACTATCGAACATTTATTTTGCTCATAGCCTGTTGAAGGAAGATGTTTTTTCGCTCACTTTTCTTCTCTCCTACTTCATCCTATAATCCTCCCCTTGGTCTCCACTATCAAGACAGATTTTCTCTTCACTGTTCTTCTCACTCCAATCCACCCTTAATCTAGTAAAGACAGAAGAACTCAGGCAGAACTGAAGCTTGAATCCAGGCAGGTTGTCAGATTGTCAGATTGTGCCCGGAGGTGATATCTTTGTTAAAGAAGCATCCTTCCTACTTGGCTCTTGCTCAAGAGGCAGGACTGGCCCCTGGGAGTCGCGGTCTGAGACTGGGTCTTGGCGTGTGCCCACACTTAGCTGCCCCCCTCAGAATCCACTCCTGCTTCTCGGCGCACAGGGGCCCTTCTGGAGAAAGACATATGTCCTCAATCTGTGGGCCTGTGCCAGCTGGTGTCTTTTTGAAGAACTGAATTAACTTACCGTGAAAAGGAAGGAAAAAAAAAGAGAAGTGCTTGATGCTGTATTGTCTGGCAGGTGACTAGCCTGGGGTGGATCTGGGCTTCAGGGTGACTGTCTTTAGTTAGGAGGTTAGGGTACCATTTGATTTGGTTGGAGCCTGGAGTATATCTGAGGTGGGTGGCAGGAGGTGAGGGGAGCTCTAAATTACAGCTTAGTTCAGTCCCACTGAGGAGATTTGTGTTTGGTGAGGGTCAGGCACTAGACCAGGCACAGAAGACTCAAAAATAACCAAGCAAACCAACCAACCAAAGTCACTCACAGTGGAGCAGGGACATAGAAAAAGAAACAAGGGCAGTGCCCGGAGAGGAATGCAGAGGTGGGAGTGTATGTGTTTCCTATGGGAGCAGAGAGAGGGGAAGAGGATAGTATGTTAACCAAGCTTAAAGACTGTTTCCAAGTGAACTGCACCTCTTGGCATTCATGCTGTTGGGTACACCCACTCCATGCTGAATCTGGGCTGGCCTGTGTAACCAAGAGAAGTCAGTGGAAGTGGCCCTGTGTGACTTGTGAGGCTGGGTCATAAAAAACCTTGCAACTCTGCCTTGGTCTCTTGGAACACATGCTCTGGGAGAAACCAGCTATCATGTAAAAAGCCTGACCATGCTGAGCCACCAGGCTGTGAGGAAACACACCGTAGCCCTCTGAAGGCAACGCAAGAAGATGGAAAGATACCCACCCAATAGCCAGTGGTTCCATCTGTCTCAGTCGAGTGCTGGAAAGATATGTGAAGGAGCTGTCTTGGGTGAACCTTCAGACAGCCAGATGAATCTTCAGACAACCGCAGTCCCTGTCATCTCACTGGAACTGCATACGAGGCCTTAAGTGAAAACCACTCAGCTAAGCTCCAGCAACCCAGAGCCCCTTGAGTAACCATGAACAATTATAATAACTGTTGCTTTGAGCTGCTAAGTTTTGGGGTGGTTTATTACAGAGCAATAGGTTGTGTTATGTATTAGTCACTCAGTCGTGTCTGACTCTCTGTGACCCCACAGACTATAGCCCACCAAGCTCCTCTGTCCATGGGATTTCCCAGGCAAGATACTAGAGTAGGTTGCCATTCCCTTTTCTGGGGGATCTTCCCAACCCAGGGATTGAACCTAGGTCTCCTGCATTGCAGGCAGAGTCTTCTCCACTAAGCCACCATTCTGGAAGAGAAAAAATATCTGGTAGAGAGCACTCCTGAGCTGGGAGTTGAAGAGCAGATTGTCAGATGGGGAGGGAATCCATGGAGAAGTGCATCTTGAAAAACCACATAGAAGGAAAAAGAATGGGCTATTGGAGTAGTTAGAGGCGATTAAATATTAAGAGAGCAAAAGGCCAGGCGGAGAGATGCTGGGGAGGAGCCGAGCTGGGAGAGGTGGACAGGGGCTGGAATTAGAGATTCAGCGCAAGGGGTTCTAAAGGACACCATGTGGTTTGCGGGAGCTTTGTATTATTTACAGTTTTGAGAGGTGAAGATGCGAACAGCCTCTAGAAATCTCTCAATGGCTGCTGCTGTTATTGTCCTTGGCAGCTGTGATGAGAACCTTTCAAAGGCTTGGTGAAACCAAGTGCTCAGTGGCCTCATTGGTTCAAAGAAAGAGGGGAAAGGATTAAGCACTGTTCACAGCTCTTCAGCTGCTCTTCCCAAGTCTGGGAAGTGTTACATGCCGGAGAAGTCTTAAATTCCACTTTAGCAGCAGCCAGAAGACACTTTCTCTTGAGTTGGTGACATATCCACAAAGTACCTGTCTGCCAGAGTTAGGCAATGTGTGATTTAACTTATACTGACACCACACCAGGTTTTCCCTGATGCCTGGGTTGTCTATCACTTCCACCTCCAACTCCACTAAAGGGGGAAGAGCCAAAGGGAGGATGATTCCCACAAGGTTGTGGCTTCCCCTCTACCATCATACCTACTTACTTTCTCAGGCTTCCACTTGCTCTACTGTAAAATGGGAACAATAATGCCTGCCTCACCACTGACTTGAGAGAATTAAGTGAAATACAGTGAGTCAAGTAAGCAGCCTGGACTCCACCCACAGGGCACACTCAGCCAGTGCAGGCTCTCTTCCGGCCATCCTTGTCTTGGTGCCCTGGTCTTACCCCCACTGCACCGCACCCCAAGCTTGCCCTTGTGGTAACAGATACAGAAGTAATGAGCTGTCCATGGCCAACATAGCTAATGACTGAGCCCCTCTTTGCCCCAGCCTGCAGATGGACTCTCAATCTCAATGTTTGACAGGCTCAAACATTAATTAATAGTGAACATTTCTTGAGCTCTCCCTGTGTTACAAGTGAGTTTCCCCTTTAATCCTCATAAAAATGCTGCACACTGGAACATTTTACTTTTGGTGTGAGGGTATCTTGCCCAAAGCTATGCATCCAGGAAGGGCCTCGGCTGGAATCTGAACACTCTAGTACCTGCTGCCTGGCACCACCTCCCAAAGGAGTCCATTCTAAAAGGGAAGGCCCCGCAGGACAGAAATGCACACTGCCTCTCACTGCTCTCAGAGACCAAAATGAACTGCAGATCCTTCAATTAGCATGTCTAGTGACTCTTTCTTTTCTTCCTAAATCCAAATGTAAAAGAAATGAAGGGAGGATCCTTTTAATTCTGATACCCCATAATTACTGGTGGCAAAAATCCTCAGAAAACTCCGTTCCTCATTCAGAAGTTTTGAGGAATGATATGGAGTTTATGCTAGAAAATAAGTCCCATAGGACAGAAACTCTTCTTCTTACCTGAAGTTAGGGCAGCTCCTGGCCCATAATAAGTGTTCAATAAATATTTATTGAATGGGGGCAGGACTGACTTCCCCATTAGGTCTAATAGACACAGTGCCTAGGGCCCGGATAACTGTTTAGGGCCCAAGGTAATGTTGTGACTTTAATGTCTTTTTAGAACATAATAGAAAAATAAATAGTAGGAAATATATAATAATAAATCTAGCCTAAATTATAATCATCTTGATTCCAATGCAGTCATAAAGTATAATTTTTAATATTTGTTTTAAATGGAGTTCTAATGCAAGAGTTCTAATGCTCACTAGAGTTCTAATGCATCCCTGAATGGGTGAGGATGACGCATCAAGGAAAGTGTAATTCTCCCAAAAGAAATCTGGGTGTGGCAAGGATGGAGAAAGAATTCTGAAAGCAGCCACAAAAACGATGCCTGTCCACCAATCTGAGAGAGATATGTACACATGAAATGATGGCCGATAGGAAACAGAGTCACTTTTTGGTAGTCGGGCTCCAAACTGCAACACAAACAACTTTGGTAGCTTAACCGGACCAAATGGAGTCCCTTCTTTTTTCCTAAACTGGTGAATTTGTTTCCTTGGGCTGCCATACAAAGAAGACCACAAACTGGGTGGCTTAAAGCAACAGGATTTGCTCTCTCATAGCTCTAAAGGCACAAGTCTGAAGTCAAGGCATCGGCAGGGCCACATTCCCTCAGAAGGCTTGAGAGGAGGGTCCTGCCTCACCTCCTCATCTCCTCCCACCTCCTGATGTTGCCAGCAACCCGTAGCGTTCCTTGGCCTGAGGCTGTGTCCCTTCAGTCTCTACCTCTGTCCGCACAAGACTGCCTCCCTCTGTCGACCTCTGAGTGTGGTCTCCTCATGTAAGCACGCCAGTTATTGTGCCTGTGGCCCATCCTAATCCACTATGCTCCCTTGTTAACTAATTGCATCTACTTCCAAATAAGTTCCCACTCTTAGGTTCCAGGTGGACACAAATTTTGGGGAGGACACTAGGTTTCAAATGGTTAGATCTTAAACCAGAGCACCTGGTGATCTCTGACCCCTAGAATTCCACCCCCCCCCCCACCCTGCCACAACTTGCAGATACCCAAGTTTGATATTTTTTGCATCCTGGCTACAAGGAAGGAAAAGAAGGTAGAAGTTACCATCATGCCCTGATCTTTTAATGCATTATAACCCCATTCTACTGCAGACCTGATCCAAGGCAATTCTGGAACAGACCAATCAGAGCAGTGTGGCTCAATGGTTAAAAGTCAGAGGCTGTCATCAGGCTGCCCAGGTTCAACCCTGGTTGGCCTGGTTACCTACTTGTCTGGGTGACACTCTGGGCCTTGGTTTTCTTCGCCACAAAATGTAATTGACAAAAAGGGTACTGTTTCATAAAGTTGTAGTGGTAAAAGGTAAATGCAAAAATGGAACTAAATTCTTAGTTCAGCCTAGCACAATACAAGTCCTGACTAAAAGTTATTGCTATTAATTTGTGTCTTCCTGAGGGAAGTAGGAATGAGAAAGGAGGTTTAAAAGCAATGCCCCCTCAGAAAGACCTTACAGAGTTTTCATAAAATCTTTTTCTCCCCCTGCAGTGAGTACCCGGTCCTCCCTCCTAACCTAGTGCTGACCCACGTCCCTGGGACGCCAGACTGGAATATAAAACGTAGGAACAGACCCCACAGTCTCTGTGCTTGGCTTAACAATCGAAGCCTTGTTACGGGGCTGAACTTAAGGGTTCAGCTCTGTGGTCCCTCATGGTGGGTCCTCCCCCGGAAACTCTCCGAACTCAGTCCATGAGCAGATCAGCTTCCAGAGGCCCAGCCCATCCATTTACCAAACTCACACTGGGATCGCAGCTGTGCCCACTGTCAGCTAAATGCAGGGCTGGGTTGGCCTTTGGTCTAGAAATGTGGCCTGGCTGGGGCACCTCTGGCCGGAGCAGGTCCTTGAGGCAGTAAATAAATCAGGCAGTGCCAGGGTTGCCCAGGAAGAGGATTTGAGCTTCCTTCTGTCCGAAGGCTCTGGCGCCCTGGCTTTATCTGGGGGATGGCATATAAGACTGGCTTATCCAGAATGACATGAGGTTGGCTAGAGGCCAAATTGCTATTGATTTTTCTTGCTAGGGTCTGGGGCTGAGACAAGAGACTGCTTTCTGCGTCAGCTGTGTGAGCCAGCTCAGAGAGGACGGCTGGGGGTGTGGAGGGTGTGAGGGGTGTGGGGGTGTGGGGGTGTGGGGGGAGAGCTGGCTGAAGGTGATGGAAGAGAAGGCATGTGTCGGAAGCAGGGTAAGAGTCTTTGCAACCATTGTGTGTTTCGTGGGATGAAGGACGCCTGTGAAGAGCTCCTCGGTTGCTCCAGCAAAGAGTCCTGTGTATTTTCTTTGGTTTTTATAGCTTTCAAAAGTCTCCAGTGTCCGGTCCTGTAGTGGGACAGGGTTTGGCACTTATAACTTCCCTTCCTTCTCCTGCCAGGATGAAGGGAACCAAGCAGAGCAAAACCCCCAGTCTGTGTTCAGGCAGAGCCCCTAATCCTATGTAGAACTGGAGCAAGAGGACAGATGGGAGTCTGCATACACTAAGTCGAAGTATTTCAGAATGATATATTTCACCAGTGGAGTGTTACGTAAAACACATTCTTCCCTCCATCCTTGACAAATACACATTCCTAATGCTCTGCAGTGCTAGGAATGAATTTAGACTTCTCAGGATCCTCAGTGTTCCTTGCCCTTAGTCCTCAACTACTAGTCTCCTATTGCAACCTTGGCCCCATCCTGCATCATGAAGAGCAGGCTCTCTTACTTAAGGACACTCCAGCCTTTGTATCCATGTTCTGTCCCCACTTCTCAAGCTTGGGGTGTGCATGCTGGTGGGGAGGTTTGGTCTTCCAAAGAAGAAAGAAAAGGAGGGTGCCCTCATGCCCTGGAGATAAGATAAGGGCCACTTGGGCAGGAAATTATGGAGTCCCAGGTGCCCAGCCTGGAGTCTAGAAGGATCAGGCCCTTGGGGCCACATGGAGACATCTCCTTGGTCTCATAGACTCTATGTGGGGAAACACAAGGACATAGGAGAGTCAGAGGGACCCTTTAAAATGGGGGACAGGGGCAAGACCATGTTGTCTGATTCTAAAGGCTCTTCTGTTCATGCTAACAACCCTGAAATTCTGATCTCCAGTTTGGAGACCAGGCTCATGTGGCATTTCTGAAGTTGGGGGAGATGAATCTTTGTCATTCTTGCCTCCCAAGGAGAAGGTTAACCAGGATAGGAAGGAATGTCTTGGAATCAGGGAGATCAGAGGAGAAAACAGAATTGGAAGCACACTGACAATGGCCTGTGCCTTCCTTTTGACCTTCTCTGAATCTAACAATCTTCCCTCCACAATTCATGTTTTCTGGTGTTTCCTAAGCCTCTGCTTGGCAGGTCCCTGAGTGCTGCATCCATATTTTTGTCTGCTCTTTTGTCTGATGAGTTTCTTCCTACATGCCTGAGCTGGCAGCAGTGAGCCTGCAAAACGAAGCTTCTACCCCTTCACACAAAGATTCCTCATGCTCTTTGAAAAAGCCTTTCCAGCCTTCACTGCTCTCCTTTGCCCACCATCTCCTTTTCTTTGGGTCCTATTATATATGTATATATTAGCAGCCTTGGTGTTCCCACATTTTTTCTCCACGGAGTTGACTGTTATGTAAGAGTCTCATAGACCTGCCTCCCAGAAGCTGAAGTGTCTGTTGCTATAACTACAATGCTCATAAATTCAGCCTCACTTAAAATTATGCATTTTCCAAACTCCCCAAGTGAAGATTTAGAAGGGTTGGGCTAGCTGGATTTTTAACCGTAAAGTTCATGTCTAGACCCCCCAAATCTGTCCTGTTTACATTTAAAACATTTATACAGTGTCTGGGGTTTCTTTTCATTTCTGCAGACACTTTAAAGGGTAAGTTTTATTTCTGCATCTGGAGTTACAGACATTATCCACTCCCCTTGAAATAGATTTTAGTTTGCCACCAGATCCCACAAGTAACGAGATCAGTAGGACGGAAGGAGAGGAAATGTGTGATTGTGAACTAGCCAATGGCTTTTGTGTCCAGTCTGTTTTCCTGCTATACCTGTGTTTCTGATTTGAGCTTCTATTTAGGAACTTTGTGTGGGAACCAGGTCATGAGATAAGGGGGCAGAAGGGAACCTTGCAAATTGGTAATAGTTGATTGTTGCTGCATGAAAGGTGTACTTTTAAAAGAAATAAGGAATCAGGAATCCAAACATTACCCTTCAAACCAGGTCATGAGATAAGGGGGCAGAGGGGAACCTTGCAAATTGGTAATAGTTGATTGTTGCTGCATGAAAGGTGTACTTTTAAAAGAAATAAGGAATCAGGAATCCAAACATTACCCTTCTTTCCTTTCATGGCCCTAATCCAAAACACCAGCCTCTCCTCCCAGGAATACCTCCATAGCTTCTATGGATAACTTCTACTTTTCCAATAATACACATTCTTTCTCTCTCTCTCTCTCTCTCTTTTTTTTAAATAGAGAACCCTAGTCTAGTTGGTGATGACAACATGCCAAGCTAAAAACTATCTTCCCAGCCTTCCTTAGGGACTAGGACATATACTTGTTATCTACTGCTGTGTAACAAAGTATCATAAACTTGATGACTTCCTTCTCATAGACTTTCTATATAGAGAAGACCAGAGAGGGAACGTTCTGTGAGGAGAAAGGCTGGCTGGGCCCTTTGCTTGTGCGGTCAGCCTGGGGAACCAAACTGCCATGAGAGGGTCAGGCAAGACTGGGGTCTCAACTGAAGGTCTGACTGGGGAAGGATTTGCTTCTAAGCTCACGATTTTGTTGGCAGAGTTCAGCGCCTGTTTAGTTGAGAGTCTTGGTTGCTTGCTGACTCCTGGGAAGAGGCCTCCTTTCCTTTCTTGCCACCTGGAAAAAGAAATGTGCTCTCCAGTGTAGCAGTTGGCATCATCAAAACGTGCAAGCAGAGAGGGCAATAGAGTCTGGTAGCAAGACAGAGGGAACAGACTCTTGTAGCATAATCATGGAAGTGACATCCTGTCACCTTTGCTGTGTTCCATCGATTGGAAGCCAGTCTCCCTGGTCACCAGCTTAATGTCAGAGTTTGAGTTTCTGGGCTCAGCTGCATGTAACATGCCCTATCCCTGGGCTTTTCAGGTACAGGAGACAATAATCCTCTCCCTCTTTTCTAGCTAAAGCCCACCTGTGCTGAATTGTCCATCACTTGCACCAAAAGAGAATATTCTAATATAGAAGGCTTTAATAAATATTTGATGAGTGAATTTAAAGGACGTGCTGAGGAACTGACAAATTGTAAAACTCTGAAGGCTGAAGATCCTAGGAATAACACCCAGAGGTTGGCAAGCTTTTCCTACAAAAAACTGCCTAGTAAATATTTTAGAGTTTGTGGACCATCCAGTCTGTGGTGTGATCACTCAACCCTGCCTTTACAGTGGGAGAGCTGCCATAGATGATACACAGATGAGTGCAGCTGGGTTCCAATAAAACTTTATTTACAAAATCAGGCAGCAGGTGAGATATGTCACATGGGCTGGAGTTTGCTGAGTCTTGCCTTAGGGCACTGATACATGTGGAAAGATGGTTAATTAATATTTTCTAAAATACCTGAGCAGACTGGTGATCTTGGGGAATGCAGCTGCAAAGTTAGGTCATGCTTTTCTTCAACCTCTTCCTGTCCATCAATCCTCTCCTCCTTTCCTGGTCCTTCCAGAGCCTGAAGTGCTTTGGCATGAGGGAGGGAGTGGCCAGGCTCTTTTCAGCTGCATGGTCAGCCCACCCTCCATCGCTTAGCTGGCCAGAGTGCCATCAGCCTGGACCTTTCTCTGTTCCCTTCCCCTCCTCTCACCCTCAACTCTTTTCCTTCTTCTGCCCACTCACTAACATTCTATTTCTTCTCCTCTTCTCCCTTCTTGGTCCATACACGTAGGAAAGAGGAGAGCTGCATGCTAAGTCGCTTCAGTCGTGTCTGACTCTTTACAGCTCTATGGACCATAGCCCACCAGGCTCCCCTGTCCATGAGATTCTCCAGGCAAGAATACTGGAGTGGGTTGTTGTGCCCTCCTCCAGGGGATCTTCCCAACCCAGGGAATCAAACCCACATCTCTTACTCTCCTGGATTGGCAGGTGGGTTCTTTACCACTAGTGCCACCTGGGAAGCCCCAAAGAGGAGAGACCAGACACTGAAATGAAAATGAAATCAGACTGGCTCCATCCCCAGGGCATGCATGAACCTTACCTGCTTCCCCAAAGTACTACAGGAGAGAAGCACTTCTCAGCATCTCAGAAGCTTCTCAGCATCTGAGCTTTTCTCAGAGGAGAGCAGGAGAGAGAACCCCCACCACGAGGGAAGTACGTGGGAAGGTAGGGTTCCTAACAGTGGGGACTTTCTCCTGGAACATCAGCCGCAGCAGGGCAGGGACTGTGTCCCCAGGCTGTCCCAGTGCCCAGAGCAGTGCCTGCACTTGTTTCGTGTACAGCAAATAGTTACTGAACAAATCAATGAATGGAGCCCTTGCAGCTGGTATTCTGAGTGATTTCTCAAATGAAGGCTCACTTTATTTTCAGGCTGCCAAAGACTCTGCTTCCTTAGCTTAGCTCCAGGCCAGCTGCAAAGACTCCCTAAGCTGGAGGCGGGAGGGGTGATCCTGTCCTCTGTAATCTTTTTAAGTGACTTCTTTGGAAAGGGCTTTGCATGCATTAAACACTGGGTTGGCAGAGTCTTACGCATCTTTCAGAGGTGGTGTCGGGCAGCTGCTGCCAATCGGGACCGCAGGAGGCTGGGTAAAAAGATGGATGAGGGATTATCTCTTCTCTGCGGAGCCAAGGAGGGGCAGAGCCAAGGGCTGCACGGAGCGCTGTCCACAGTGACCAGGCCCCTCACGTGCTCCCTTTTCTTCTGCCTCAGCCAGAGCATAGCCCTGCAATCAAGAACACAGACTTGGTACTTCTGTGGCTTCACTTTGCAATTTTACCCCCTCCCCAGTTAGCTGTGTGGCCCCGAGCAGATTATATGCCCTCTCGGTGTCACACTCTCAAAACACTGACTGTGCTACAGACTTAATGGAGCCTACAGGACTTAACCCTGTGCTATAGAACCTAACACAGGGTTAGGCTCCAAAGTCAGCTGGGTATCATGTATAGTCCAAAATACCCTTGAAAAATGCCTTAAATCACCATAAAATCCAGTCTGTGTGATTTTGTGTGTCTCCAGCGCTGCACAGAATTTTCCAGGCGCATGAAAGGACCAATGGGAAGTCCGAGTGCAAGTGCTTGGGAAGTGAAATCATCCTGTCTTCCAGATAATTATCAAAAGCCTGGCAGGGAAGGGAAGTCTCGAGGGTGGGGTGGGGTGAAGATTCCTCAAACACTCTGGCTTGCCTGAGATTTTTCTCCATTCTGGTTCCATAGTTCATGTCTGCAGCCTTCATACATGTTAATTGTTTTGTTTATAATAGGAAAGATCAAAGCAATAATGGTGGTGTGTGGCCTAGGAGTGGGGTGGACATCAGGAAAATTGAAAAGACCTCAGAGAGTCTTCCCATCTGTGAAATGAGAGACCATGCAGTCAATATGTAGGGCAGTGCTTGGCACAGAAGAAGTGCTCCAAAAAGGAGAGGTTTAGGCTAATGTGATGGTGAAGGTGATATGATGTTGATGATGGTGGTGATGATGACGATATCGTCTTCAGAACCTCTGCTGAGCATGGTAATTAGAGAGTGTGGTGGGATGCTGTCAGCACTCTTCCCTTACTCCCTGGGTCTCTTTGCTGCTCTGCACACTGTCTCCCCAGCCTGCACCTGAGCCGTCGCTGACTCACTGGTGAGCTGTCCTCAGGCTGCTGGAACCTCTTTTAGTCTGTGCCAATGTAGCACTGGAAGTCCCTGGGAATTTATGACTGGCCTGGCAGTCTTGGTTTTGGGGACAGCCTTGAGGTCTGACCCACACTGTCTCCATACTCTCCTTCAGGATGGAGCCCCTTTGTCCTACTCCCCCACTTCCTAAGTTACTTTTGCTGTGTTTTCAGGGTATCAATGCACACGGGCTAGACTTGACAAGTAGAGAAACTGGGAGCCAAGAGGACCTGCCTGAAGGCAAGGAACCTGCCTGAGGACTCTCTTTAGGGCAGAGCTTGGCAGGGCACCTGGCTCATAAAAGTGCCCCCAAATGCTTGTGGAATAAATGGATGAAAGAGTGACTGGCCAGGACTGCAACCCTCTCCCTGAGGCAACAGGTTCAAATGCAGCTCCAGAGAACATTCTGGGCTGAAGCACTTACCTGCCAGGTGCCTCTGGGGCTGTGCTCCTGGGGGCCCCTGGTTCTGGGAAGCACTTCCCAGCCAAGGGTCCATCATGGGCACATCTGTACACCCTTGTCATCAGCCCAAACATGTAGGGAGGTCATCTCTCTTCCTCTTTCTTTGCCACAAGGGCATTTCACAGAGGTCAGAGATATCTGCCCAGAGCCCCTCAAACTTTGATCTGCACTTAAGCCTCCTGGTTGTTCAAATGCAGATTCTGATCTGGTGAGACAGGGTGGACCTAAGAGTCTACTATTTTGAACAAGCTTCCCCTGCTTGCCTATGAGCCATACTTGGCCTAGAAAGGTCCTAAGAATATAGGCATATACTTGTTTGCACAGTCGCCTCCTCCCGGGAAGACTCTTTCTCTCAACGCAGCCTTTAGGATTCAGCTCAAATGTGGGTCCTGATCCCCTTGTGTTCCTTGTTCTCTCAGTTGGAAGAAAGCTTTTGCCATGCCAGCTTTTCTGTGCCTCTTATAGCATTAACACCTTGGCGGCATGGTTATTCTATGTCCTGGCCTGTAGGCGCCTTAAGGAGCTCTGTGATTCCATCTTGAACTCTCTGAAGCTCCTCTTCTACTCCCTGGCACTCTGCAGCAATTGCTCACTTGTACATGCCAGGCACTGGGTTTAGGCCCTATCTCAGTAATCCTCAGATAGTCTTATGAGGTAGGTATTAGCATCCAGAGGCTCAGAAAGGTGAGGTCAGTTGCCTGAGGTCATGGCTAGTAAGTGGTCAAACCCAATGAACCCATCTGTCAACTGCTAAAGCCCAGGCTCTTCTGCATTTTGTATTTGTTGAATGAATGAAGAAGTGCATGAATGGATGAGATTTCTGATGAAAGAACTGATTCTGTGCAAAATGCTTCAGAGAAAGCTAGGAAATTCACATGCTTTGACTTGAGGTGGGGTTGAGTCTCCTCCAACCCCTCCTTCCTTTCCATCCTGAGATTTCCATGAAATTTTTATTCATAGTTGAGACCCTGCCCACGAAGAACAGGAAGCTGACATTTTTAGCCCCAGCTCTTGCACTTTTTGACACCCTTGGGTTTAGTCCTCAACATAACATCTTATCTCTCACAAAATAGGATCTCCTTCCCCTAAGGCGTGGGGAGAGAGCTCCCTGCCTCCTCAGGGTTGGGATTGTGTAGGGCTGGGGGGCAGGTGCTGCTGTTTAGAAAAGCTCAGCGGCTGGCTGACGTGGAGGCAGGCAGCTGTTGGCCTTTATTTCACTGGAGCAGCTTATCTCAGATCATCTCCTCAATCACAGGCCCTTAAACAGCTTCTGACAATCAATTCATATCCCTGCTGCTGGGAGGTGGTAGAAAAGAATTACCGTACTTATCTGTGTATAAGCTGGAAAAAAATTACCATACTTATCTGTGTATAAGCTGCAGCCATCCTGTGGCTGAGTGAGATTACGCTCGGAATGGGGTGAGTGCAGGCCATGCGTGCGCAGGGGAAAGTGCTCAGTAAATGGGAGGTGTGCTTCCTTGGAGTTCATCTCCGTGCCCCAGACCTCATAACTTCCTACCCACCATCCAGGAATCTTCCTCCAGGGAGCTCCTCCAACTGTGGTGAAGTGCCCCCCAGGGCTGAGCTGCTCTGTCTATAGTTCACAGCATCTCTCTGTCCTGTTTTCCTTCATTTTTTCTTCTACTCCAAGCTGGTGCCTGACATGTCCTGGGCCTTCTGTAAATTTCTGGGTAATGGGGAAATTTACCAAGGGTATCAGATGGAGAAAACCACCCAGGTATGGGCAGTGAGGCGTGAAGAGGCATGCCCCTCTGGAAAGGCAGGGAGTTTGAGTGGGAGTGGATGGGAAGATGAGGCTGAAAAAGGCTTTGGGACAAGATCCTCAGGGGCAAGCTGAGACCTGCGAAAGAATTGGAACTTGACACATCAGGGAATGATTAGGAGGCCACTGGAGTCTAGGAAGCTCTTTGGCCGCTGTGTGAAGGGTGGACTGTGGAGTTGAGGGACAGAGTGGCCTGAAGGAGAACAGATAGAAAGCTGTTGCTAGAATCAAAGTGATATTTGAAATATTTAACTGCTGGCCCCAGAGCAATGGAACATGTGGTAGGTTCTGAGATCAAACAGCCAGAAGGGGCTGGGGCAAGGTCTTGGTGTCCCTGCTGTACTCAGTGCTAACCCTTTAGTTGCTAGACCCTGGCAATCTGGGGGTTCCAGGAGAGGGGCCTGGGGGGCCTGGGTGGGGTGGGGTAGGGGGAGCTGAGGACTCAGGCTAGTGGATATTTACCAGTAGACATGGCAGTGGTATGATATTTTCACAATGCTAATGGTTGTAAGAGCACAAGCAGCCTAGTCAGCCCTGGCGTTTTCCTGGGTCTTGGAGAGACTGAGGCAGATTTCAGAAAGGTTGCTCAGGTGAAATGACAGTAAGTTTGGTGATGGCTTTAGTTCTCACACTGTCATAAGGGAACTGCCTTGTTCTCAGCCCTCCCAGGAAGGTAGCAGGGCTGGTATCACCTCTTGGCCATGTTGGTTATTATTCCTGATTATTCATGCCACCTCCTTATGATTACCAGTCCCTCCTTTCCCTCTGGGGAAACACCCTCCTCCCATTCTTAGTCCATTTGGTATGAAGGTACCTATGTTTCTCAGGTCTGGCCCATCAGCATTTCCATCCACTGGACAGAGCCAGTGGTTCAGCAGTGAGGTTATGATCCTGCTTGTCTCAAAGAGAGTCAGCGTTAGCAATGTGACTGGAACTTCTGGTAGAAAGGAGCCTTCTTTCTACTGAGATAGAAAGATTTCCTAAAGGAAATAAATTCTGAATATTCATTGGCAGGACTGATGCTGAAGCTGAAACTCCAATACTTTGGCCACCTGTTACAAAGAACTGGCTCATTGGCAAAGATCTTGATTCTGGGAAAGATTGAAGGTGGGAGGAGAAGGGGACGACTGAAGATGAGATAGTTGGATGGCATCACCGACTCAGTGGACATGAGTTTGAGTAAACTCTAGGAGTTGGTGATGGACAGGGAACCCTGGCTTGCTGCAGTACATGGGGTCGCAAAGAGTCAGACACGACTGAGCGACTGAACTGAACTGAACTTCTACTGAGATAGCTACAGTGGAGGATCTAAACCTAGAGGCAACGTGCCGGAGAATGAAACTGACGCAGAGAAAGAGCACGAGCTGTGCCTGCAGCCTGTGTGCGCGTGTGCTGCGTCACCTCAGTCATGGCTGATCCTGCGACCCCATGAGCTGCAGCCCTGTAGGCTCCTCTGTCCATGAGATTTTCTCTGCAAGAACACTGGAGTGGAGTGCCATACCTTCCTCCAAGGGATCTTCCCAAACCAGGGGTTGAACCCGTGTCTCCTTCGTCTCATGCCTTGTAGGTGGATTCTTTACTGCTGAGCCACTGAGAAAGCCCCCCCTGCAGGCTACACTTTAAGTTACTTGAGCCTATAAATTTGCTTATTTTCCTGAAGCCAGTTTGAGTTGGGTCTTCTATTACTTACAAACCAGGTTATTCTCCTCTGAGATGTAGGAATTGAGACACAAAGACTGAAGTTCACTTATGTCAGTTTAAACTAAGAGCTCACCGAATGTGCACAGGTCAGAGTGGCCACGTGCTCACCTAGGCAGACATATCGGAGGAAAGGTAGCAGGAAGGAACAAGAGTGAGAGATGGAACAGATGAACAGAGACAGAGAGAGACCAAGATAAGAGTCACTATGACCTCAGGAAGAAAATGAGAAAGGTCTTCTCTATCCCTGAGGTCCTCGTGGTCCCTGCCTCTGCACCCACAGGGAGCCTGCTCACACGTCCTGCTCTCAGCTTCTTCCCCTTGTATCCTTCCCGTAAAATGGCCTCTGGGACTTGCATTGGTCTAAGTGGATTTCTTTTGCTGACCACCAGATAGTTACAACCAACATACCATAGCATAGCATGGGGCAGAGGAGACAAGGAAAATAAATGGAGGATGAGGTTAGAGATGGTATCACAGGGAGAGAAGGCAGGAGGCACAGGCTGGGGCTGGGGGATGAACCAGAATTAAAACTCGGTTTTGACTAGCCAGCAGGGCGTCTTCTTGAGCCTGACTTCTGACCTGTTACAAATAATGCAGATTGCTCCCTCCTGAAAAGCAGAAGTCCAAGAAACTCCAACAACCAGATCCCACAGCTCTGCCCTGTGTGTCCACTCACAGGGCTGTTGTTTGGTATCTGCCTTCGTTTGTGCTGATCTCCCCTGGGGTCCCAGCTTCTAATGGGCCTGCCCTTGGTGGGTTGGCATCTGCAAGGTTGCACTCCCCTCTTTGGCATCGCTCCTTGCCTCTTCACTCCCGTCTCCCATCCGTCACACCACACTCACCAGCCTCTCCTAGGAGGGACTGGCCACAGTCTTTGATCCCCTCAGTCACCGGGTGAAGCCCTAGTCGGGTAAAGCCCGGCATGTATCCTCTTGGCTCTCACCATACCCGTGTACATGCCTGCCTTCCTACTCCAGCGTCTGAGACTCTGCAGGTAGCGTTCTTTGGCCAGGAGCGTTCTTGAGGGCAGAGGACAGGCAGGCCAGAATGCTGAGAGGTCAACCCCTCCCAGAAGCAGGACCAATGCCAGATAGGAGTTGGTAGGCAGATACTCCAGCTTCCTGCTCCTGGGGGTGGTAAACTGAATCAGACTGTCACATCCCTAGTTTAGGCCTCTGTTGTGTCTCGCTTGGATTCTATCTTGCCTTCCATCCATTCTGCATCAGAAAGGAGCTTCCTAAAATGCAAACCTAATCATTTCCCTCCTCTGCTCCCCAGTGCTCTTGAGCAAAGTCCAAAGCCCTTATGTAGATGACAGCCCCTGCCTATCCCGGTCTCCAGTCTGGACCTTGACCTGTGTTAGTCCCATCTCCTAGGATCTTCAACCCCTTTTTCCTTTCCCAATACCTTGGCCCAGCCCGTGGTGACTCACAGTTCTAGGTCTCAGCTCCGCTAGGAAGGCCTCCAGCCCCCAGTCAGCATTGTAGGCACAGCACTCTGCTCTCGGTCTCCTCACCCTGGGCTTTAGCTGTGCAGACTGCCCTTCCCTCCAGAGAGCCATGTGCAGCTATGACTGTGTACTAGAAATGACCGGGGGCCCTCACTGTGCAGACCTGCCCCCTACCCCACATCAAAGTAAAGCAGAATCTCTGGGGTTGGGATGGAAAACCACATTCAATAGCATGAAGTCCTTGAAGGTAGGGCCCAGGTCTTACTTATTTCATCTCCAGTCCCTGGCACATACTAGGAGGCCCCTGGTAAATGTCGGCTGTGAATACAAATGACAACTGCGGATAGGCTGTCCCTAAGTGCCAGGCACTGGGTTTTTTTTTTTTTTTTTATTTTTAATTGGAGGTTAATTACCGCTGTCCATGGGGTTGCAAAGAGTTGGACGCGGCTGGGCGACTAAGCACAGCTGTGTTGTGATAGTTTCTGCCACACATCAGCATGAAGCAGTCATAGATGTACATGTGTCCCCTCCCTCTTGAACCTCCCTTCCACCCCCTTCCCTATCCCACCCCTCTAGGCTGTCACAGAGCATCAGCTTTGGGTTCCCAGCCACTGTTCTAAGAGACTGAATGAACACAGGAGTGAATGAATGTGTGAGCAAATGAATGAATGAATGAGGAAAAGGCCCACCCACGTGCATCCGGGAACTGGAGACTCCAAAGAAATGCCTGTCACTAAGACGTCTAATTGTCTAGTGGGCAGCAAACAGCCTGTTGCCAGAGCAGAGATTAAGCAGTCATCTAGCCCCGGGGCACGACCGACCACGGTGGTCACTGCCAGCTGCCAAGTCACCAGTAAGTCGCCTCAGGGAGCAGCCACAGAGCTGGGAACCTGGAGCAGTGCAAGAGTGGGGGCTGGGGAGTGGGGCAGGGGAAGGAACCACTAAGCTAGAAATGAGTTTTGGGGGGTGGGGATCTTTAAAGTGCATTGTTTGTGGAGTTGCAGCAGAGAGTTGGACGTGGCCCCAGAGCTGTGCGCTGCAAGTGGGGTAATTGGGGTTGCAGGGCTGGCTATGCAGCTCTCTTTGCCATGAAACTGCGCTGGGGAGTATACCAGAGAGGACAAAAATCCTCTCCCAGCTTCGCTGGCAAGAATGAAAATATATGGTTTAATAAAAACGGCTGATTCAATTTCAAACAAGTGGCTCATACCCACCTCTGAGTAGCTGCTGTTAAAAATCCAGGCTCTGGCCCTGTTTTAAATGAAGCCTGAGGTGGAAAAAAATTTAAAAAGGCCTATTTGGATTGTGGGGGAGGTCATGGAGCTTGGGTGAAACCTGTTTCAATGTGAGTTTGGAAAATGGAGTCAAAGCAAGGACTTCATGTTGCTTGATGATTTTTTCCCTGCGCAGAGCTGGCTCTAAATGGCATTAGCTATAATGAGGTGGCCCCCTGCGCTGCCGGATGGGGGATGTGGTGGGGAAGTGATTACAGAGCAGGAGTCCCTGCAGGACTGGCTGCCGTCCTGGGAGCCAGACTCTGGGGCTCTGGAGGGCTTTGTTGGGGCTCCCCGCCTCCCTTTGTTCATCTCCATGGCCAGAAGGAGCCTGAGGCAGAGCAGGGTGGCATTCTGAGTTCCCCCAGCCCCAGCTGCCAGTTCCCCGGTTATCTGAATTGAAGAGGTCAGAGGTTAAGTGAGAGATCAGAGTCCTCGGGTCAGGGAAAGAAAAACAAATCCCCAGGGCCTTTGGCTGCGCTCTTGAAGCGTGTAGGCCATGCCCTCTGGTACAGATGGGGGAATATTTTATACATGACCCTGTCCTTTTCTGTTACCATGTAAATTGATTGATTTTTTTTCTTTAATCGAGTTAGGGGAATTTCATGGAGGGGAAAAAGGATTGGATGGGCATTTGGATTTTGTTGGAGGCCAGGGAGTAGCAACTCCAGCTCTGGCTTCCGCTTCACACAGGGAAGCCAGCAAGGACCGCGGGCCTCAGTTTCTCTGTCTTCATGTGACAAAATCCCAGAGGATGTTGTGACAAGGGATCTGAGAAGCACAGGATCTTATAAGGAAACTGGGACATGGAACCTGTTCCCATGAAGGAAGGAGGCACATTTAAGAGCATGTTACTCTGTGGTTTTAACAAGTCTTTAAGGCTCATCAATCAGGAAGCCATTGTGGACTCTCCTTTGGGTTCTTAGCCTGTGTGAAGAGCAGGAAGGGTTACTGAAGGGTAACACAAGGTAATGCCTCTCAAGGGACATTTTAGATTGTTTCAGAGACAGAAAGACTCTTAGCACTGATCATTTCTGGCCCTGAAACCTCAGGCCAGACTCTGCAGGCCTTGATTTACCTGTCTGTAGTATGGGAGTAATGGGCCTCATGCCTTTACCTCTTCAGGGCACCCCAATACCTGTGTTTCTTTACCAGGGGACTTTGGCTTCTCATGACTATCACTTTATCTGCCCTTGAAGTGGCCAGAAGTGCTCAGAAGTTAATGCTGCCCTCCCCTCCCCTCCCCCAACACAGATGCAAACATAGCTCTCAACCCATGTCTGATGGAATTGGTGAATAAATACCCCCAACTTCCTCCAAATTGGGTACGGTGACTCTGAGGTGTGACTGTTCTACATCATTTCCCAGAATTTCCCCAGGGGATCCAGCTCCAGTTTCCTATGGGTCTAACTCACTTGGAGCTGCTGCTGCTGCTGCTAAGTCGCTTCAGTCGTGTCCGACTCTGTGCGACCCCATAGACGGCGGCCCACCAGACTCCCCCGTCCCTGGGATTCTCCAGGCAAGAACACTGAAGTGGGCTGCCATTCCCTTCTCCAGTGCATGAAAGTGAAAAGTGAAAGTGAAGTCGCTCAGTCATGTCCGACTCTTAGCGACCCCATGGACTGCAATCTACCAGGCTCCTCCATTCATGGGATTTTCCAGGCAAGAGTACTGGAGTGGGGTGCCATTGCTTTCTCCTCACTTTGTACCAGGTCTGCCTTTTATTGACTACCTTCCCTACCACCCTTCCTCTACTTCATTCAGTTGTGGGATGAACTACTTGTACTAGAGTCCTGCTCAAGGTTGACTTCTAGGAGAACTAAGACAATAGGGGCAACGAGAAGAAGCAGGGTTTTCATGGAACTATTGCATGATTCAGCAATGCTAAGCATATGGAGAACCTGGCGCAGAATGAGCCCTTGAATAAGTGATAACTAGTATCAGCAAGATTCTTAAAATTTATCTGAGAGAGAGGTACTTTACAGTAAGAGCAAGGTTCTTATTGGCCAAGTGGTTTAGATGCTCAGAGGAGGAAGTGGAGGATCCCAAAGCGGGGATGCTTGGATAGGGCCCCAGAAAGAGAGTGAGATATGAAGTTGGGGGAGGGAGGTGATTGGTATAAGAGGCTATGTCCATGGCCTTCAAAGAGTGCCTGCTTTCTGGAGAGTCCCTGGTATTTCTTTGTCACTGTTTCTCAAGCTCTCAATATACTATGAAGCTCTGTCTTAGCACTTGACAAAGTTTTGGCAATTATTTGAATAATGTTCCTGTTTCTTGTCTGAGTATAAGGCTCCAAAGGAGCAGACGGGTCATGTCCAGTCTGCACTGTGTCCCCAGCACCTGGCACACAGCCTCGCACCTTAGGTCTCTAATAAATGAACCAGGGAAGAAGTGAACGAATGACGAATGAAGATATGCTCAAAGCAAATGGTGGAGGGCCTTGAGTGCTGATTTAAGAGATTAGACTTTTATCTTAGCTGGGAGTCATCGAAGATCTTTGAGCTTGGAGATGACATGGCAGAGATAGTTTTTTAAGGAACTTTTCCTGGCACTTTCCTTGGCTGTAAAATGGAGTTTCAGTCTACTTACATTATTGGGTTTCTGTGAACTCAAGTGAGATAATACATTGGTGATGCTTAGGATAGTGCCTGGCACAGCAACCCCTGAATGTTAGCTCCTCTTTTTAGTTCTTCTTCTTGCTAGTGTTTTACAAAAGGGAGATGGTAAATAGAGAAGAGCAGAAGGCCATAGCCTGAGACCATGGTTAAGGGGTCAGGAATGCCCGGGAAAGAGCAGTTGGAGGGAAGGTAGATACAGTGCATGCTGTCACAAGCTGCCCAGATCCCCAGCAGGGAAAGATTGATTCCCCCAGCTGCTGGGGATGCTGTCAAGTGACTTCTGGCTGAAGAACACTGCTGCATCCAAGCCTCCCCTCCTTCTAAGGGCACCCCTCATCCCGTGGCTGCTCTGCAGGGACCCTAAAGAGCTGGCCCTTCTGCTCTAGCTCAGGCTTCAGAATGCCATACCAGCCCCCCAGGTTCCAGGGGGCTGGCTGAGGATTTTGCTGAGACTGAATCAGAGCTCAGCTTCCCCCTCATTCTGCTCCTACTCCCCACTTCCATGGGTATTAATACAGAGAGCACCCCTAATCATCTGCATCTCAGAGTCAGCTTTGCAGGGAAGTCAGCTTGCAGCTATGGGAGAAGTAGTCAGGAGAAGAGTGCCCTGCAGGCCCTGGAAAGAGGAAGATCCAGAGGAGAAGATGGGCAGCAGGACCCCATGCTGCCACGAGAGCAGGAGTTAGAATCTGAGAAAGACTATTGGGTGTAGCAACTAGGAAGCCAGCAAGGATCCCAGAGCCATTATTTCAGCGAATGAGAGAGGCTGAGAAATTAAGGATGGAGTGGAATAAAACTGCGAGCACAGAAGAATCTAGAAGGTAGGCCAGGAAAGAAGGTGGGCCCTGAGAAACTAGCCTCTTTCTATTGTCTCATGTTCTGTTACATCCAATCAAGGAGTCCTATCAGAATCTCTCTCTGCCCACAGGCTCAAGAGACATCAAATATCTTTTTAACTGTGAAATTTAAAAACAGCGATTTGTTTTTGCGGCATTGAGAATGCAAGCCTTGGGGACCTCATTTCCCCAGTAATGAAAAGGCTCTGTAATCCCGATTCTAGGCATTTTGTAAAATGAGAGCCTTGTGTCAGCCCAGCCATGGCTCTCCACTCTGCTCCTCCTCCACAAGCACTTTCATCTCCCTCTTTGGAACACGAGCCCTGTGCCTCTTCCCTTCTGGCCTCCCTTGACATTCATTTATTAATTCAACAAATATTTATTGACACCAGCAAAACTGCATCAAGTCACAGCAGCTCATTGGAATTCTTTCCCCCTCCTCTCCCACACCCACTCCCAGGTGGGGACAAAGAGCAGGGAGTAGATGCAGAGCCAGCCAGCTCACCCATCAGACAGGCCCTCCCCACTTCATTGTGGACCATTGCTGGTTTCTGCGTAACTGTTCTGTCCCCAACTTCCACCCACGTCTCTTAAAGACGCTTATGTAAAGGATAGCTCTTCTACAGACTTCTGTGTGGGTTTTAAAAAAGTCCAGACCCTCACACACCCTACTGAGGGGCATGTAAAATGGTACAACCTCTTTAAAAAGCAGTTTGGTAGCTTCTTTAAAAGATTAACATACCATATGACCCAGCCATCCTACTCCTAGGTATAAATGTAACCTCTGAGTCCATAGGAGACTGGTTCCAGTACCTGTGGATATTAAAATCCATGGATGCTCAAGTCTTTTATATAAAATGACATAGTATTTGTATATAACCTACGCATATCCTCCCGTATACTTTAAATCATCTCTAGATTACATGTAATACCTAATACAATGTAAATGATATAGAAATAGTTGCTCAGTTCAGTTCAGTTCAATTGCTCAGTCATGTCTGACTCTTTGCGACCCCATGAACTGCAGCACACCAGGCTTCCCTGTCCATCACCAGCTCCCAGAACTTGCTCAAACTCATGTCCATTGAGTTGGTAATACCATCCAGCCATCTCATCCTCTGTCATCCCCTTCTCCTCCTGCCTCCAATCTTTTCCAGCGTGTTGAGTCGTGTCCAACTCTTTGTTACCCTATGGACTGTAACCTGCCAGGCTCCTCTCTCCATGGGATTCTCTTGGCAAGAATACTGGAGTGGGTTGCCATGCCCTCCTCCAGGGGATCTTCCAGATCCAGGGGTAGAACCCACATCTCCTGCATTACAAGTGGATTCTTTACCACTGAGCCATTGGGGAAGCCCAAAATAGTTGCTGCCTTATAGCAAATTCAAGGTTTGCTTTTTAGAACTTTCTGGAATTTTTTTCCAAATATTTTCAACCTGCAGTTGGTTGAATCTGGGGTGTGAAACCCATGGCTATGGATGATCAACTATCTTTACCTACGAAAAACAAATATGACCCACCTTCTTTCCTGGTCTACCTTCTGGATTCTTTGGCTCCTGCAGTTTTATTTCTCTCCATCCTGTGTGTCCATACAAAGACCATGACACAGATGTTCATAGCAGCTTTATTTTTAACTTCACCAAACTGGGAACAATCCAAAACTCCAACAACCAGTGAACCCATAAGCCAAATATGCTACATACATACAATGGAATACTACTCAACAATTAAAAGGAATGAATTACTGGCAACAATATAAAATTCCACCATATGCCAACTAATTTAATCTACAGTGACAGAAAGCAGATCAATGATTGCCTGAAGGGGGCATTGGGACAAGATAGAAAGAAAACAAAAGGGCACAGGGGAGCTTTTGGAGGGAATGGATAGATTTATTATCCTGATTATGGTTTTATTAATAGTTCCATGGGTAGATGAATATATCAAAACTCCTCGATATGCAGTATATTGTCTGACAATTGTACCTCAATAAAGCTGTTCAAAAAGATTTTTTAAAAACTAAATTCCAGGAGAAGGAGGGCATCATGGGTTATTAGAGACCAAAATCTCTGTCTGGAAAAAAGCACTTTATCCCTGAGTTGACGCAAGCTTATGTGTCAGTCTCTTCTTCCTAGGATTTGATGGGCAGGTTTAGCAGTGGAATCACCCCTACCATTTTGGAACCAAGTGGATTCAGTTTCTGCTTGATACTATGTTCTGAAATAGCCAGGAAAGAATATTTAGGACACAATAGGTTTGAGGAACTGAACAAACAGTGGAAATGTGGGTGATTTTAAAGGGAAAAGAGTGTCTTTCTCTATTGGTTAAATTCCTAGAGTTTGCTACATAGTCAACTAAATTGGGCTTATTTGTGCCTGTAACTCTTTTTCTTTAGCATTTAAAAGAATTTATTTACTGCCTTTGCAATAAATCCATATTTACATTGCTCTAAATAAATGCATGGCTTTCACTGTATTGACAAACCATGATTTATTTAGCATGGTTTATTAACCTTCTTGTTGGATGTTTAGGTTATTTCCAGTGTTTTACTGTTACACATCAGAGCAAACAATTTGGTCAAGAGCCGTTTGGCCTAAAGCAAATTGATTAAGCTGTCAGTGTGATTAGGATGTTGACTCCACTGATAATGAAAATGTTTTGTTCTTAGGTTTATACAAAAGGGAAATTTTTGTGTGCAAAGGGGAAATTTTGCTTGGAATGGTTTTGCAATTTGTTATGCATCTTTCAGCAATAAAGTCAATTTTTTAATGGACGATTTTTGTTTTTTACTTTTATACTTTTAAATGTCTTCATATTTGCCATCAATAATACTCTGTTTGGGATTGGATTAAGAAGGAAACAACCTATGCAGCCATCACCTAAAAAGATGGAAATGGCCTAAGTGTTATTCATTTCCTTCCTAGAGCAGAACACTCAAAATTTATGACGTGTGTGCCAGTGATTGAAAAATTAATCTTAGTTCAATTTGCTAAATAAAACTTTCAGGAATATGCAGTTAAATAAACAGAAAAAGAATGAGTCACTAAAAATAAATCTGATTTTTTATTTTTAAGTACAAATAAAGTTCCTACTCTTACCCAATCTAGAGTGAGAAGGGAAAAAGTCACCTCTGAGATCCAGGAAATGGTCTGACAGTCCTGCTGGTCAGACACAATCTCACAGAACATCGGTATCAGACAAAGTCATTCTGCAGTCAGAGTCACCTTGCATCCCACAAAACACCAAACATCTCCCTCTCTTGGCTAACAGGAGTGAATGATGTCGCTCTATAGTTTTACTCTACTTTCTATAGAGTAAGATGCTATGATCCCCTATCATTGAACTGGGCTTTCTGCCAGCACCCAACCTAGGGTGAGCTTACTTCATGAGACCTTCCTCCACATTCCCCAGCCGGAACCTGAATCTGATACTAGGTTCCGTCTAATTTCTATGGTGTGCACTCCCTGTCATTACAAGTCATAAACCCAGCTTATTTAATGGCAAGCATGTTCCTGATAGTCTTTGGCTGAAAGCATTGGCAAGATTCTTTTCTTTAATTCAGTGTTGCCTTTTATTTGTTTTCCTTCAATAGCAAAGCCATCTCTTCCCAGGCAAAACAGAAAAGCCAGACAAGCAGAGAGGAGAGAGACCCACAATTATCTGCCCCGCCCCCAACACACACAAAAGACAACTTTGTTAGTGTATTAGACAACCTTTTCTAATTTCTGTACATGCATGTTATTATTTTTATCTTTGAACCTAGGACTAAATAAGTCTACTTTGTAACTGAATTTTTCAAAAACTTGTATCACAACAATGCAGATTACATTTTTGTGTTGACTTGGCTAGGCTGTGGTGCCCAGGTGTTTGGTCAAACACTAGTCTAGAAGCTTGCTATAAAGATACTGTGTGGCTGTGTTTCACATCTTCTAAGAGTTGACTTTAAAGGAAGCTTCCCTTAATAATTTGGGTGGGCCTACATCAATTGAAGGCCTTAAGATAAAAAAACCAAGATTTCTTGGAGAAGAAGAATTGTACCTTGAGACTGTAACAGAAATCATGCCTCAGTTTCAGCCTGGCAGCCTACCCTAAAGATATCAGATTCAAGACAATAATATCAACTCCCATCTGAGTTTCTGGCGGTCAGCTCCTCCTAACAAATTGAAACTTAGCTGTCCCCACAATTCATGTGAACCCGTCTCTTAAAAATCTCTCTCTCTCTCTCCACCTCTGTGTGTGTATGTGTGTGTGTGTGTGTGTGCGGCTCTGGCTCTCTGGACAATCCTGCCTGTCTTTTGGTGTAAGCAGAGACATATCTCTCTTGGCAGTGACAGCGTGGAGTCCTAGCCACTGAACCACCCGGGAATTCCCAAGAAGTATCCATTTTATGCTTCTGCTGCCACCCACCCAACCATTTATTGATCAACATAAAACTTAGTTTCTGCTGCTGCTTCTTATTATTAGCAACCCCAAAGGAATTTGAAATTTAAAACCAGGAAAAAAACCTCTAAATTTCTGAAAAATATTTCAGTATTTTGTGTCTAATAAAGATACAAAAAGGTCATACAGCTACCCCGTCATGGATCACAATTACCCATGCCCATGACTGATAATGTTTTTTTCAAAACCACATTCTCATAGAGACCAAATCATTATTGCAACCAATGGATTTTCAGCCAAATCAAATGAAGCCACTGTAAACAAGGCTGTGATAGGACATTCTTGTAATTAAATTTTTGCACACATCCTGAAAATATTTTCTTCAGCTGAATGCTCACAAGTGGAATTGCTGAGTCAAGCAGTATGCACTTCCAAAGCTTGAGATCTATAATTCTCCCCTTGGGATTTATTCCAAATTATGTGTTTATAAGACAAAGTTTTTTGAGTACTTCCTGTATGCCAGACTCTATTAGGCCTGGGATACAGAGACACATAGCTGCGTTCTTGGCTTCAAGGGGCTCCTGGGTGAGGCTCTCTTGCCTTTGTTCTTATCACAGTGACCCTACAGGAGGGAATAAACAAGTATTTGTCAAATGAACAGATGGACAAATGGACGGATGTGTATATCAGTTAACTTCTGCTATGTAGCAAACCACCCTACTGTTGTAAAATGACAAACTTATTTTTCATAATTCTGTGAATCAGTTGGGTGGTTCTTCTCTGGACTGGCTCAGCTGGTCTCTGTGATCAGTGGGCGGCTCAGCTGGGGCTGCCTCATCTAGCAGGCTGGCCTCTCTCACATACCTGACTGTAGACAGGCTAGTTGGTCTTGAAGGAACTTACCTGGGATGGTTCATCTCCATTTCCTCCGGTGGGTAAGCCCAAGCTTGTTACCATGAAAGACTCAGGGTTCCAAAAAGCAGCAGAAGAAGGCAAGCAGAAGGGCACAATCGATTTTCAAATCAAATCTCACAGCCAAGCCCAGAGTTAGCATAGAAGGACGTGAATACAGGGTGTGGATGAAGGGATGGGACTATGGCAGCTTTAAAGAAAAGCATTGCTTCTGATTCTGAACTCACAGTCTGTGTCCATTTACCTCAATGTGTGAGTTGGAAACTTGGTTCATAGTTTCTGAAATTATACTTTGGACCTTGAACTTTTTCACTAACATGTGGTTAGTGCTGCCTTCAAGGAAATAACCCAGTGTGTCTGATTCTGGAGGACACGGCTAAGAAAACCGTTTCTGGGGGAGACTGGATGTGGGCTTTGAATGCATGATCAGCACCCTGTGTTCTGACCTTTTTCTGAACAAGTGTGGAGAATGATAACACTGTTTCTGGGGCCACTGGTGACTTATTTGATCTCCCCTCACGAACACAGATAAAGTTCAACTGTTACCTTGGTCTCCCATCACGCAGCCTCTTGGCTCCACAGACATCATTTTTCTACTTGCTCAGCACTTAGAAGGTGATTTCATGTGAAGTTCTTTAACATCGGTTAAACACTGGCCTCAGGATGGCAATGTGAGAGATCATTCAGGGAGCAAAGGGATGCCTCTCATTAAAAAAAAAAAAAACAACTTTGTGCAGATTTTCAAAGAACAGTTGCCGAAATGATCCCTTCCCCACCACTTCTCGCCTGGAAATCGCTGCCTCCTCTTAAACACATGTGGCATGTTGGAAACAGGAGAAAAGAGTTGGTGGAAATCTCTTGCATTCTTTACTGGGGAGGGCACAGAGGTTAATTTGGGAAATAGTTCTCTAATGGAAGCCAGATTGGGGGAAAGTGAGGAAACAAATTTAAAAGTCATGTCTCCAGTGTGGGTGAGAGAGACATGTCTTGATGGTGGGGGGCCCAGTGACATGGGGCTGTCTGGGTCAGTTAGGCGAACAGGATGATCTTAATAGCTGCAATTTATTCTTCCTTTTGGGGCTCAGGGCTCAGGAGACTGTTCGAGAGCTGTTTATTGTCTGGGTTGTGTGATTCTGAGAAAGTTTTTTGATGACATCCTATGCAAAAACATTCCCCGTAAACGCCGACTCAACCAGGTTTATCTTCGAATCCTTCCTTTTCCTTTTCCGCACAACCCCCCGAAGCCCCACCCCACCACAACACACACATCACTTCTATCTCATCATCCCAGGAAGGGTATAAAACCAGTGCTTCTCAAACGATCTGGGGTAAAGGACCCAGCTTTGTGTTTTTTGATGTTGTATTCTGAAGATTTCTTTATTTTGTGATTCCTTATTTTAGTGGGTTATAAAGAACTTTAGAGATTTTAAGACCTTTAAGATTTTCATTGACTTCATTTTTTTCTAATTTTCGTTTTATTGCAGTTGATTTACATTGTTGTGTTAGTTTCAGGTGTATGTATAGCAAAATGATTCAATTATACATATACAAAGATCAGTGTTTTAGATTTTTAACCCCCTGCAAAGCAATACTTGCATGAAAGTGAAAGTTGCTCAGTTGTGTCTGACTCTTTACGACCCCATGGACTATTCAGTCCATGGAATTCTCCAGGCCAGAATATTGGAGTGGTAGCCTTTCCTTCCAGAGGTTCTTCCCAACCCAGGGATAGAACCCAGGTCTCCCCCATTGCAGGTGGATTCCTTAGCAGCTGAACCACAAGGGAAGCCCAATGCTTGCATAAAACACCATGAAAATAAATTAATAGAAAAAATACAATAGAAAACTATAAAAAATACATAAATAGATCAAACAAACAAAATACAAGGCCAACATTTTTAGTAATAGATCGAGCAGACATGAAATTTCTCAGGTAAATTGTTATAAAGCTTTCTAAACACCCTCAATTTCTATACTTAATTTGTAACCAATTGGTCACCGGTGGATGGTCCACACTCTTCCTGGCACTAATGAAGAACCCCATTTCAGCAGCGGTCTGAATGTCTTAACAAAGATCTATTCATTTATTTACCAGTATACCCTGTATGCATTAATCGAGCCTGCATTCCACCCCAGGAACTCTGTGAGACATTCCAGGAAAGCTAAGACACAGTGCCAGGGCTCAGGTGGGCATAGAGGCACGCATACCCTGCTGGTGAGGCAGGGCTGTGATGGCGCGGGCAGAGCTGGGTGGGAGGAGAAGCTCACCCCAGTGTCCAGGCTCAGGGCTGCCCCACTGGAGGAGGTGAGGTCCAGGCAGGCCTAGAAAGAGGAGGAAAAACTGATTCAGTGAAAAGAAGGTTTGGGATCCTACTGTGTAGTGTTCCATGTTACGCGGCAGCCTGAATGGGAGGGGAGTGTAGGGGAGAATGGATTCTTGTATATCCATTGTGTATCCCTTTGCTGTTCAACTGAAAATATCACAACATTAACTTACTGGCTATACCTCAGTACAAAATAAAAAGTTAAAAAAAAAAAAAATGATGATGATCTGGGACAGTGAAAGGGCCTGGAAAGAAGAAGTCCTTTCCAGGCAGAGAGAGCAGCATTTGTGGATGTCTCCGTATGCTCTCGACAGGTCGGGCAGAGGTTTGCTTGGGTGTCAGGGTGGAGCAAAAGGGAGATGAATCTGGGAAGTGGAGTGTCATGGGGGCTTTGAGGCTGTACCAGGGAGTGAGGGCTTTATCCTGAGAAGCACACGGTGCTCTGGAGGTCCCCAGAAGCAGATGTACATTGTAGGAGGCTCTCTAAGACAGCTGTGGAGAGGGTTTGGAGGACAGCAAGGCTGAGCTCAAAGGCCAGTTATGGACTTTGCTGACATCTGGCTGAAGATGATAGGTCCTGGGCCAGCTTCATCGGGGGTGGCCAGGAGAGGAGATGCATAGCCTGGACAGACAAATGCAAGGCCTGTAGGACTCAGACAGACTGTATGCAAAAGACAGAAAGGAGGAGCTTTGAGGAGGCCTTTGAACCCAGAATGAAGTTGAGCGGGGCTGCCCAGAGCTGGCCAGGGAAGGGTGGGGCTGAGCCTTTCCCACCGCCACCAGCCAGCACCATTCAGAAACCAGCACACCGTGGCTTTCCTCCGGCTTCTTGTTACAAAGTGTTGGTTTCCCTCCTCATCCAAATTACAGGAAAGCAATAAAAGCTTGACCAAAAGAAAAGGATCCATTCCACACCACTCTGGGAAAAAAACAACTCAGAACAATAGGGTTGCAATTCTCAAAGCGACACCTCCTGCTTTTTTTCCTCTTCCCTAAACAGCTGCCACTTCCCGAATCCCAGAGTTTGATGTCTGTAACTCGTGCCACACGCTTCTCTCTTATCTTTGTCTCTGTGTCCTGATGGATGGACACTGTTACAGAAGACGGATGTGTTTGAGGCTGAAGTCACACAGTATTCTGCCAGCGTCGGTTAAATGATGAATCTTGTACGAGGAAGTCGTTTGGTGTTTAGCAGGACTGGAACCAGGTTTGGTTGATGTCTCCACTTTCACGTGATCAGGGGCGACATTTGGTTGCTGGGCAGAAGTGAAAGCCACGTGGTGTCTCTCAGTGGACCCTGGGTCTCCCTCCTCCCCTGGGGCTCACCAGGGCCCTTATAGCTGCCACACCACCCAGAAGATCTGTGTCCCAAGGGCGGGGGCAGAATGCACCCTTCTACTGTAGCTGTTTCAGAAGCAAGTTCAGTTCATAGAAGGCTATTCCTCTGGGGTGGTTCACGGGCAGGGTTAGCGTTCTGGGCACAGTGGGGTGGTGGGAGGGGAGGAGGGAGGCTTCTCTAAGTACATGCAAATGATGGGGCCATTCAGTGTCTCCGCAGCTGGATTTCAATGCCTCATCACCCATCTGCAGCAATAGGCCTTTAATTAGACATTTTCTTAAAAAAAAAAAAAAAAAATCCATGATTTGTCAGAGGACCTACAAATCTTGTTTCATCTGTGTGTCCCCATGTCAAGAATTATGATTAGCACAAGGTATAAGCCTAGTAAAACTTTGAGGATTAGCTGAATGAATGACTGTAATTCCTCCAACTCTTGTTATTTTCTATGTCCTGACTTCTGTTTCTTTCCCAAATTGTTTACATCTCTCTGTAGAAGCAGGGATTGTATCTGTCTTAATGCATATGAATAAAACCCCAGCACCTAGCACGGGGCCTGGCTCCAGTGGACACTAGGAAGAAATTGGTTGGATGACTGAATGAATGGATGATGAAGGAGTCTGGAAAGCCAGGCTCACCATAGCTGGGCCTGGCTAACCGTTAAGCACTGGGGAGCCTTTCTCTGGCTGCTGCAATCGTCCCAGCCCACACCCGTGGGAGTTACCAGAGCTGCACTGGTGCAGAAATTCCCTGCCTCTCTTCCGGGATGTTCTACAGGACTCTAGAATTCCCCAGTGGGCTGAAACTCCCTTTACTGTGGGAGGCAAGTGGTTAGGAAATGTCCTCTCTATCGACATCCTCCCCTCCTCTCACTTCCCCACTGGTGTTTCCCAGGATCACTTCCATAAACAAATGACTTGCACTTAAACCTTTATCTCAGGATCTGCTTCTGGGGAAACCCAAATTAAGACAGATGGACAGCGTCTTGCCTCCCAGTGATGATTACTTCACTGGTTGAGATAGTGTACTTCCTCTGCCAATGTTTTGTTTAGAAAAATTTCTGACCAGTGGAAAATTGAAACAATGTATATACCCTTTCAGCCAGTTTCACCAATTGGTAGTGAGTTCCCATGGGTGCTTTCTCTCTTCTTTCCCCTCTTTCTCAGTACATATATTTTTATGTACATACACACCTGCTATATATTATATAGTTATACTTTTATTATATTTTATAATATACTCAGGACAAAATATGTATATATTTAGACTCTTCAGTGGGAAACATAAGACAAACATGACTTTCTCTTGTAAAATTCTTGATATATTTTATGTAAATATGTATGTATGTTTGTTCATATTTATTTATTTATTTATTTATTGTCTGAACCATCTGAAAGTAAGTTGAAGAACTTGATGTAATTTCACCTGCAAATCCTTTAGCACATGCCAACAAGAACAAGGGATATTCTCCTGCATAGCCAGATATTCCATGATCTTACCCAAGGAACTTAACACTGATATAATACTATGTAACATGCAGAGACTGTATTCAAATTTCCCCAGTTTCCCCAAATCACCTCCTTTATAAAGCTGTGGCCCAACTGGCGAACCATGATTATACCCTACAGCACCCACAGTTCTTATAAATACATCTGCAGTTACACACTCACTCTGTCACCTTGTAGCACACGTCAAGTCTGAGAGGTGTTTCCCACTGTAACCTTGCTCATCTTTGTGCTCATCAGACAACTGCTTTCCTAGATACCATAAACCCTGTCTTCCATTAGCACTGGTTTAACATAAGGCCATTATTCTTCTGTGATCGTGCATCCTGCTCCATGCCACAAGGTCCCACTCTTCAGCTCCAGGTTGCATGGAACACTGCAGAAGCAGCGTCAGCAGTGCCAGGGGAAGATGGGATTCTCTGTTCCCCCAGTTCCTTTTCTACGGATACACTACCTGGGAAGGGATACTACAGGGTCTCTGTTTGCACAGTAATGCACCACAGTGTTGTCAAAGAAAGGAGCATTTCTGTCATCTAGCTGTTTTCCCCAGAGGACTCTAAAGGACGGAACTGCTGCCACTATTTTATTATGGAACCAGGACCCAGGGAGGAAGAAGAGCAGAAAGGAGCAGAAGGGTGCAGAGAGCTTGGCAGGACTGAAAGCAGAGGGCAGTGGGAGGTGGGGAATCCAGGGAGAGCAGAGTGCTAAGAGGTTCCCAGAGCCCAGTTTCCTGCCAAAGAATGACTTGCTGGGGAAAGTAAATAATGTTTTACTCTTTCTTTGACTTTATGTGTACACATCTAAGACTTCTCGTATTGTTATAGCCTTTATGCAAAACCCCTCCCAGACTTAACGGGTATAACTGGGAGGATAAAGCAGAGACCCTTGGTGGTAGCCAAAATCAATGTGATGCCATGACCGGAAACTGACAGCACACTTATGAAGGGCTGGAGGTCAAGCACCCTCGCAGAAGTGTGTGGTTAAAAAATAACTGTGAGTTCGCATTGCAAGACCCTGTCCTCCACAGGGAGAGATCCAGAGCAGAGATTTCAACAAAAGTCAGGAAAAAGTAAACATGGCCAGTGGGAGAAACTTGAAAATTCTTGTCAACAGGAAATGTTTCCTTTTTGGTCTGTCAGACCCAGAAGCAGTCAGAAGCAGTGAGTGGAGCCCTAATTTTTCTTTTCCTGGGATGTAATAAAAGTAGCCCTTCTCTGGGAGTAAAGAAATTACTCCTTCTCTCTACCTTAGCACCACTGTTTAGAGCAGCAGTCAGGACTGAGCGAGGATTTTGTAGGATGTGTTGTCGCTGTTGCCTCTTACAGGGAGATTTTCAACGTGTTGTCTTTCTCCCTGACAGGAGAGATTCATGTCTGGGACAGAGAGAAGAAGAGCTCCTGGGATTTGCAGAAGAAAGAGGCCTGGGGACAAACAGATGTCATCACTGGGGCCCCAGGAAGACCTTATCGGGCCTGTAGACTCTTCCTTCGGAGCCTTGGTCTTAACAGTGTTGTTTTCTGGCCCTTGGCGGATGGCTACTCTACCTGGGAGTTACTTGCCTCTGAAGGCCAGTTCACCTTAAGATGGTGGTCTCTTAAGTCTAGAGGAGTGAGAGAGCAGATAAGTTCTCAGTTCTTGGGTGAATGAGGGCCAAGGTTATTGTAGAAGAGGCTGGATGAGCTCAGAGGGTCACAGCTGAAAGAGAATTCTCTCCAACAGAGGGAGAGGCACATTTACCACCTGAAGTCTGACACTGAGAAACCAAACAGCCCTCAGGAGACCTAGAAAGTACAAAGGACCAGGATGTGAGCAGAAAGGGAGTGAGTGGAAGAGGAGACAGGGCTGGTCTAAAGGAACACATGCCCAGGCATTAACTGGAGGATGCCCACATGTGTCATCACCACGTTAAAGAGGGTCAATGTGCTTCTCAAGCACCAATCTCCCACAAGTGCTTAAAATATCATCATTGCTAACCAGAGCATGACCTCCTGGTCACGTGACCTTGAGCCAGTCACACTATCATTTCCTAAGATCTAGCTGTGGATCTACTGAGGCTTTGTATTAAGTTTGTGCTTCATCCTACCCCCATTCTCTGTGGCTTAAGAATTAGTAGAATTCCAAAAGGCCAGGGTTGGGAAGAAAGGAGGTTTGAAATTTTCTAGTGAGGCTCCTGTCTTTACCTCCCACCCGAGGAAACTGAGACCCAGGACTTGCTCTGCCTGGAATCACACAGCTCAGGACTGGAAGAGCCAGGTGAGCACTGCATCTCCGATTTCCTTATCCAGAAATGCTCCGCCATGATAAAAACAACAACTTCTGTGCTTTGGCACCTCCTCGGATGCCAGACGTCAGACTCGGTGTTTATCCAAAGGAGCATCTCATTTATTCTGCAAAACAATGTTCCATTCAAAGATGAGGAACTGAATCTCTCAGAGATAACCAGCTACCAGGGCCACGAACTCGGGGGCAAGCAAGCAGAACCCTGGTAGGGGCTGTTTTGCTGACTGCTATTTCCAAGGGCCCTCCTCCTTCTAGTCCTCAGCTGCGAGGAAAGCTCCCTGAAGGAGAGGCAAGTATGCACGTGGGTGCTTCTTGGTATTAAGTGTTCTGTTTCTTGATCTGGATGGTAGATACAGAGGGATTTATTTTGTTATTGCTCTTTAAATGGTACAAATACATTTTCACACACACATACATACGCATACATGTGTTGTATATATCACACACCTCACACTCACAACTTAAATAGAAAAGAATAGAAGGGGAATCTCATGGTGTTTGAAGACCATCCTGGGGTAGTCTTTAGGCAAGATGAAGGGGACTTGGGCTCAACACAAAAGCAGAATAAAACCATCCAGGGTTTAGTTTGGGAGTCATGCCCTGTGGTTAGCGTCTTGACTTAGGACCAGGTAATTTGTGCTTGGCAGGGCCTGAAGGTGCAAGGTGTGTAGGACTGTAGCACTTACTAATGTTTCTAGAACTTGGCCATGAGGAATATGATTAGTCTTCTGCTTCACTCATCCCAGGTTAGCACAGGTGGATCAGCTTCTTCTCTTTCGTTGATTTCTCAAAGCATCAGGAGAAGCTATCTGTGATTGTATTAACAACAGGGTCGTTGATAAGTATGGAAATTCAGAAACCCCCGAAAAGTCCATCCTCAGAGGCAATTTACTAGTGTATGGTATCTTCCTATGGGGAACGTCTACTAAAAGCCATTAAAAACCCAGGACACGGTGATCATAGCAAGGACTTGAATGAAAGCTCTGGTCCTCTCTTGAGAACATTCTCTGTGCTGGGCACAGGCACCCATTCTGGTATGCCATTCTCCCAGAACATTCCCATTCTACAGATGAGCAAGTGGAGGTTTAGAGAGGCGGAATAATTTGGTCAACATCCCACAGCTATGATGTGGATAGATGTTCATGACATCTTAAATTTAAAAAGCAGTTTATCATGCAGGGTGTGCCATATAATTTCAGTTTTACACAGAAGACCCAGTAATGGGGGATTGATGACATAAATTACTTCACATGAGTCCAACTGATGGACAGCTCTGCAGATATTACAAATAATACAGTAGGTTTTTAATAGTTGTCATGAAATAAGTTCATGGCATAATAACTTATAAAAAAAAAAGACAAGGCTGTATTTGCAATATGACTCCATTTTGTAAATGTGCGTGTGTGTGATCAGTGGTTTTAAACTGAGGGTGATTTTGCCCCTCAGGGTACATTTGGCAATGCCAACAAATGCATTTGGTTATCACAAATGTAGAGGCCAGGGATACGGCTGAACATCACAACAAAGAATTATCCTACTCAAATTGTTGGTAGTTTAATAGATAGAGTTGACCCTTGAACAACACAGGTTTGAACTTTGAAATTCCACTTAAACAAAAGTTCATCCATACATGAATTTTTTTCAATAAATATAGTATCTATATTTTCATCTTAGAGATCCTTAAGTTATATGTGGGGGAAAGTTTGTATTCAGTTAGAGATCACAATATGTGGAGTCAGAAGAAATAGAGTTGGAGTCTGATCCCATCCAAACTGTTTCTGCTTCCTTCCTTTGGGTGAGTCATTTATAAATTCCTTTGTTTTTCAGGGAGAGAGAGCAGGAGGAAGATTTTCAACGGCGCAGGAGGTCAGTGTCCTTAACTCCGTGTTATTCAAGGATCAACTATATGCACACACACACACTCACAAATATATACTTGTGGAGAGAAAGCTTCTAGAAGAAATATTTCAGGATGTTAATAGTCATTATCTTTGGGTATAAGGTGAATTTTTTCCATATCTCTATTTTCTAACCTTTCTTTTTTTTTAAACAGAGCATGATTGAATGTGGTGGGGGGGTGGAGAAAGCTATATAGTTACATTTGCCTTAGAAATGTTTCAGTGGATTATAAGCAGCAGAGGGGAAGAAGAATTGGGGAGGGTAGGTCTTTCAGGGGTTCAAGCTATTGCCATGTCAAGTCTTTCTCTTGGGGAATGGTTTCTCTGATTCTGAAAATTGGGTTTAAAAAAAAACCCCAGCACACAACAACCACAAAGACCTGTGGTCCAAAGTGCCCAAGGCCAGAGTCTGTGAGAGGTCAGATCCCTGAGGACTGGAGGTGAACTTGCAGGAGGCTTTGCCACAGTGTCGATGACAGGGTCTAACACTGTCACCTGCTTCTCACACTCTGTGTGGCTCTGTGTGCTCCTTGCCCTTTTATGAGCCAATAACACCGCAGACTCTCGCGGCAGTTTTGTAGCCACCTGGGTCACGGCTCCTTATGGGGATAAAGAGAGCGACAATAGTGGCCCAGCTTAAAACAGAAAGGCTCCAGCTGCTGCTTAGCAACTCCCAGGGCTGAGGAGCAGACATAAACCATCCCATAAAAAGAGGGCAAGAGGGACCCAGACAATGGCTGGAAACTCACAGGGGCTCCTGGCAAGTTTCCTGACAACATGGGTGAAGAACCAGACAGCACTAGACAAAGAGCCGCCTCGGGGGCCACCTAATAAACCCTGCTCCTCAGGGGAGGATCGCTTCTGTGCTAAGTGTTCCAGCATTTGACTCAGACTACAGGTTCCCAGGGCTAAGTGCTGGTCAAGTGCCACTCCTGCCCCCTGAGGTCCCAGACCCTCCCAACCATCATCCTCATTCAACAGTACAATACATAATAGCTCTGCTCCTTCCCTGAGCATGCTGAGGAAATCGCTGTATTGCCAGGAGTTTCTGAACCAGACAGATATTCCTGGATAAGGATGGCAAAGAAAGTTCAAATCTTGTGGCAGCTCTGAGTGATGGAAGGCAGCTGGCTGGAGTGCTGGACCAGGAGGCTTCCAGGACTCTGTCCAGGAGAGTGGGCGGCAGGTTGTGATTGCTCTATCAGGGGCATGTGCATGGAGAGCTGGGTCTGAGGGCTGCTCCTTTCCTCTTTAGCCTTTGACCTGTCTATCCACATGACTATTCCCATTTGTACTGAAATTTCTGACCCTACTGTTCCAGTGGGCAATTATCACCAATTCCAATGGTATTGTTTTCACAGGCTACCTGTGCCAGAATAATTCTGGGAGACTTATCCAATGGAGATTCTTGGACCCCAATAACCTGATTTAAAATACTCTGAGGGACTTATCAAAAAATGCCAGTTTCTGGGTCCCAGCTCCCAGTGTATACTATCTTGAAGGTGGGTATGGGAAAGAATCTTAACTCTTAAAAAGCACCCCTATGTGGATTATATTCACACCCAAATCTGAGAACCATTAACCTGGACATATTGTTCCTGCCTAGACTGTCCTACCAAAGAACATTCCTAAAACCACTACTCTGGATTTGCTTATAGTGGTTTTAAAATATGTCTAATTTTTTAAATATTTCTCCCCTCAATAGAGGGAGCCTAGGGGACTTCCCTGGTGATCCATTGGTTGACACTTGGCCTTGCAACGCAGGGGGTGAAGGTTCTATCCCTGGTGGGGGAATTAGGATCCCACATGCCATGGGGTGCAACCTAAATAAATAAGAGAAAGTCTTAAAAATAGATGGAGTCTGATTCTTCTCCCTTATGTGCAAGCTGGACTTCAGAGACTCATTCTGTTCCTTTAGAATGTGGCAACTGTGACACTGGATGACATACCACATAGGGCACGGGAGGCACCATGGCCTCTTCCTTGTTTCCAATCACCTGCACTGGGAGAAGCGAGCTGCCATGCTGTGAGTTCACTCAAGCAGCCCTACGTGGACAGGCCAATGGGGCGAGAAACCAAGGCAGTGAGCCAAGAGCCACGCGTGAGTAAATCATCAGAAGGCCCTGGCTAATTCTTCACATAGTAAAGCCCAGCTAACATTTTTTTTTTAAATTTTTGTCTGTGCTGGATCTTCCTTGCTATAAGCAGGCTTTCTCTAGTTTCAGTGAGCGGGGACAGTTCTCTAGTTGCAGCACACAGGCTTCTCATTGCAGTGACCTTTCTTGTGGAGCGCGGGCTCTAGGATACATGGGCTTCCGTAGTTGTGGCTTACAGGGTCCAGAGTGTGGGCTCGTTAGCTAAGGCCCATCAGCTCAGCTGCCCAGAGGCATGTGGGATCTTCCCAGATCAGGGATCGAGCCGGTGTCCCTTGCATTGCAAGGCAGATTCTTAACCACTGGACCACCAGGAAAGCCCCCAGCTTACATCTTGTTTGCAACCTTAAATAAGATCCAAGCTAGAAGCGCTCAGCTAAGCAGCTCCTAAGATTCTGACCTACTGAAACAGTGAGATAGTGTTTGTTGTTGGAAGTTTCTAAATTTGAGGATTAATTGTTATGCAGCAATAGATAGCTGAGTTAAAAGACTGTTTCCCTTGATTTCTCGCTGGGCGACACCATTAACCCAATAAGCCACTCCTGGATGAGTGAACTTTAGTTCTGCAATGGGGCTTTCTCTGGTGGCTTAGTGGCAAAAGAATCTGCCTGTAATGCAGGAGACTCGGCAGGAGCTGAGGGTTCAATCCCTGGATTGGGAAGATCCCCTGAAAAAGGAAATGGAATCCACTTCAGTATTCTTGCCTGGAAAATCCCATGGATAGAGGAGCATGGTGGGTAAAGTTACGGGAGTCAGACACGACAACAAAATTCTCCAAGAAAAAGCCTTTTATTTCCCTCCAGCCAATCCTCTGGGCAGAGTCAGAAGGATTCTACAGTCCCCAGGCCATCTGAGACCAAGCCAAGCTGTGGTCCTTCCAGAGGGCCCAGAGCTGTTTATGCTCAATGGAGTTTGTCGACATCCCCCTTGATTTTAGTGTACGTGCTGCCGAAGCGAGCACTGACATCCCACCTGAATATACGTCGTCTTTGCCCTGCCTCCTAGCGTGAGTACTCTTTTTTCCCCCCAATTATTTTTATTAGTTGGAGGCTAATTACTTTACAATATTGTAGTGGTTTTTGCTATACATTGACATGAATCAGCCATGGATTTACATGTGTTCCTCATCTTGAACCCCCCTCCCACCTCCCTCCCCATCCCATCCCTCTGGCTCATCCCAGTGCACCAGCCCTGAGCACTTGTCTCATGCATCTAACCTGGGCTGGTGATCTGTTTCACACTTGATAATATACATGTTTTGATGCTGTTCTCTCGAAACATCCCACCCTCGCCTTCTCCCATAGAGTCCAAAAGTCTGTTCTATATATCTGTGTCTCTTTTTCTGTCTCGCATATAGGGTTATCGTTACCATCTTTCTAAATTCCACATATATGCGTTAGTATACTGTATTGGTGTTTATCTTTCTGGCTTACTTCACTCTGTATAATGGGCTCCTAACAAAGCTCACAGAGCCTTGAACATTCAGCCCCACCCTTCCCCACCCCCACCCCTGCCCCCCCTCTCATCTCCCAGCATTTCACCTCTCTCCAACCCCTCTGCCTAGGGTGTCCTCCTTATATCACCTCCTTTAGAACCTTTCTCTGCTTCCTTCATCTTCAAGGGGCTTCACTCTAACCTCTAGTTCCATGGTTACTTCTTCCTCTGACTTGTTTTCTTATTTTAAGGCCCTTGTGATCATATAGGACCCACCTAGATAATCCGGGATAATCACTCCATCTCTAGATCCTTAACCATATCTTCAAAGTCGTTTTTGCTGTGTAAGGTAAACAAAGCCATAAGTTCCGAGGATGAGAATGCAGACATCTTTTTTGCGGGGTGGGAAGGTGTCGTTTTTAGCACAAAATAATATAATCAACATAAAAACATGTCTCATAGAGCTGGGTACATAGGAAGCATTCGATAAATGCCATTATTATCATTTAGGCACCACCTACTGTGTGCCCAGCATGTTAGACATGGAGCCGCCACAGGGATCAAAACACATGTGGAAGCTGCCTTTCTGAGACTTATCTAGTCTCATCAGTGTAACATTTGAACTCTCGAATTCTTATACTCAAAAATGTGCTTCAATCTACTTCACATATGCTCAGTGACTATATCAGTTGCCTTTTTCTATATAACAAACAACCCCAACGCCTTCTAACTCAAAACAACTATTTAGTTTTCAGGGATCTTAGTTCCCCAGCCAGGGATCAAACCCACGCCCCCTACAGTGGAAGCACCGAGTTCTAACCACTGGATGACCAAGGAAGCCCCCTAGTTCTCAACTTTATCTCATCAATTTCAGTTCTTCTGAATTGGACTAGACTCAGCTGATTTCAGCCAGGCTCACCATGGTCTGCTGGGGTTGCTGGTTTATAATGGTGTTGACTGGAATACCTGGAGCCTTTCTCCATGTGGTTTCTCATCACCCAACAGGCTAGCCCAGGCTTGTCTGCATGTTGATGGCAGGGAGCAACAGGAGGAGAAGTTGCAAGGTGTCTTAAGCCTGTGGCTCAGAACTGACCCACTGTCCCACGTGCCACTTCCATTGGTCAAAGCAAATCACAGACTGTGATCCTCGGGGGGAGGAGGTAGACTTTCTCTCTTGATGGGAGAAATAATAAAGTACTGTGGCCATTTTTACCATCCACTGTAGTGACATTACAGGAAGGAGAAAGAAAGAATGGAGGTTATGTCCCTGTGGAGTAGTTACCAGAGGAGAATTTTCCCCAGGGAAGTTACCCGGCAGAGGAGGCCGGAAGGCCACAGCCTGTTCAGAAGTGGCCTTGGGTGGCTAATTATTCTAGTGCTTTCCGTGAAGCACGCGGCGTTAAGCATATTTCTTTCTCCCTGTGCTAAAATGCCAAGCCCCGAGATTTCTATTATAAATGACACAATTAAGTCCTTGGCAAGAGAAAATCAAGTTCTCTTTTTTTAGGAAGCTAGTGAGAACAAGAAGAGAGACTATAGAAAGTCTGCACAAGTGACAAAAGACATACATTTTGAGAAATTAAGAGAGGTCATGAGAAAGTAAGTTCCTCTTCTATTTGTCATTGGCAAATGTGACTGAGAAAAAGCAGGATATGAAACAATTGATCCAGCCTTATCCCAGCTTTTTTAAAAGAAAAGTGTTTGCTTATTTGTGGGCCTACAAAAACAACTGAAGAGATAAATACACTGCAATATTAGCAGCAGTCGGTCATCTTTGCTAAGATCAGAGGTGATCTGGGGTTTTTCCATTCCTGCGTCTCTGAATTTTTCCAGTTTCTATAGTAAACCCAGATTAATCAGCAAGAAATGTAATTAATTAAAAGAAACCCCACAATGGATTCTGTTTCAACATTTAAAAATGAAACTCTAAGTTACTTGATTATGTTGTTCATGGTGTTTGCTGGAATTGGAGCTTTTGTATTTTTCTCCTTTAAAATTATCTTGGCATTAACTTGTACACTAAGATCATGAACTCTTAGTTTCAAGTTGATAAAATGTATTTATCAGTGCAAGTTCCTTCCATTTGTATCCAACCCCTCACTTCTCTAGATGCCAAGAACTCAGAGCTCTTCAGCAAATGAGAGACCCCAAGGCCATTATACAGACTTCCTTGCACAAATGACTACACAGCTGTGATTTAATATCTTATTCGCAGCTCTTATCAGAGGTCAATGCACAGAACAATCCCGCAAGAACATTTCTGTTTCTTTTATAAAACTATTATCTGTCTTTGGTTTGTGGTCCTTTCCATGAAGATTCCCTCGGTGGAATCCCCCCGTATACCTGATGAGAAAATTTGGTTTCCATGCTGCACGGCTCTGCATCCTGTTAGGAGCAGTGAGATGAGGTCATTTATTTTGGTTTTTCTTTGCCTTTGCTGCTGGGAAGCTTAGAATCAAATTTTGTGCTCAATTAAGAGGACTTCCTTTAGCCAAGATTTTCTATCCTGTTGAATAGTGCCTCCATCTATTTAACTGGCTGAAGCCAGAAATCCCAGACAACATTGTAAATTTTTCTGTCTCCTTGTGGCAAGGACCCATCCTGAAGGTTTTTGTTGTGAAATCTTTCTCTAATCTGTCTCTTTTTCATCCATGGATTGCTGGAGCAGCCTAACTGGACTTCTCATCTTGTTTTCCTCCTCCACTGCACTCCCAACCAAAAAAAAAAAAAAAGTTCATCTTTCATGCTCATAGGGCAAGTGGTCTTTCTAAATATGGATCAGATCTTTCCATGTGAAGACTCAGTTCCCTAACTTCTCTTGCATCTCCACCCATCCCCTCAACTCCCATCTTCCTTCCCTCCAGCTGTATTGAATCCACAAGTCTCACCCTCTTTTTTTTTTTCAAGACTTTTTTGAGGTGGACCATTTTTAAAGTCTTTATTGACTTTGTTACAATATTGCTTCTGTTTTGTGTTTTGTTTCTTTGGCCATGAGGCACATGGAATCTTAGCTGCCTGACTAGGTCTAACCTGCACCCCCTGCATTGGAAGGCGAAATCTTCACCACTGGACTGCCAGGGAAGTCCCATAGTCTCACCTTTGGTTGTGTCTGGGGTTCTGCACATGCCCTTCCCCTGCCTCTAGTGTTCTCTCTTCTGCACTTCTCTGTGGCATCATTAGTGCCATGAACCTTGTTTTGGGTTTCAGAGTTTATTCCCTGAAGGCATCTATGTTTCATTCCCTGACCCAGACAGGTTAGGCTCCCCTCCTATGAGTTCCCACAGATCCCTTGCACTGATCATGGTGAATTAAAAGGTGGCCTCCCTGATCTGTCTCCTGCTCTAAAATGCCCCCTGGGGGGTGGTTCCAGATCCATCCCCACTATCATCCCCAGGACCAGCACAGTGCCTGACCTATAGGAGATGCTCACTGAATATGTGTTCAAAAGATAAACTAGTTTTCTGGCATAGAATTCTCTCTTCTGCCCACTTCACTTTCTAACCCTCATTATTTACCTATCGCTTGGCCTATAGCTTTATATTGTGCATCTCTGTTACCCTAAGTCAATTTGTTTTTTTGTTTGTTTGTGTCTCAAAAATGACCACAAGTCCTCTTTCCTTGCATCAAATCCTTGCAGTAAATCCTATCAAGGTGTAGGATCTATCTCCCCACCCCCTTGAATCTGTGCTGGCCTCCAGCTAATAACTTGCAGCCGACTGACTGTGGCTGACTGTGCATCACGTCAGGCAGCCTGGCACGCTTCCACTGCTCTCTTGGAACTGTGCTGCCGCTGCTGCATGGACAAGCCAGAGCTAGCCTGCTGGGTGATGAGGGGCACAATACCCCAGCCTCTCCATCGCCCCATCCGACAGCCTTCCAGACGTGTGACTGAGACCACGGGAGGCTAGCCGGCCCCAGCACCCAGCCTGGGACTGCGCCTGCCTTGGTGAGCCCAGAGGAGATCAGCTGAGCCAGGCCCAGATCCGTGGACACACCTAGTTTGACAAACAGCCCAGAGAGCAGCAAGAAAGGCTTATTGTCTCAACCCCTGTGTGTTAAGGTAGTTTCTTACAGTACATCTTGGAATTCTTCCTAGTAGCTGACCTCAAGTGACACTATCTCTATTCAATAGATAGGCTAATACTTTGAAGTCTCCAGAAAGGAAGGATCAGTCTGGTCTTCTTTTTCTTTAGCAGCTTGGGGTACAGATTCCAAATCTGTTTTCAAGGACACAATTATAACGTGGACCCAAATTCTTAGGTGACCAAAGTCATCTTATATCCTTCTCATCTCCACTTTACTACTTCCAGAAGTTTTCTCCTAAAAATAAAGCAAAATTAAATTCTTCTTCCTCAACTGTACCTAAAGTAGCCATATTTTTGTGTGTGCTGAGATCCTTTTTTTGAAAAATTGAAATATTGTTACAATGTTGTGTTAGTTTCAAGCATACAGCAAAGTGATCCAGTTAAATATACCTCTTCAGATTCTTTCCCCTTATTTGTTATTACACGATCTTTGAGTATAGTTCCCTGTGCTGTACAGTAGGTCCTTGTTGTTTACTTGTTTTATATTTAGTAGTATGTATCTGTTAGTCTCACCCTCCTAATTTATCTCTTCCCTCTTTCCCCTTTGATAACCATAGTTTGTTTTTGATGTCTGTGTGTTTCTGTTTTATAGGTAAGTTCATTTGTGTCATATTTTAGATTCCACATATAACTGATGTCATATGATGTTTGTTTTTCTTTGACTTACCTCACTTAGCACGATGATCTCTAGGTTCATACACGTTACTGCAAATGGCATTATTTCATCCTGTTAAATGGCTTAATAGTACTCCATTGTATAATGTACCAGATCTTCTTTGTCTATTCATCTGTCAAGGGACATTTAGGTTGCTTCAATGTCTTGGCTATTGTAAATGGTGCTGCTGTGAACATTGGGGTGCATATATCTTTTTTGAATTGGAGTTTTCTAATATGCCCCTGGAGTGGCATTGGGGGATTCTTTGAACAAGCCCAGTGACTGACTCTAAAGCCTGTGTGCCCTGGTGCTAATAACTGGCTCTTGCATGACCTCCTGCCTCTGAGTTTCAGTTCTTCGTAAAATGGGCACTATAATTCTCCCGACCTCCAGACGTCTTGAAAATTCATTCATTCATTCATTCATTCATCCTGTGAATATTTACTGAGGGCCTCCATGCTTCAGGCACTGTTTTAGGCACTAGGGACATATCCATGAGCAAATGTAAGAGGAAAGTTCTCTATTTTGCTCCGAAGTTTATATTTTACCAGAGGGAGACAGACAATAAGGAATGAGGAGAATAAAGAGGAAAAGTATGTGTTTTGGTAGAAGGCAAATTCAGTTGCAAAAAAACAGAACAAGATAAGGTGGGTGGAGAGGGAGCTGGCAGCATGGGTCCTGGTTGTAATTTTAAACAGAACTGCTACCATAGGTCTCAAAGAGAAGACAATATTTGAAGCAAAGCTTGACGGAGCTAAGAGTTTGTCTTGCTGGTGTCTGGGGGTAAAGCATCGGACGGGAGTAGGCAAGGCAAAGACTCTAGGATAAAAATGTACCTTGTGTGTCAGAGGAGCTGGCATACCTCGTGTAGAGGGGACAGAGTTGAGGCAGGGAGGGGGAAGAGCCCCAGGAGAGGTGGGCAGAGAGAAAGTGGCCCCAGGAAAGATTGCTTGAGAGTCTGTAGGCTTTGGATTTTACTCTGAGTGAAATAGGCAGTTGGGGAGGTTGTGGGCAGAGAGGCAAAGCCTACAGTTTGACCAGCATGATGCTGGCATGGAGTATGGCTACCTTAAAACTTTGTAGTTAGTTTTTGGAGCAGGGGGTGACGTTTCAAATTGCCAACAATGCATTGGTCTAGAAGAAAGCTACAAGGACTCTCTGAGAAACAGAAGGTGAGGGCCCCTTGGCCCCGCCAGAGGCACACCAGGCCTTTGTATGGCTGGTAATGCCCATCTGTCCCCTTCCATGCCTCCTGGTATACTAAGCTCTGGGACAGGGTAAGCAAATTTGAATGAAGGCCGTGAAACCTCTTGGGAGAACCAGGGAACCCTCGTGAGGTTGAGCAGTGCTAAACTCTGTGTTGATGGCATTGGTGTCACCTCAGGTCAGCTACAAGGATAGATACCAAAGACCTTCCCCCACCCCCCGCCCCCCTGCCAGGGGAACTCATCTCGGGGTAAGAGGTCCTTCTTGTCAGCTACTCTTAAGTTTAAAGTTCAGCCCCATCAATACAGAACCCTGCTTGGGCTGCTCTGGTCAAGGGTGGCTGCATAGAGACTGTGAGATTCCCTCTTAAGACTCTGGGAGGCTGGACCAGGCACCTTGATCATCAGGGGCTCTATCTGACAGCAGTCAGATATAACACTTAGGGCAGGATGAACTTCCTCCATCAACTTGGAGAGGGAAAGCAACCTGAAACTGGGCTCTGAGTAGACCCATCAGTTTCTCCATCCTTGGGCACAGGTTTGATCCCTCCGGAGAGGTAAGGACCTGCAGTTTTTGTAAAACAAGAGTGCTGGGAGGGCAAAGCAGAGAGAGAGAGGCAGTGAGTATGCTGCTAGTTAGACAGGTGGGAGCTTAGAACCAATGATGTGTATAATAAGAATGGATGTGACCTTGTTTGTGCCCTAAGTCGGGACGATCCCCTTGAGTAGGAAATAGCAACCCACTCCAGTATTCTTGCCTGGGAAACCCAAAGCACAGAGGAGCCTGGCGGGCTACAGTCCATGGGGTCGTAAAGAGTCAGATATGACCAAGTGACTGAGAACACACACTCACAAGATGCCAAAGATGGTCAAACTCATTGAATTGATCAATGTTTTTATTCTCATGTTCCTTGTGAAGAGTATATGAGGCAGCCTTTTTTATCCCTTTATCACACCTAGCCCCCTATGTCAGCCTACATTATGGTATTGCCAAGTGTTAACCTGCATGGTTAGCTAGGACATCCACCTTGGGGACCTACTGAGGCGACACAAGACTGGGAGGCCCTGCTGGGGCTTTCACCAGCCAAGTGATATTGGCCAAGTCATTTAGAAGCAGTCAACTTCTCAAACTTGACTTGCAGGTGGATCCCTGGGGGGTATTGGGCAAATGCAGGTTCTGATTCAGTCAGTAGGGCTCAGATGGAATGAGTGCATCCTCAGTGGAGCAAACTCCCAGGTGATGCTGATAAAGAATGAGAGCACCTGTCACTGGTCGCAGCCCTGACTGCACTTAGAATCACCTGAGAAGCTCCAACCAGATACAATGCCTGGTCCCACCCCTGAAATTATTCTGATGTATTTGGTTTGGGCAGTTTCTGAGCTTTGGAAGCTTAAATAATCTCCCTCAGTGATTCTGTTGTGCAACCAAGATTGAAACTGGTGGTTTGGTCCATGCTCCTCACGTTCTAGGGCTTTTGAACCGTATAATTTATCTTTCAAGCTGGAACACATTTTTAGAGTGAAAGGGGTCATGGATGATAATTACACATGTTAACAGGTGCAAACTGGGGTTGTCCTGGATAATTCTAATGTGCAGTCAACTCAACTGTAGCCTGGTGGGGCCCCAGCGCTGCCCAAGGTCATAAAGATGTAGTAGAAACTGGGCTTGGAACTCAGGCTCCTAACTCTTCAATTCTCATTTCACTTCCTTATAACCTCAGCTATTCAGTCTGTGAAATGGGGATAAGAATGCCTGTCAGCCCTAATCTAGGGTGACTATGAAGTTAAAAGCAGGCCATAATCCACACAAATGCACTTTAAAAGTTTGAACTAATGTATGGAATTGGAAGGCATTTTTTGTTTGTTTGTTTGCCATTTTTTTTTTATTTTTCAGTGGGTTTTGTCATACATTGATATGAATCAGACATAGAGTTACACGTATTCCCCATCCCGATCCCCCCTCCCACCTCCCTCTCCACCCGATTCCTCTGGGTCTTCCCAGCCCACCAGGCCCGAGCACTTGACTCATGCATCCCACCTGGGCTGGTGATCTGTTTCACCATAGATAATATACATGCTGTTCTTTCGAAACATCCCACCCTCACCTTCTCCCACAGAGTTCAAAAGTCTGTTCTGTACTTCTGTGTCTCTTTTTCTGTTTTGCATATAGGGTTATTGTTACCATCTTTCTAAATGAAAAGATGCTCAACATCACTCATTATCAGAGAAATGCAAAGCAAAACCTCAATGAGATACCATTACACGCCAGTCAGGATGGCTGCTATCCAAAAGTCTACAAGCAATAAATGCTGGAGAGGGTGTGGAGAAAAGGGAACCCTCTTACACTGTTGGTGGGAATGCAAACTAGTACAGCCACTATGGAAAACAGTGTGGAGATTTCTTAAAAAACTGGAAATAGAACTGCCATATGACCCAGCAATCCCACTTCTGGGCATACACACTGAGGAAACCAGATCTGAAAGAGACACGTGCACCCCAATGTTCATCGCAGCACTGTTTATAATAGCCAGGACATGGAAGCAACCTAGATGCCCATCAGCAGACGAATGGATAAGGAAGCTGTGGTACATATACACCATGGAATATTACTCAGCCGTTAAAAAGAATTCATTTGAATCAGTTCTAATAAGATGGATGAAACTGGAGCCCATAATACAGAGTGAGGTAAGGAAGGCATTTTTATTATTGTGAGTCTGTGGTTACCAGAACCAGTCTGGGATCTACCTGTCTTGAATTAGAGTGACCACAGCTATTTGAATAATAAATAATGCATGGACCTTATTAGCTAAAATAATCTTGACAAAGTAGAAAAATAAGGAGATGGGAATCAGAGGGCATTTAATAGAAGTGTCATTCCCTGGATGGAGCCTGAGCCAAGGCAGGCTGTTAGGGCGAGGGGAGATAAGAATCTCAGAGTGGCCCACAGCTAAATGGGAATCAATACTATTGTCTCTGGAAACAATGAAGTTAGTGTGACACATACACAGAAGCATGGCTTGTCTAAAGCATCAGGTCCCCATACTGTATCTCTTGGGTTTCAGAAGGGTGTCAGCATGGAGAAGGGTAGAGATGACCCTGGAACTGACCTTGTCAGGGTGCTGGGGGTAGGCGGTGGGAGGCTGCAGATGAAAGCTCCTCCATCCTGCACACTTTGCAGATGAAGATGCTGAGGCTGAGCCATGCTGAGTGCAATACCGGACAACCAGTGATGTACTGGTGGAGCCCCCATTGGGACCAAGACCTTGGGTTACTTCTGAGTCTGACCTGTGCGTTGAGGTCAAAAGAAATGCTTTTTTGGTTGTTGCTATCATTGTTGTTTAGTCACTCAATCATGTCCAACACTTTTTCAATGCCATGGACCATAGCCTGCCAGACTCCTCTGTCCATGGGATTTCTCAGGCAGGAATACTGAAGTGGAAACAGAAATGCTGGTGAATGTCTAAATGATAATAATGACCACCATGCCATTATAATACTCCCCCCCACCAGACTAACAGTAATCCTCTATTACCATTTAATGCCCAAATCCTCTTTATGATTGGGTTATTCCCAATAAAAACTTAACTTTTCTCCTGACCCCCACATTACATGTGGTTGATAGGTCTCATTAGTCTGTTTTAATCTGTAACAGTTTTCCTTCCTTTTTTATGCTATTCATTAGTTTAAAAAGAAAACTGGGTTATCTGGCCTGTAGAATGTCCTCCCTTATAGATTTAACTATTTCTAGGTGGTGATTTTGAACATACCCTGCCCCCACCGTTCCCTGTAGTTGCTGCAAACTCTGGAGCTTACTTCAGCTCAGGCTCAGCATTTGTGGCAACACTCCTTTGTAGGTGGCACCCATCCCATCAGAAGGCTCATGTCACGGCAGGTGGTATCTGTCAGAAATGCAAACTGTGGCACTTGAAAGGGGAACACTTACATGTCACTATACAGTTGTCCAAGCCCACAGAGTGCACAATACTAAGAATGAACCCTAGTGAACTACGGACTTTGGGTGATAAAGATATGTGGGTGTAGTTCCATTGATTGTACAAATGTACCCCTCAGGTGAGGGTTGTTGATAGTGGGGGAGGTTATGTATAAGGGGCACAGGGGTCTTAGTGAAATCTCTGCATTTTCCCTTCAATTTTAGCGTGAACCTAAAAGTTCTAAGAAACAAAGGGTACTTAAGAAATAAAAAACAAAAATGGAACAATTGATTTATACTACTCCAAGGTTGTGGGCAGCAAAGGTGGTGAGGAAGGGAAAGAAACAAAATACGAATGGTGAAAGATGGTTGTTGCAGCTGGGCCATGGTCCGTGGGGCTCACTGTGCTGCTCTCTCGACTTGCGAATCTTTAACAAAAATTAAAGGACTTCCCTGATGGCTCAGATGGTAAAGAATCTGCCGGTAATGCAGGAGATCTGGGTTCCATCCCTGGGTCGGGAAGATCCCCTGGAGAAGAGAATGGCTACCCACTCCAGTATTCTTGCCTGGAGAACTAAACAGAGCACTCTGAGACGCTTGAAGATGTGGCAGACATGGTTTCTTCGAACCCAGTATTCATCCCTTGCCACTCACTCTTTCTCTTCCCTCAGAGAATCTCAATTCTGTGCAGGTAAAGCTCATCTGGCTACCTGGCCAGATGTGGTGGCAGCTCCAACCCCAGGGATGAGGCCCTTCATTCTCTGCCACAGCCTCCACCTGCAGGGCTGGCTGCTTTGGTACAGGCCCAGCTTGAGCATTCAACAGAGGGAGTGCTCAAAAAATCTGTGTTTACTCCTGTCTTTAATCTTCACAACAAGCCAAGGAGACTGTTACTATCCCCACTTTACAGGTGATTGTGAGACTTAGATAAGTCACAGAGCCCAGGGCCGCCGGCCAGAAGGCTCAGGTCTGTGCAGTAGCACCAAAGCCCACATTCTTAACCACACGGATGCCACATTCCCCGTCTGGCATTGCACAATTTTACCAAATTTTCTCCTTAGGTTGGATAAAGGAATTTGTGCTTAGGCGACAGGCTTTGGGGGAATAAGAAATAGAATTTTTGACATTGGAAAGACACTGTACCCTATGGTGATATTTTCCACAATTTACTGACTTTAAGAATCTTCTAGAGTGTCAAAATGCAGATTCTAGAGAAGGCATCTGATAATCTACATTTTTAACAAAACATCTTCCTTCCCTACGTGAGTCTTACAGTCAAGCAAGTTAGAAAAACTATACCGCCTGGCATTAAAATATAGTCCCAGAAAGAGTGAGTTTCCAGACAGAGTGGAATTATTAAATCCAGGCAAGAGAGAGAGAGATCTTGCTGTTCTGTTGATGCCCCATTAGCCACAGTCACTGGACAGCCAGTTCTGACGACACATATGCTGGATCCGTTTAGAGGCAGGTCTGGCGGGGCACCACAACCTTCCATGGGAGCCAGCTCATCCTGCCTGCACCTGGTAACTAACCATCTGGTGATGAACCTTGCCTCACAGCCCACATCTGATTGGACACCTGACTAGGCTGTCCCAGGCAAATCCTTTCTCCCAAGAATTTTTAATTAAAAATTCCAGACTAGCTGTTGCTGGATATCAGCTCTATGAAGTCACACGACATTATTGTCAGTGGAGAGGTGAGGGGAGAGAGTGGTGGAAGGAAGGAAGGAGGGAGAGAAGGGGAAGGGGGAGGCAAAGGAAGGAAGGGGTGGGGAAAGGGTGCGGAAATAAAAACAGGGCCAGTGGAGAGGAAAGGCACAGTTTAGTGGGTTATAAGTAGCACCCCCGCAAAAGATATATACTCACCCAGAACCTCAAAACAGAACCTTATTTGGAAAATGAGTTTTTGTCAATGTAATTATGTTAAAGATCTAAAGATGAGATAACCCTGAGGTTAGGCGGGGCTCTCAATCTGATGACTGGTGGAGGGAGATTTGACACACAGTGGGAAGGCCATGTGAAGGCAGGGCAGCGATTGTGGTGATGTGCGCTGAAGCCACGGAATGCCCAGGATTGGCCGCCAGAAACTGGGAGGAAAGGGAGGAGTGAATTATCCTTCAGACCCTCCAGGAGGAACCACCCCTGTGGACACCTTGATTTCAGACTTCCAGACTCCATAACTGTGAGGGCATCAATTGCTATTGATTTTAACCATCGAGTTTGTAGTGACTTGTTATGGCTGCCCAAGGAAACCAACTTATCTTTGGAGATACAGACTACTAATTACCCTGGGAGGGTAAGGGAGGAAGGTAGGGGTCGGGGAGGGGAGGGGAGGAAGAGGAGGGAGAAACAAGCAGGGATGCGGGGAGCAGAGGGAAAGAGATTATACACCCACCCCCGGCACCCTTGGCCCATCCCCAGTGTCCATGCCTTTGGACGTCCTGGTTCACCTGAGGATCCAGCCTCAGATTCCTGAGGTGTCCCCTACATCCTGGCATAACACCCTTACCTCACCCCAAGTGTCCTCGAGAGGGTGTCTGTTCCCCACAGCCTGATGCCATGGTGAGGGGGGCACAGCTGCAACTGAACCGTCACCAGGCACCCTAGGCTGGCCCTGGGAGCAGGAGCAGGGAGGCCCACCGTGGCCAGGTGCCCAGGATCAGGCTCTGCACATGTGGGATGGCTGGGAAGAGGTGGGGGTGGGGACCAGCTACTCTTCGCTGGACGACTCAGCCCCAGGAAGGCCCACATCCCTCCCCAACACTCCAATGGCCTCTTGGCAACGTGGTTTCCCTGGGACAGTTTCAGATGATGATGAGTCCCCTTCTCCTGCTACTCAGGCCCATTGAGGGCTCAGTGGCTGCCTCTGCAGCTGGTGCTGCCTGGGTTAGCGTGCTTGGTAGGACAGTCGGTGGGAATTTCTCCCATGCCTGCTGGAACATTCTCCAACAAAGGCCGCAGGGCACACACTTGAGGGGTTTTCAGAGCTGAAGGTCCACTCTTACTCTCTCATGCAGTGTTATATTTTACTGATGATAAAAAAAAAATAAAATGTTTAAGAAGTTATCTTTTAAAAAAATTAATGCCTGAGTGCCAGGCACTGTGCTGAATGCTTTGCATGCATCATCTTGATGGATTCTCCCAATAGATCCAGGGAAACTGAGGGTGGTAGAGACCCTGCCCAAGGTCCTTGAAAGGAGAGGGACACATTTGGAATTTGAACCACTGTCTGCCGTTTTCCTGCTAAGCTCCATGCGTGTACCCCTGACTGAGGAGAATCTTTAATTCCCGGGGTGTTTTCACATCCTTCTTTTTGGTTAGTAAAACTTTAGATTTTTCTCAGGATTTCAGTTGGGAAGAATGAGGACCTGAGTGGTTCTGACCTGGGGTCCTAAGCCCCAGGCGCTTCCATCTACTCTGTGCCTGCGTGTGGAGGGTTGGACAGGTCAAAAGAACTGCGAGAAGAGAGGAGGCTAGAGTTTCGCTTCACTCTGACTTGAAAGCCTGGGAAACAAAGCCCAAATGTAAGCTGATTTTTTCACTTCCTTCTGCTCCCCACAGACTTCCTGGGATCCAGGTTGGAGCCCACTGCTGTTATCCCAAGCCCTCCTGACAGACTGTACCTTCCCCATCCCAGCCTTTCCGGGGCTACAGTGGTGTTGCCTAGGGTTTCCCACATGCAGGTCGGAGTTAGTGGAGTGGGGGGACCAGGCTAGAGCCCTGGAGGCTAAACCTCCTTCCAGTGTGTGTTTGTGGGAAACGGAGGGTGGGACCCCTGAAGAGCCCACCTCACCCCTTTGTGTCTCCCTGGTTTCATCTGAGAAATTGAGATAATAAGGATGTGTGTGTGTGTGTGTGTGTGTGTGTGTGTGTGTGTGCATGCATGCATTAAGTTGCTTCAATTGTGTTTGACTCTTTGTGACCCTATAGATTGTAGCCCACCAGGCTCCTCTGTCCATGGGATTCTCCAGGCAAGAATACTGGAGTGGGTTGCCATGCCCTCCTCCAGGGGATCTTCCTGACCCAGGGATGGAACTAGCATCTCTTATGTCTCCTGCATTGGTTGGCAGGTTCTTTACCACTAGCACTACCTGGGAAGACTGATAATAAGAATATTCACCCCCAAATCTGCATTTTCAGTACATGCTATTTTTTCTATGACAACTATAGTTTACTAAAGAGATTTTCAAAAAGCACAATACTCTGTTGTTTGGGAAAGCACACTTAGGTGTCTTCAAAGAAAGAAGGAAGCACTTACCTGAGGAGCAGGGGGAAGCTTGTGGCCTGATTGGTCCTGGAGGCTCTGGAGTGGAAACTCACCTTACCCAGCTGACTGGGGGTTCAACCGTTGTTTGTGGACTGTACTGTGTTAAGCTCTATATTTATGCTTTTGGTGTTTGCCTATTTGAATACTGTATTTCACAATGTTATAAGGGTTAAAAAATAATGAACTTGGCCTCCCAGTATGGTGAGAGCATTTTTAAGATGCACATTTTGTGCCCTGGCACATAAAAGGTGCTCAGTGAGCAGGGCGTGAGCCCATGACATGCCCTTCCCAGGTCCTCATTCAACCCAGGGACAGCTCAGCGGGTGGTCAGGCCCAGAACCCTGAAGAACCCACCAAACAGAAGAGTGGATGGATGTGGGGTGATAAAGAGATAAGTTATTGACGGATTCATGGGACACTGAGAAATTTATTAAAAACTACCTGCATCCCAGCCCACCGTAGTTTCAGAAGGGAGCTGTTCTGATAGTTTTTATGTTCCTTGTTTTTTCATTCCTTCCACAAATACATACTGATCATCTGCCACGTGTCAAGCAAGGTGACAGCTGAAGAAGATACTGTAGTAGGCAAGAGAAAGACCCTCCCCTGGGTGCTTCCAGGCTAGAAGAGCAATGGACATTTAAATGGAAAGATTCCACCCATGGTGATCATGATGGAGAGAGGCAGTTCAGAAGCACTGGCTGAGCCTGTAAGAGGGCCACCTCAGCTAGTTTTTCAAATTTTGTTTTCCTTTGCGGGCAGTGGGTGCTAGAGAAGTCTTCCTGAAGGAGGCAGCACATTAGCTGAGCACTGGGGTTACCTGGTCTAGCACATTCCAGGCCAGGAAACAGAATGTGCAAAAGTCCAGCAATGAAAAGGAGAGGGTGGTGATTTGACTGTAAAAAACACTTTTGAGTGGCTGGAGGTACCTGGAGGAGGGCAGCTGGGGATGTTGTAGCAGGTAGGAGACCAGAAAGGAAAGCCTGGGTTAGTTCACAATGGGCCATCTCTGCCCCGGTAAGGAGTCTGGAGGGTGTAAAGCAGGGATGTTTTGTTGGTTTGCATTTCAGAAGAAGCATGGCACTGCCCTGTCTTTTAGAAGTGGGCATTTGCTCTGTTCAAGCAAAACCAGCCTCCCACTCTGAAATAGGAGCTGAACTTCTCAGTAGAATTTCCCTCACCCTCCTACCAAAGCCCCTGTTCATCACAGGACCAGGGAAGCCCATTTCTGCCCAATTCTGAGAGACAAAACTGGCACTGTCAGGGCCTCATGGATGACAAGTCTTGGAGGATTGGGGACTTTCAGTGTTGGTGCAAGGAATTCACCTACAGCATCTGGCCCAGTGCCTTTTATAAAGCAGGAACTCAAATAAATGCTTGCTGCTGAGCTGCTGAGACTGCCTCTACCTTGCTTTGAAAGTGAAAATCGCTCAGTGGTGTCTGACTCTGTAACCCCATGGACTATACAGTCCATGGAATTCTCAAGGCCACAATACTGGAGTGGGTAGCCTTTCCCTTCTCCTGGGGATCTTCCCAACTCAGGGATCAAACCCAGATCTCCCACATTGCAGGTGGATTCTTTACCAGCTGAGCCACAAGGGAAGCCCAAGAAAACTGGAGTGATTAGCTTATTCCTTCTCCAGCGGATTTTCCTGCCCCAGGAATCAAACTAGGGTTTCCTGCATTGCAGGTGGATTCTTTACCAACTGAGCTCTCAGGGAAGCCCATCTACCTGAGTAGATGCTTTAGTTTTCCTTAATTTATAGGACTGTGACAGACTGAGGAAGTAAGATTCATATGTATGCTGTGCTACTGGAACCTAAAACTCTGAATGTCTATTTTGTGGGCAGCATTCAACTCTCAAGCTGATAAAAGGCTTACTTCCCAAAGAGGATTCTTTGCTCAGATGATGAGATTGAGGGTCACACAGGGAGCATGTTAAAATGCAGATTGCTAAGATCCACTGTCTCCTCTGGAAATTTTTATTCAGTAGGTGTATTAGGCAGCTTTGACTTGGTTATGGTGCAGTAACAAATAACTCCCCATATCTCAATGGCTTATAACAAGAAAAAGTTATTTCTCACTCACATTACATGTTGACCATAATGTGAAACAGTAATATTTTTTATTTTATCAGTCAGACTGCCATACTTTCTTCACTTACGGACACAGAAGAAATGGCCCCAGTAGGGGACACACCACTCATACCAAAGGTGAATAATTATCCTAGAGGAAAGAAGGAGCAAATAATCATCTTAGAGGAGAGAAGGAACAGTAATACTTTCTGCCAGAAGTGGTGTAGGATGGGGCCAGGACTGTGCATTTTTAGTAGTACATGCCAGTGAATCTGTTACAGGAGATCTGAGGGCCACATTTTGAGTACCTCTGGGTGATCACATGTTAGGATAACAAAAAATGTTAGTCTGGATTAGTTTCCCAAAGCTCAGAGTTGGGCAGTTTCCTGCCTTTCTGCCTGACACCATAATCTCTCACCTCTCCCTTTCTCCTTTTCCTATTTTATCTTAGAAGCCTTCTAGGCTCATAGAGCTCCACATTTAAGTCTTTCATCTTAGATCTTTGTCTCATACCTCCAGCTTTGTTTTCTGCCAAATAACACAAATAAATCTGGTTTCAAAAAGTAATGCATGTAAATGGGCATGCATGCGTTTATGTGTTCTCCCTGCCTGAGCAGAAATTTGCATTTTAACCAGGTTATTTTCATGATGCAGAACTCCTGAGATGATGAGAATTTCATGAATGATGAGAACATCAGGGACCTTAACCAGCTGTAATGGATGGTGACATTAGGGCCCTGTTCTCTGGCCTTCTTCTCCAGAGGATGGTGCATCTCTCTGCTCCCTTTTGATTGTCTCTGGTGCTACATCTGCCACCTGATGTTATAATAATCCATTCAGATCTTACTCTCTTGCTAGATGATGAGGTCCTTGAGGGCAGAATCTTTGAGTTCTTCTCTCTGTCCTCTGCCTGCAAAAATTGTTTAATAAATGAATGCATGTTTGTTTCTTGCATATCATTACAACCCAGTCTTGGAGCATTTTTTAAATTGGCTTTTTTTTTTTTTTTTTTGCTCATGTCCTGGCATCTCTTTTTGATTCTTTAAAACTGCACTTTCCAGCATGGTAGCCATCAACCACATATGCGTCTGAGCTATTGAAATGTGACTATTCTGAACTGACGTGTAAAATACTAGACTTAAAGCACTGGATTTTAGAGACTTCGCACAAAAAAAAGGTAAAATATTTCATTGCTTATCAATATCAACATCCCATTCATAATTTTATATTGATTATAGGTTATAATGTTATCACTTATGTTGTGTTTAATTAAAATAGTGAAATTAAATTAGTAATTAATATTTAATTATTAATTAATACTTAATTATTAAATTAGTTAAAGCTTATTTACCCTTTGTTTCATGCAGCAACCAGAAATTTTTGATATTTATTTATTTTTGGTTACACTGGGTCTTCATTGCTGCTCATGGGCTTTCCCTAGCTGTGCAAGCACGGACTAGTCTTCGTTGTGGTGCACAGGCTTCTCACTGGAGGGACTCCTCTTTGTTGCCGAGCATGAACTCTGGGCACACAGGCTTCAGTAGCTGCAGCATGTGGGTTCAGTAGTTGTGGCTTGTGGCCTTTGTTGCTCCGAGGCATGTGAAATCTTCCCAGACCAGGGATCGAACCCACATCCCCTGCATTGGCAGGAGGATTCTTACCCACTGTACCACCAGGGAAGTCCCAGAAAATTTTTAATTGCATGATGTGCTTGCATTATACTTCTATTGGAGAGTGCTGCTTTAGAGGATTCTGAGTTTCCCAGTTGCATCTGCAGGGTTTCTTTACGTCCCTGGGGAGTAACTCACTTGCGTCCAGAAGCAGAGACTTATTTCAGGGAGCAAGGGAGCATCTGACAGTCACTTTTCCTTTCTTAGCCTTCGAGTCCCTTGAACACGGGTTTTTTCCTCTAATGATCTCATGGAGAGGATGCCATCAAGCTGCGAATTCCAGCAGCTCAATCCTGTCTGAGCCAGAGGATCATTTCTATCAGCGCCAGGTCTGTAGCAGAGGTTCTTTTCAGTCCTGGTTGGCTGAGCAGGTCTTGTTCCTAAGCCTGAAAATCCCTGTCGTGGGATGACTTCATAAGTGAGGCCGGCAGGCATGAAAAAGTTAGAGGAGAAGACAAGTCCAGCTCTGCCAGCAGAGTGGGCACCTTCAGTGGGTGGGGTGCACAGCGACTGCCAGGAAGCAGGAGGGGGCTTCCTGGGAATGTGCTGATCTGAGTGCTGGTTAAGGGGATGTGAGAAGTCATCTAACAGTACATGCATGTATGATTTGTTCTCTTCTCTGTAGCTGTATTTATACATCGTTAAAAATTTTATATAGTAAAATAAATATAATATGAGTAAAAGTCTCAAAACATATAAGAAAAAAAAAGAATTAAAGCCCTGTGAAAATAAGTCTCTAGGAGAGAATGTAAAAAAAAAAAAACCTTCCATTATTTCATTTTTTAAAATGTGCCGCAAACGATAAATAAAATTAAATACAGTGTTTGTGACTAATGCTTAAGGTGGCCCTGCAGTTCAGCTCTGGTTGTGTCCTGTGTGATGCTCTCCCTTGAATGTGGGCAGATCTTGTGACTTGCTCCTAACCAATAGAACAGAGCGCGGTGACAGAATGTACATGATTACAGTACATAGATGTTGCTACAATCTCTGCATCCCTTCTTGGCTTGGAGGAAACAAGAATCCAGGTTGGGGAATCCTGTGTGGTAATGACACCCCATGATACCTCATGTAGTCCTCTAGGAGCTGAGGGTGGCTCTCTGGCCAACAGTTCACAAGAAACTGAAACCTTCAGTTCTATTGATAAGTGACAAGAAACTATTTCTGCCAACAACCTGAAGAAGCATGAAAGCAGATCCTTCCCCAGTCAAACCTCTAGTGAGACCTCAGCCCTGGCTGACCTCTTGTTTGCACCCAGACATAGGACCCAGCTAAATCGGGTCAGGACTCCTGACATGTGGAAACTGGGAGCCAAGTGTGCGTTGTTTCAGGCTGAGAAATTTGTCATAAGCTTGTTACACAAATAGAAAACTATTACTGCACTAAAGAAAAAAATTTAGCCCAGCACCAGACCTCAATGGTTTGTCAGTTACAGTTTGTTGAGAAAATTCTAAAATATGAGGTCTCTCTCCTTCTCTCTCTCACACACTCACACACACACACACACAACTTCATATACTCATATGGATGATTTCACATGGATGGAGACAATCTCTTTGAAAATAACTTTTACAAATGAAATTAATGTATACTTGTAGAATTTTAGGAAGTTAGGGTTAGCAAAAAAAAATGTAAAACCACTAATTTCTTCAGTGAAAGTGAAAGTCGCTCAGTCGTGTCTGACTCTTTGCCACCCCATGGACTGTCTGAAGAGAGATCTCATATTTTAGAATCCTCTCAACAAACTGTAACTGAGAAACCACTGCAGGTCTGGTGCTGGTGCCAGGCTCCTCTGTCTATGGAATTCTCAAGGCCAGAATACTGGAGTGGGTAGCCATTTCCTTCTTCAGGGGATCTTCCCAACCCAGGGATTGAACCCAGGGCTCCTGCGTTGCAGGTGGATTCTTTACCATCTGAGCCACCAGGGAAGTCCACTCCTTCACTTCTGTTCAGTTCAGTCGCTCAGTTGTGTCCGACTCTTTGCAACCCCGTGGACTGCAGCATGCGAGGCCTCCCTGTCCATCACCAACTCCCAGAGTTTTCTCAAACTCATGTCCATTGAGTTGGTGATGCCATCCAACCATCTCTTCCTCTGTCATCCCCTTCTCCTCCTGCCTTCAATCTTTCCCAGCATGAGGGTCTTTTCATATAAAGATAACATTGGTTTTATGCATTAATAAAAATAGATCTTGTTCATTGTAACAAATTCTAGAAAAAAAAAAATGAAAAAAGTAGTCATCAGTAATTCTCCTCACAGAGATGATCCCTGTTAACATTGTTTTATGTCATCTATAGATATGTGCATATTAGTCTTCTCAGGCTGTTGAAACAAAATGCCGTATAGTCAGTGGCTTTAACAACAGAAGTGTATTTTCTCATAGTTTTGGAGGCTAGAATTCTGAGATCAGGATAGTTGGGTTCTAATAAGAGCCCTGTTCTGGGCTTGTAGACAGACAGCTACCTTCTCACTGTGTGGTCACCTGGTGGAGAGAAAATGAACTCTCTGGTTGCTCTTTTTAGGAGGAACTAATCCTTTTGTGTCAGAGCCCCAGTCCTATGCCCTCAGTTAACCTTAATTACCTCCTTTCAGGCCCTGTCCTCCAATTTAGTAAATATCAGGGGTTAGGCCTTCAGCATAAATTTTGAAGAGACAGAGTTCAGACAATAACAGTGTGTGTACAAATTTTTTTTAATTAAAAATAGGATTTTACTATGTTACCCCTTAGCAATATATCTTATTTTCTCCTCTCATTCGATAGTCTTCTCTACTATTTTTCTTGCTTGCATAATAATTCCTGCATAAGAGCTGCATAATGGCTATATGTATATATCATTAATTGTTTAACCAATATCATATTGATATTTAGATGTTTCTAACTCTTTTCCATCATAAATGACTTAGGGGTTAATATACTTGTACCTTAATATGCTTCGTGTGTTTATACATGATTAATTCCTTAAGGGGAGACAGAAGACATCACCTCGAGGAATTTATCAAAAAGGAACCACCACGCCTTGGCCTTTGTCCTTGTTGTTCAGTCACTCAGTCGTGTCCGACTCTTTGCGACCCCATGGACTATAGCTCGCCAGGCTCCTCTTGTCCATGCAACTTTTCAGGCAAGAATACTGAAGTGGGTTAACATCTCCTCCTCCAGGGGGCCTTCCCAACCCAGGAATCGAAACTGCATCTGAGTCTCCTGCATTGGCAGGGGTGGGTTACTTGCCACTAACGCCACCTGGGAAGCACCCCCAGCCCTCTAGCTTCCATAAAATTATTGACAGGCAGCTGCTTTCTGCCCTGAGGCCGTGTGTGTGGAGTGTGTCATAGAGCAATGCCATTGAGTCTGAGTGTCATCTTACAAGTCAGAGAAGGAACTGTCAAAGGTATGGTAGGCCCTTGAGCTGTGTTCTAAATATGAGAAGAAGTGGAGGTAGAAGGGAAACTATGCCAGCAAGCACGTGCCAGGCACAGGTAACCTATAGTGTTAGATGGTGTTGAGGAGATGGTTTTAGGCCAAGACTACCCTTCCTTGGGAAAGATAAAGGTCGAGAAGATGAAACTAAGGAATACATTGTAGTTTGTTAATCAGTTATACATATACATAAATCTATTCTTTTTTGGATTCTTTTTGCATGTAGGTCATTACAGAGTTGGAGAAGGCAATGGCAACCCACTCCAGTACTCTTGCCTGGAAAATCCCATAGACCTGGTAGGAGCCTGGTAGGCTGCAGCCCATGGGGTCACGAAGAGTCGGACACGACTGAGTGACTTCACTTTCACGCATTGGAGAAGGAAATGGCAACCCACTCCAGTGTTCTTGCCTGGAGAATCCCAGGGACGGGGGAGCCTGGTGGGCTGCCGTCTATAGGGTCGCACAGAGTCAGACACGACTGAAGCGACTTAGCAGCAGTAGCAGCATTACAGAATATTGAGTAGAATTCTCTGTGTTATACAACAGGTCCTTATGAGTTATCTATTTTATATATAGTCATCAAGGTGTTTTGCTAAACAAAAACACTTGCCTCCTAAAACAGGAATTCAGTCCCAGTTTTTCTCTTCTTTTCCCCACTACATAAACAAAACTGTCAAAAGCACCACCTTTGGAGGCAGATGTTGAGAGTTAATGTCTCAGGTTTTCCCTTTGCTGGTAGTTGACTTTAGCCAGTACATCTTGCTACTCCAGATGTAATTCATGAACCAGCACTGTCACCATCACTTGGGAGTTTTTACAAGTTACAGATGCTCAGGCCAGCCCTGGACGTACTGAATAAGGATCTGCATTTTAATAAGAACTCCAGATGAATCATTTGCCCATTAACATATTGGAAGCGCCATTCTAACCTCTCTGAGCCTTAGCTTCCTGGTTTGTAAAATAGAGATAATACCCGGGGTGGAGGTAGGGTGAGAGCTGTGAAAATTATATGAGATATTGTATGCAAACATAAGTGGGTCTTGGAGAGCATTCAGTAAATGGTAGCTAATATTATTATTAGCTATTAAGCTGTAACAGCTCTATTTCTGCATTGGGGATTGTTATTCTAGCCAAAAATAGAACCTCTCAGGATGCCAGGACCCTCAGGGTACAGTGATTGCTCTGTGCTGGGGCTGATGGAGAGGAGTTGGGGGGAGGTAAGGCCTGAGGTTTCAGGACTTCAGAGTGGGAGAAGGGAGAGAATCACCTGGCCGCTGCTAAGCAAACAACTGAGGTTCACATTTTTCGGCTCTGTAAACTCACATCAGGGCATTCAGGTGTGCTGGGGGTGATGCACAGCCATGGGATCAATGCGCTGATCTTCTCAGTGTGACATGTTTACTCATGGCAAGTAATTGAAAACATCGTTTGCATGTTAAAAACAGACCTAGAGAGAGTACATATAGTATGGTTCTATTTACAATGTTTTACAACAGACAAGTCTAAACAAAGGTGATAAAAAATCAGAATATTGCTTCCTTGTTGGAAGGTGGGGGGGATTGACTGGAAGGGGCTTGAGGGAACTTTCCATGCAATTGGGAATGTTTTAGATCTTGATTGGCATGGTGGTGATATTTGTCAAAATGCATTGAAGTGTACCTTGCAATGAGTTAGCCAAAATTTAATTCATTTGAAACAGACATGGGAAACAGAGACCACAGAACCCTCCATTTTCTCTGTGTTGGAATTAACCAAACCCTCATCACTAAAGGCTAACTCAACCTTAGCCAGTCACCTACCACCTGGGGCCAGAGTTGAAAACGCCCAGGGCCAATGTGAATGGATTGTAGGGGGGTGAAATCTTAACTCACTCTTGCCCAGGGACCTTGGAACTGAATTCCCAGCAGCCCTGGACTGTGGCTTTTGCATCTCAATGAGAAAGAATCTGAGGGGACTTCCTTGGCCATCCAGTGGTTAGGACTCGAGTTTCCACTACAGGGTCCCAGGTTTGATACCCGGTCTGGGAAATAAGATCTTGCATGCCATATGGTACAGGCAAAAAGAAAAAAGGAAAAGGAAAAAAAGTGGAGTTTGGGAGGGAAACCACCTGGACAGCCTCCTTTCCCTGGAACCTGTTTGTCCCAGGCCACACAGCCTGCGGCTTCAGCTTGTTCCCAGATTATGATGGCATAGCTCACAATGGACTATTGGCAGGAAGTCTGTTCTCCTCAGTTTCCCTGTTGGTTGGGAATACTTCCCAGGGTGCTGCTTTGCCCCTGCTTGGGCACAAGCTCCCCATGTTTTTCCTCTCAGGACTGCTGGCCTCGCCCTGTCACTCCATAAACTTGACATGAGGCTGTCACCGTCAGACTGGGCTGTCTTCCAGTTGTCACTTCTTCCATGTCTGCACTTTGGCCTGGAAAGAAGCCCTGAATTCCCACCCCTCCCTCCCGCTGTGTCCCAGCTCCAGTGAACACCCTGGAGACCATACTTTATCCTAATACAGGCTTTCTTCACCTCTGAGTCTTGGTTCTATAAAGAGGTTATTTTCTCTTAAGTCTTTATTTCTGGGTCTCAGGATTAACCACTTTCTGGGAGACTCAGCAGTGGGATGTCTGTTGTTTCCAGGGAACCTCCTCTTCAGCCTTCAGTGGGAAAAACCACAGAGGGTGGATGGATTATTCGGACCCACCCCCCACCCCCCCCACCCCCCGCCGACCCAACACTCACACACGTGCAAGCACAGAAAGAGAAAATGACTTCTATTCAGTGGTTAATGGTAGGACACAGGTTTCCTGACTTCCAGGCCAATTCTAGTTCCCTTGATTGGGGTTGAAATTCAGGCTCCACTGGGGAACTTAATCTCCTTGCGACGCGACTGCATGATCCTGGCAAGCCACTTAATGTCTCTGCAACTCAGCTCCTTGACAGTAATTGGGGACGATAATGGTTACCTACTTCATAGAGATATTTAGCGGCTCAATTAGTAAAAGCTTCTGAAGTGCTTGAGTCCCATTATTAGTTGTAATGGAGTACGTCTGCTGGTGTTGGCCGAGCTATTGGCTCTTGGTGGAAAATGCTCTTTCCAAGTAAGAATCAAGATGCAACAGCTAAGGATTTGGGAAAATAGGAACATAGCCCAGTGCTCTCAGGTGTTTCCAGATCCTCCTTGTCATTTGACTTTTAAGGGAAAATGTTGGCCTAGGGTGTTCAACTGAGAAATTTCTGCCTGACAAAATGATTTTTGATTTTATAGACACGAATAGGCACATCATCAAAGTGACCACATTGCGCGGACTCACAGGTGTAACTTGGGACAAGAAGGTGACGAGGTGGGGGCTACCCCAGGTGTTTGGAAATAAAGTTGTGATGAGAGTTGCCCGAAGTAAAATTTATACCCCGCGGTTTACAGGGTAGCCATCTGTGTTAGTTAGGAAACTGGGTAAGCAGCTGAACAGAGAGATCCCAAGCTTCAGTGGCTGACACAAGGTACGGGTCATGTCTCTCTCCTGTCACAGTCCAGAGGTGGCAATTCAGGACTGGTTGGACGACTCCAGTCTCCCCACATGGCTTCCGTGTGTGAGTCTTTTTCTGACCTTCCCAACCAGCAGGAAGGGGGAAAGGAACCAGAAAGACACCTCCATTTTCTACAAGATCCAGAATGAGTATCAGCATTACCCTTTCCAGCTGCAACTTAGTCTAATAGCCACACAGAACACAGGAAGTTGGGAAGTATAGTCTTCCCCGGGAAGTCTTTATACTGAAAGGAGGACTGCTTAGATTGGAGGGGAAAACATACAGTCTGCCGCCCCATCCTTAAGAAAGACCAGGAAACTGTTGGCAACTCTGAAATTAAGGAGGGTCAGAACGTCCGAAAACCGCAGCTGATTCATTGGGAATAATCACAGGAGTAGGTCTGGAATGTGATTATAATTTACTGAGTAGGAATCAGAAGAGGTAGTCAGGCTTCCTAGAAGGAAATGTGAAGATAGAAACTAGTCCCAGGACATGGAAAACTTTTAACCCCTTAGAAAACAGTGTTCGCCTATGCCCAGGAGTTTGATCAATGTGAAAAGCCTCCTTCCAGCTGTAGGTTTGAGATTCTAGTTCTTGTTCTGACTCATCATGGGAGGCCAAGAGGGAGTAGAACAAAAGAAGCTGTCTCAGAGAGTAGCTTCAGTTACTCATTCATTGAAAGAGGAGTTTCTCTACCTTTTGCAAAAGGAGGAAGTCAGAGAGGGAGAGAAAAAGGAGGGAGGGAGAGAAAAGGGGGGAGGGGGGAGCTTCTTCCCCACTGCCATTCAAAACCTCTCTAGGCTGACCTGCAAATTTTTAGAATAATGCAATTTGCATATTACTTGAATGATAGTCTGGTTAGTGGATTACAATGCCCTTAAAAAAAGAAAACCTCAGCAGATAGTAAAGCATTGTAAGACCCATTGCCATTTGGGGAAATTTTGCTGCGAAGATTTCTAATGAAACAGCCCTGGGATATTTTCAAAGACTGGTTTTCCCCTCAGAACATTCATGCCTAAGCCCCTCTGCTTTTCAAAATTAGACCAGAAAACTGCTGACATGGAGAATTTATTTTAAAAGATCACAGGATGGAGCTGGGAAAGGCAGAGACTGAATCAGAGAGATGAACTTTTTACCCAACTACATAGGAATCACCAACTCCTGGCCAGTCTTACCTGCAACCCTCACCTACTTCCTGACTTACCCCTGGATTAAAAGTAAATCCCAGCACTGTATCATTTCATCTTTAAAAACCAGTAGTAATTCCTTAGTTTAACCAAGTATGCCATCAGTGTTCTCCTCTACTTCCTCTCCCCCTGCCCCTTTAAGATTGATTTCTTTACATCAGGACCAAACAAGACTGCGTGCTGCATTTGGTTGCTATGTGAGACGCCTCTAAGTTTTGATCTGTTTTTCCCTCATGTACACAGTAAAGTTTCACAAGGTCTGAATTTACTAGTTTTATCCCACTGGTGTCATTTAACTTGTTCCTCCTCCCCTACATTTCCTGATAATTGATTGCTAGGTCGTTGGTTTCCTGATGATCTCAAGGCTTGGTCTCACACAGGTCAGATCCGTCTTCACCAGTGTATGTTCCTGCTGTTGGAGGCTGATCATGCCTGTCTCTCTGTAACAACGGCAGCCATTGACAGTCATTTGCTCAGTCCACTATTTCAGCAGGTGTTTGCAAAATGTGATATTCAGATTATTTTATTCCTTCTTTATTTACTAGCTGAAATACTTTTATAGAAGGCAGTATTCTATCCTCAGCTGTTTATGGTTACCATGAGGAACAATTCCTATAGGAAGGACAGGATAAATTATTTTTTCCCCTTTTACTTACCAGTCTTCAGAATAATGAATTGTTTCCTTAGTACTCTTCAAAAGGACTGAGAGTTTTGTTTGTTTTTATTTTGTTATGAACTCAGGAAGTTTTACAAATGCAGTGCGATGCAGTCCTTTGTGGTTCTTACTAATGCTCTGACCATCCCACTGTTGGCCAGTGGAAGCTTCTGTAAGTTAACTCCTGAGTCCTGATAGCTTCCGTGGTTTCTGATATGACTAGATGGCCAGGCTTATAAGACTTTTGCCTAGACCTGGAATCAGTCATTTCTTTAAAGAGCCTGGTTCCTCTAGTGGTAAATGGTATGTAGAATGCACCATCTGGCAATTTAAATAGTTTTTAAGTAAACGTTTGTTTTTGAAAAAAAAAAAAATAATAAGATATAAGCATTGCAAACACAGTTTTAATTCAAGGACTAAATGAAAACTCAACAAGAATGTTCCCAAATATCACTTTCCAACGGAACTTTCTTCAATGATAACTTATATCTGATCTCTCCAATGTACTGGCCACTAACTACATGAGAGTTTGGGATGTGGCCAGTGCAACGGAACTGATTTTTAAATTTATTTTTAAATTAATTTAAATTTAAATAGTCACATGTGACTAGTGAATGCCTTATTGAACAGTGCAGGAAATTTAGAATTTAATTATTAAATTTCACAACTTTGTTTTTTTTTTAAAGCACCATCTGAAGGAGCTTCCCTGGTGGCTCAGTGGCGAAGACTCTCCCTGCCAATACAGGAGATGCGGGTTCATTCTCTGCATCAGGAAGATCCCTGGAGGAGGAAATGCCAATCCATTCCAGTATTGTTGCCTGGAAAGTCTCATGGACAGAGGAACCTGGTGAGCTACAGTCCATGGGGTTGCAAAAGAGCTGGACACGACTTAGGGACTAAACAACAACAAAATAGACAAGGCATGGGAAGGCAGTGTAAGAGAACTGAAGAGTACACTGCCATTCCTGCCATAACCTTCCAAAATATTATAGTAAGATGGATCCCCTAACAAGTTTAATGTAACCAAAATGGTAATTGCTAGACAAACAGGAAATATGTCTTGATAATCTGGTTAGGGTGGTCAGAAGTGGAGAAGAAGACAGAAAAAAAGATACGTTTAAAAAATTATTAGGAAACGTAGCCTTGGTTATTTTATCTTATTTTATTTTTATTTTGGAGGACTTTTTTGAGCAATTTTAAGTTCACACCAAAACCGGGTGGAAACTTACAGAGTTCTCACATAACCACTGCCCCTACACATGTACTGCCATCCCCCCACCCAGCCAGTGGTATATTTGTTATAGGTGATGAACAGACCGTGACAAACATCATCATCACCCCAAATCCATAGTTTACATTAGGGTGGTGGTCTACTTTCTGTAGATTTGGAGAAAAGAATAAGGACATGTACCCGTCATTATAGCAGCATACAGAATATTTTTACTGCCCTAAAAATCTGTGTTCCGCCTATGATTTCCTTACCCCCACCCCTGATCTTTTTACTATCTCTATAAGTTTGCTTTTTCCAGAATGTCAGATAGTTGGAATCATATGGTATGTAGCCTTTTTAGATCAGTTGCTTTCACTGCTGCTGCTAAGTCACTTCAGTCGTGTCTGACTCTTTGCGACCTCATGGACTGCAGCCTACCAGGCTCCTCCGTCCATGGGATTTTCCTGGCAAGAGTACTGGAGTGGGTTGCCATTTCCTTCTCCGGCTTTCACTGAGTAATATGCATTTAAGGTTTCTCTGTGTCATGGACAAGTAACTTCATTTTCTGGAACTTCAATGTCATAATGTATAGAATGAGAGTCATGATTGGCTGATGTCTCTGGGCCTTTGCACTGCCATTCCTTGTGCCTGGATACTTCTGCCACAGATCTACAGGGCTCACACCATTCACATCCCTGCTCAATTGCCAACTCCTCAGACAGCCTCTCTGACACTCTCACTGACTCCTGCTCTAAGTCTTTTACAGAATTTATTACAACCTCATATTTATCATACATGGACCATGGGCAGTCTTCCCAGTCCCCTCCCAAAAGTTCAAGTTCAAGAAAGCAGGGATAAATCTAGTCTGTTCATTGCTAGGATCCCAGCTCCAAAGATGGCACCTGGGACAGAGTAAACTGTCACGGAAGGAAACTGTTGAAAGAAAAATGCTAAGAAATACTTTTCAAAGTATAGAGAGCTTAGGGCCAGAAGCGTGTGCAGGCAGTTTTGGGGCCTTCTAGAAAACAATGTGGAAGGCCTGCAGGTTGAATTCATCAAGCTGATGCACCTAAAATGTATAGCATTTCTGAGAGAAGCATCTTCTTAGACCTGTACCTAACCCTGTCAATTTGTGGTGATCTTTAAGGAACGCTGCCAGCCCTGGATGGAGACAAGCCAGCTGCAGGGGATGCGCTTAGCCAGTTCTGGTCACATGTTCCCTCTGTCCTGGGCTCCTCCCACACCTGAGCAGAAACCTTCTCTCTACTCCTTCCCTTCATATAAAGGGCACATAGAAATCTCCAGGGGTGTCACATCCTCACATCGTGACATCCCTGGATATGATTGTGAAGACGAGGAAGTTTGCTTTTAGGGGAATCCCTGATTTGTAATAAGAAGTCTTCCTCTCCTTACCTTTTGGTTATGAGTAACTCTTAATCGTTACTTTAGCCAGTTATCCTAATAGTGATACAGTTAAATATATGCCACCTACTTTACCGATGGAGAAACTGAGGCTCTTAAAGGCTTTGTCACTTGCCAAGTGTCACATACTTGGCAATGACCTCAGAGCCAGGCTCCTTCCTTGGCTTATAATTCCTCCCGTGAGCTGCACAGTTGAAGTAGAGGATTAGAAGGAAGAGGACTGGGAACAAACACACAGTCCTTCTCTTTGGCCTCTCTTACACACAGTAAGGGGATATGTTTCCAAAAGACTGCTGGCAAATAATTTCGAGGGTTTGGCCAGCCTGAAATAACCAATCTATTTAGAGGTTTCAAGACCAGGCAGCAGAGGCTAAATAAGGTAATGTGTCTGTCAAGAGTGGAGGCCCAGGGAAGAGAATAGAATATTAAAAAACTCATGATGTCATTATCATGTTTTTCTTATGCAAGACTCTTTTAAAAGTGTGCTACAAATAAAAACTATTGTTCTCACCTTAGGATACAGAGTTATAAATATGCATATAGTGTATACACAATTTTGGTTGACAATATGCAACTACACAACTTTGGAAAAAGTAAGTTTATTATACATGATTTTGGGGAAAATGGAGAATTCTCAGCCAAAACTTGATGTCCAGATTGCATATGTATGGAGATTTAGGGATTTTTCCTTCAGAATGTTAAATTTTTAGTAATAAAAGTAGCTTCCACTTCCAAAGCACTTATGATGTGCCAGGAGCTAGGCTAGTCCCTTCCCATACTTTTTGACACCCAATCATCACCACTCTATTTCCATTTTTTCATCTTACTAATGAAGAGTTAGAAATTCAGAGAGATTAAACTACTCATTCAAACTCACACAGCCAGTAAGCAGCAGAGCCAGCCTTTGAAATTACACAGTAGACTCCAATATTCACAAAAGTAAGGAACGTTGTGCTTGCCAGTATGTTACCTGGCACGCAGAATGGACCCAGTCATTGTAAATGTTCAATAAATACTGGAATGAAGAACGAATGAATGAGTTAACGAAAGGGTCCAACTGTTCTAATCTCAGCAACCCTGCTGAATGTCCTCCTTACTTTGCTCAGTAGGCTGTCAGCCTCGTCTCTTTGTAGCTCAATTAGAAGTGAGTGTTCTCTGTATCTTTCCTATATCAATTGTTGGTGCGAAGGAGAGGTTACGAAGAAATGGCTGTGTGTTTGCATATCTGTATAAATGGGTCAGGGTGGAGAGTGTGGGCAAGCAGTGTGGGTTCCCTCTGGGTGTGTCTGCTGGAAAGTTCTCAGGCCTGTCCCCATTGCTACTCTGGTTGAGGGAACCGTGCTCTGGAACCACAGCGTCTGCTAGCTCTCAAGGGAGGGAAAGAGGAAATGATGGGGCAGCTTCCACTGCAGGAAAGGAAAAGCAGAAATTCAGTAAGAAACAGAAGCTCCCTGGCAGTTCCTTAAACCTAAACTGAAATCCAGTGGGGTGTCATAAAAGTCTCATACTGGTCATCAGGAGATCAGGGTCTAATCCCTGCTTGACCACTGGCTTGGATAAGTCATTTTTCTGCTTTAGGCTTTACTTCTCTTATCTCTAAAATAAACAGTTTAGGCTAAAACCCTGCCTTCTCGCATTTAGAACTGTGGTTGTGTTGAAGTGGGGGCAGGGCAGGGGGTATTTTTGATGGTCTTACTGATTAATGAGTGGCATTTATGTATGTGATGCGGGGATCAGAAAGGGGGTGTTCGATGTATTCAAGGCTTAGGACCACACAAAGAGAAACTGTCCCACTTAGAATCTGGAATGATAATTAAGAACCGCTTCATTGCTAAAATACTGTGATTCTATTCTAGCCACACTCATTTGAATCATCCAAGTCACACGATGAAAAGAAATCAAACTTTGCATGAAAGAAATAGAGTAGTGTGTATAATACCTTTTTAATGCCACCCAGTGTACCTGACTTTTCTGACTGTCAGGACAGTTTCTTGACCTGTAGCCCATCTCCCAGGAAACAGGAGGGAGCTGGCCCCAAAGAGCAAATGTCACAGGCAGTTGCCACCAGACAGGAAGGTTAGAAGCCCTTTTTGGCATTGGGGAGACACAGCCCCTCCCCTAAAAGTCTCTGACTGGGGTGGGTGCCAAGTCAGTGGAAAAGACAGACTAAGAGAGGCATCCAGAACTGTGGGCCTGCAATCCAGCCCCTTTCCCTAGGGCCTGGGGATTTCCCACCTGGAGGGAGGAAGGGGCTAAAATACACAGAGAACAGTGAGACAGAGAGAGGTCTGGGGTTAAAATGGGGAGCTCGACAGGAGGCTAAGGAAGAGGAGGCTCGAGCCGTGTGTCTCCTAAAAGATGTGGAACCAAACACCCCTCCACAGATACCTATGAGGGACATTCCCTGACCAGGGAGGAAAGACCCCCTTCAGAAGTTTCCACAGATGAGCTGTCTTCTCCCACCACCCAAAGCTAGTTAAACTTTCCCCCACATGCTGTTGTCATCTGTGCTGTTATTTTATTGAGATATAAAATCCATACAGAAAAGGACACAGAGTATATTGCTAGATGGATACACACACTCGTGTATTCACGGCCCACAGTAGGATACAACCATGTTCGCACCCTTGGAGTTACTCCTGTGCATTCTCCAAGTAAATACTCTCCACCCAAGATAACCAATTTTTAACTTAACCATTAGTTAGTTCTGGAATATCACGTAGGAAGAACCATACAGCATATAGTTTTTGTTGTCTGGCTTTCTTCATTCAATATTATGCCTCTGAAATTTACTGCTGAGCCACCAGGGAAGATGAATTTGAGCAAACTTACATGCTGTTGCAAGTAACAGTTTACTTTTCCCCACTGTTGGGTAGAATTCTGTGGTGGGATTACATCACAATTTATTTATCCATTCTACTGTTGAAGGACATTAGGGTGGTTCATAGATGCCATCTGGAAAAAGAATACAAAAGATGGAAACCTCTTAAGATGAAAGAAATGGTTCCCTTAGGGAATCTGAACCTGAAAGAGACCATTTTAAACTAGAGAAGTAGAATGACCTCCAGTTGTCAAGTTTACATTTTCTCCATCTGCAGAAATGGGGACTCTCGAGCTAAATGAGGTCAGTAAATGGAAGATTTTTTTTTTTAATCTTTTTTGCACATCTGAGTTAAAGGGTGTAAATTTTGGCCCTTTAACTGTGACTTTCTAGTAAGAATAACTGTCAAGGGCTGGCTTTAGAGTTATTCGGGGGGTAGCTGTTGTTCAGTCACCAAGTTGTGTCTGACTCTTTGTAACCCTGTGGACTGCAGCACACCAGGCTTCTCTGTCCTTCGCTATCTCCCAAGTTTGCTCAAATTCCTGTTCCCCGGTGGATCAGTGGTAAAGAACCTGCCTGCAGTGCAGGAGCTGCAGGAGATGTGAGTTCTATCACCAGGTCAGGAAGATTCCCTGGAAGAGGAAATGGCAACCCACTCCAGTATTCTTACCTGGAGGATCCCATGGACAGAGGAGCCCGGTGGACTATAGCCCATAGGAGTTGGACACGTCCGAAGTGACTGGGCACGCAATGTCCATTGAGTCAGTGATGCAATCTAACCCTCTCAGATTCTGTTGCTTCCTTCTCTTTTGCCTTCACTCTTTCCCAGTATCAGGGTATTTTCCAATGAGTTGGCCCTTTGCATTAGGTGGCCAAGTATTGGAGCTTCAACTTCAGCATCAGTCCTCCCAATGAATATTCAGGACTGATTTCCTTTAGGATTGACTGGTTTGATCTCCTTGCAGTCCAAGGGACTCTCAAGTGTCTTCTCCAACACCACAGTTTGAAAGCATCAGTTCTTCAGTGTTCAGCATTCTTTATGGTCCAGCCCTCACAGCTGATCATGACTACTGTAAAAACCATAGTTTTGACTAGATAGACGTTTGCCAGCAAAGTGATGTCTCTGCTTTTTAGTATGCTGTCTAGGTTTGTCATAGCTTTCCTTCCAAGGAGCAAGCATCTTTTAATTTCATGGCTACAGTCTCCATCCACCGTGATTTTGGAGCCCAAGAAAATGAAATCTGTCACTGCTTTCACTTTTCCCCCTTCTATTTACCATGAAGTGATGGGACCTGATCCATGATCTTAGTTTTTTGGATGTTGAGTTTTAAGCCAGCTTTTCACTCTCTGCTTTCACCCTCATCAAGAAACTCTTTAGTTCCTCTTCACTTTCTGCCATTAGAGTGGTATCAGGAGATAGACCAGTTGTCTTACTATCAAACTACTAATAACTTGAAAGAGTTATAGTCAAGAGGTGGTACATCAAAAACAAGATGAGTTATAGGGGGAAAATATTCTGAAGATGTGGAAAATCTGAGTGATGGGGGAGCAGTGCTGGGCTCACTGGGGCCTCAGACAGAATTTGAGTTGGCAGCACAACAGTTGTCCAAAAAACAGCAGTCTAATTCAGAAAGGTGCACAATAAGTCACCTTGCAGTGGTCAAAGGCTATTCTAATTATTCTGACTAATTTCAGCTTGTTTATCTTTAAAGAAATGGGAGGCAGCTTGAGAAGTTCTTGAATAAAATAATCTCAGTGACTTAAGAGATGAAAAATGAGTCCAGGGTGAACAAGTTAGTAGAATTAAGACGGTTTTTGCTTTACCAAAAAACACAATTACCCTTAGAATGGATGTTTTGGTCCAGGAAGAAAGTGATGGTATACTTTCGAGGTGATGGCAGGTGTAACTCTCTCTGAATGCCTTTATATACATGATTGGAATGATAAGAAGAGGACACAAGTGGAAACTGTCTATGGTCAACTCTGTGGCACTCATGAGGGTGTCAACAAACATTTTAGCTTTCTTTCTTCTGGGCACACCGTAGGACTGCACTTCCCTGCCCACTTGAAGATGCACACAGCCACGTGACTTGCATTGGCCAATGGCATGTGAGCAGAAATGACACTTCAGTAAGTCAACTATACTCTAATAAAAAAATTTTTTTTTAAAAAGGAGGAATGATAACTAAGAAGAAAGGAACAAATGACACTTAAAAGCAGAAGCTTTAAGAATGAGTATGATTTCTCTCCAAAGATTTATTTTGGAGGGTGAGTGTCTTTCCTCATAACCACATCACTGCAAAGTAGCTTGACTTAGAATCTAGTCTTTCAACCAGTACACTATCATGAACTTCTGAATGTCATTGATGATGTCTTGTCACTTAAAAAAGAATTTTTAAAATTCTGCTTTAGCAAGTTGAAAGCTAAAATTATTGTCACTTATTTTAGATGTGATAATGTGGCTTTATTTTTCTTTTGGCAGCACTTTCCCAACTAGGGTTTAAACCTGGGCCCAGACAGTGAAAGTGCAGAGTCCTAGCCACTGGACTGCCAGGAAATTCTTGGTAATGGTATTTTTAAATGAAGTATTATCTTTTAGAAGATGCATCCTAAAATATTTGTGGCTAAAGTATGATATCTAAAATTTGCTTCAGATAATGCAGGGGAACACAGAGAGGGGGTGAATGGCACCATAGATAACGTGTGATTAGAACCAGCTGATCACTGTTGAGGATTGAGTGATATATATGCGGGGATTATTAGGTTTTTCTTTCCGTTTTTGTGTATATCTGCAGCTTTCCATAATAAGATATAATAAGCAAATAAGCAACAAGAGAAGGCATAGAAATTGGTAATAAAAGACTGGAATTGGTATAAAATTTAAAGGGGACTTTTTATCTCATCTATGCTATTTTTAGAGGGAGGATGACAAACTATGACCAGCGGTAGAAATGGTTTTGTACAGCTCTCAAACTATAAATGATCTTTACTGATGACTGAAAATATTCATGTTGGAGAAATTCAGATTTTAGTGCCAATAAAATTTTACTGAAAACAGAGTGACACCCATGTGTTTCTACCTGGTTCATGGTAGCTTTCACACTCTAAAGACAGAGAGAGTCCAGTCGTTGTAGCAGGGACTGTGCACCACAAAACCTAATATATTTACTATGTGGCCGTTTACAGAAAAGTTCTGTTGTTGTCCTATCACTCAATTGTGTCTGACTCTTTGCAACCCCATGGACTGCAGCATGCCAGAAAAATTTGCTGACCTCTATTTTAAAAAGAGATTTCCTCATGCACAATTTTGTGTTTAACACAAGTAAAAAAAAAAAAAAACATTGTTTACTTTTTTAATTAGGAAAGTAATACAAGACCCTTTTAGATGATGTAGGCTATACCAAAGAGTATAAAAAAGAAAATGAATATTGCCCACTGGGTAGCCATTTCTGAGATCTTCTTTCTTATCTCTTATCAACCAACAGTTGACAAAATGAAACCTGTTCTAATTTCAGGTAAAAGTGAGGATTGTCTTTCTGGGGCTGATTAGACGAGAACTGCAAGCAGACACTGGCTGTGACAGAAGAGTGCGAAAGGATTTGAAAGAGGCCACCTGGGATCTTATTGGGTTTAAATTGTACAATAAACCTGACACAACGTGTCTAAACTCAGGTATAATAAATCCTAGTAGGCGGGTGTTGTAATAGCCATTTAATATAGATACAGGAACTGATATTCAAGGTGGGAATCTAATTAACAAGTTTCTGGGGGGAAAAATAACAACCGTAAACAGTGAGTTAACCCATGATTATGCCAGCATTATTTACAATAATCAAAAGCAGCACCAAAAAAAAAAAAAAAAGCAGCACCAACAGCATGATGAACCAACAGTCATCAGCAGAAGGATGGATAAGCAAAATGTGGCATATATCAATACACACAATGTGGTGTTATTTAGCTTTAAAAAGAAAGGAAGTTCTGACACGTGCTGCACCATGGGTGAGCATTGAGGACATTGCATTACGTGAAATCAGTCAGTCACAAAGGGCAAAAAGTGTATGATTCTATATATTTATGAAGTACCTAGAAGAGTCCAATTTATAGAGATGGAAAGTAGAATGGTCACTGCCAGGGGATGGAAGGGAGGGAACGATGAGGAGTTATTGTTTAATGGGTATTAAGTATCAGTTTGAGAAGATGAAGAATGTTCTAGATATGGATGATGATGGATACACACAGTGTGAATCTACTCAGCACCACCAAACTGTATACTTTAATAGCCTTTAAAGGGTAAAATTTTGTGCTAGGTATGTGACCATAATTTTTAAAAACTAACAAATTTCAAGTGGGTGAAATTTGGTCATAATAATTTGGTCATAATAAGGGCATATCTTAAGGAAAGAAGTCAAAAGGTGTTTCAAGAAAGCAGGAAAAAGTTCAAGAAACTGAAAAGTCTTTTGGCTGCATGAATCATAATATTTACAGGTGGTTACTGATGAAGGGGTGATGGACTGCCACTGAGAGTTTGCTTTCTGTGTTTGAAGGTTCAGGAATAGGTCCACTTGGGAGATCAGAAACTTGATACTTCCAGTTCAGTGATTTTTATAAGAATGCCAAGAAAAGAGTCTAAAGGAAAAGTTGGAGCTGTCATTAGTAGTATTAGCAGTGATCTGACTTTTCAGTCCGTGCGTGCTGCCTTTACAATGCTGATTTCTGTAAAAATCACTCGGTTTCCAATAACCTGCTGGGATTGTGGCTATAGCTCATACCATTTAAGGACTGAGTCTTGGCCCAAGTAGTGGGCAGCCCTTAGCTCCTCCATGCCACTAAGACTGTGCACCCTCCTCTGTGAATGCTGGATGGTCAGTTTAGCTGGACAGACACTTGGAACGCCCAAGTGTCTGGTTTACTGTGGGGAAATCTGGGGAGTGGGCTGGACAGCTATCATCCATGGCATCACAAATGCCATGTTGTTTGCCAGTTGCAAATTGGAGTGGACGACTTCTTCCCACACTGGGATGAAGCACAGCCATGACCATTCCTGATGTGAAGCTGTGTGATGGACACTGATGAGGGCTTCGCTGAAAGGTGACTTCTAGCTGGACCTGCCTCCCACTAATGCATCCTGAGATAGCTGGACAAGTTATTTAAGGCCAGCATCCCTTTTAACTGATGTAGTTGATTATTCTGATTGGATAATATCCAGCTGGACCAGTTGTTAAATATTTATAGAAATCACCCAGGCCACCGATCTTCTTTAAATCATTGTTTGGCAGCAGCCTCCTGTGTCAGGGTGGCACTATGCTAGGGTTAAATTTCTCGATAACTTTGCTTTAAAAAAAAAAGAAAACTGGAGGCACAATTTAACCAACTCTTAATGCCCTCACATTCAGGGTTTTTGAAATGTGTTTGCACTGGAGTTTGTTTAAAATATCAAAAGGAGAAGATCACTAGGAATGAGTAATCAAGGCTACTAAAATAGTAAAAGCTACTATTAACTGAATCTTCTGTCTATTGGGGCTTCCCAGATGGCGCTAGTGGTAAAAAAAAAAAAAAAAGAAAAGAAAAAAACAACCCTGCCTGCCAATGCAGGAGATGTTAGAGACTCGGGTTCAATCCCTGGGTCAGAAAGATCTCCTGGAGGAGGGCATGGCAACCCACTCCAGTATCCTTGCCTGGAGAATCCCATGGACAGAGGAGCCTGGCGGTCTACACAGTCCATCGGGCCACAAAGAGTTGGACAGGACTAAAAGCTGGACACAAATGAAGCGACTTAGCGCACATGCACACTGTCTGTTGACCACTTTAGTTATATTACTTCTAATCGTTGTATGAAGTGTTAGGTCTATTTCTTATTTTACTCATGAGGGAAGCCAAGGCTGAGAGAAACAAAGTAACTTGTGAAAAGTCATTTAGCTAACAAGTGGCAAGCCCCATATTTAAATATAGCACCACAGTATTTGGTCTTTTTGTTGGGGAAATCACATCTAAGCTTAGATGATGGAATGGACCTCAGTGGGTTTTGCTGCTCAACATATCATTGCAGTCAGCTTTCTTTTGCAAATGATACTCTGATTTTCCTCTGGGGTACCCTCTTTCCCCCAACTCTCATTCCAGGTGTTGGGAAGGGGTCATGCGCCTTGAGTCTGGCCAGTCAGTGCGTGGTATTTCCCTGGCTGCAGTGACTCCCTGCAGTGATGCTGCTCTGGTGGTACTTATTTTTCAGGGTAGGCAGACAGGTAGTAAACAAGTGACAAATACTGAAAATAATTTCAGTTAATAATAAGTGTTTAAGAAGAAAATAAAATGAGGTAATGAGATATAAGAGTAACACCAGGGGCGAGGGTGGTGAGAGCCAAGGAGAGGCAGTGGGACTTCTTTTAGGTCTCTTTACTCTTCCCCCTGCCTTGAACTTGGAAAAGCAGGGGCCCCACATTGCTGCTACCTTTTTGCCCATCCGTGGAGTCTGAAGTCAGTGTAGGAGACAAAAAGAGGAGGGAAAGAGAAATAGGCTCCTGGTGATGGATTTGGGTTCCTGAATCAAATGGAATGGAAATTAAACCTGCCCCCACCAAATTTCTGCACAAAGCAAACCTACAAATTTCTTTTTCTTTCTTTCTTTCTTTCTTTTTTTTTTTTTTTTTTTTTTTTTTTGCTTCTTAGGATGGTTTCATCATATTCTGTGTAATTGACACCAGAAAGAATCCTAACTCATACAGCTGAGATTAGTCCTATTATTGCCTGGCATATGAGCCTGCTTCACAATGGGCAAATGTAAGTAAATTTAGATATATAAGCAGAATGACCAAATAGATAGATGATAGCTAGGTAGCTGGATAGACTGATGGATATAGAACAGATAAAAGTTAGCGTTTGTCCATGCATGGAGAATAGGATCAGAAAGAAACATACCCAACTCTTCACAGTTAACACTCTGGGATGAGAAGGTGGTTTCACTTTCTTATGGTCAGCTTCTTCTGGAATGTTTGCATTTAAAAATAAGCATATGTGACCTTTTAATATTGAAAAAACTATATATCCAGAAAGGTGTGGACAGAGAGGTCTGTGGAATAGTCATGGGCCGTCCATCGCCAACTCCTGGAGCTTGCTCAAACTCATGTCCATCAAGTCGGTGATGCCATCCAAGCATCTCATCCTCTGTTGTCCCCTGCTCCTCCCCAGCATCAGGGTCTTTTCCAATGAGTCACTTCTTCACATCAGGTGGCCAAAGTATTGGAGCTTCAGCTTCAGCATCAGTCCTTCCAATGAATATTCAGGTTGATTTCCTTTATGATTGACTGGTTTGATCTCCTTGCAGTCCAAGGAGTCTTCTCCACCACCACAACTCAAAAGAATAAATTCTTCAGCACTCAGCTTTCTTTATGGTCCAGCTCTCACACCCATACTTGACTACAGGAAAAAGCATAGCCTTGACTAGACAGACCTTTGTTCGCAAAGTAATGTCTCTGCTTTTTAATATGCTATCTAGGTAGGTCATAGTTTTTCTTCCAAGGAGCAAGCATCTTTTAATTTAATGTCTGTGGTCACCATCTGCAGTGATTTTAGAGCCCAAGAAAATGAAGTCTGTCAGTGTTTCCAATGTTTCTCCATCTATTTGCCATGAAGTGATGGGACCACATGCCATGATCTTAGTATTTGAAGGCTGAATTTTAAGCCAGGTTTTTCACTCTCCTCTTTCACTTTCATCAAGAGGCTCTTTAGTTCCTCTTCAGTTTCTGCCATAAGGGTGGTGTCATCTGCATATCTGAGGTTATTGATATTTCTGCCAGCAATCTTGATTCCAGCCTGGGCTTCATCCAGCCTGGCATTTCATATGTACTCTGCCTGAAAGTTAAATAAGCAGGTGACAGTATGCAGTTTTGTTGTACTCCTTTCCCAATTTGGAACCAGTCCATTGTTCCACGTCCAGTTCTAACTGTTCCTTCTTGACCTGCATACAGATTTCTCAACAGGCAGGTAAGGTGGCCTGGTAGTCCCGTCTCTTTAAGATTTCCACAATTGGTTGTGGTCCACACAATCAAAGGCTTTGGCATAGTCAATAAGGCAGAAGTAGGTGTTTTTCTGGAACTCTCTTGCTTTTTCTATGATCCAGTGGATATTCACAATTTGATCTCTGGTTCCTCTACCTTTTCTAAATCCAGCTTGAACATCTGGAAGTTCTCAGTTGATGTACTATTGAAGCCTAGCTTGGAAAATTTTCAGCATTACTTTGCTAGCGTGTGAGATGAGTGCAATTGTGCGGTAGTTTGAGCATTCTTTGGCATTGCCTTTCTTTGGGATTGGACTGAAAATTGGCCTTTTCCAGTCCTGTGGCCACTGCTGGGTTTTCCAAGTTTGCTGGCATATTGAGTGCAGCACTTTCATAGCATTACCTTTTAGGATTTGAAATAGCTCAACTGGAATTCCATCATCTCCACTAGCTTTGTTCTTAGTGATGCTTCCTAAGGCCCACTTGACTTCACACTCCAGAATGTCTGGCTCTAGGTGAGTGATAACACCATTATGGTTATCTGGGTAGTAGATATTTTTTGTATAGTTCTTCTGTATATTCTTGCCACCTCTTCTTAATATCTTCTGCTTCTGTTAGGTTTCTGTCCTTTATTGTGCCCATCTTGGCATGACATGGTTCCTTGGTATCTCTAATTTTCTTGAAGAGATCTCTAGTCTTTCCCATTCTATTGTTTTCCTCTATTTCTTTGCATTGATCACTTAGGAAGGCTATCTTATCTCTCCTTGCTATTCTTTGGAACTCTGCATTCAAATGGGTGTATCTTTCCTTTTCTCTTTTGCCTTTCACTTCTCTTCTATTTGTAGCTATTTGTAAGGCCTCCTCAGACCGTCATTTTGCCTTTTTGCACTACTTTTCCTTGGGGATGGTCTTGATCACTGCCTCCTGTACAGTGTCACGAACCTCCGTCCGTAGTTCCTCAGGCACTCTATCAGATCTACTCCCTTGAATCTATTTGTCACTTCCATTTATAATCATAGGGGATTTGATTTAGGTCATACCTGAATCATCTAGTGGTTTTCACTACTTTCTTCAATTTAAGTCTTAATTTGTCAGTAAGGAGTTCACGATCTGAGCCACAGTCAGCTCCTAGTCTTGTTTTTGCTGACTGCATAGAGCATCTCCATCTTCAGCTGCAATGAATATAATTCAATCTGATTTCAGTATTGACCACCTGGTGATGTCCATGTGTAGAGTCGTTTCTTGTGTTGTTAGAAGACGGTGTTTGTTATGACCATTGCACTCTTTTAGCAAAACTCTGTTGGCCTTTGCCCTACTTCATTTGTACTCCAAGGTCAAACTTGTCTATTACTCCAGATATCTCTTGACTTCCTACTTTTGCATTCCGGTCCCCTATGATGAAAAGGACATCTCTCTTTTTGGTGTTAGTTCTAGACGGTCTTGTAGGTCATCATAGAACCATTCAACTTCAGCTTCTTCAGCGTTAGTGGTTGAGGCATAGTCTTGGATTACTGTGATGTTGAATGGTTTGTCTTGGAAATGAACAGAGATTATTCTGTCATTTTTGAGATTGCACCCAAGTACTGCATTTTGGACTCTTTTGTTGACTCTGAGGGCTACTCACTCCCTTTCTTCTAAGGCATTCTTGCCCACAGTAGTAGATATAATGGTTCATAGTTTCAATGAGTTAGACAATGTTGTGATCAATGTGATCAGTATGGTTAGTTTTCTGTGATTGTGGTTTTCATTCTGTCTGCCCTCTGATACATAAGGATAAGAGTCTTGTGGAAGCTCCCTGTGGAAGTAGTAGATATAATACCTCTATGGTCACTGAAAAATCAAGACCACATGAAGCCAGAATGTGTTTCCTGGGCACTCTGTTGATCCCAGAACCTGCCCAGTTTTCCCAAGAACTGGGGAGATAAGTTTCTTTACCTAGAACCGATACACTGAGCAAGAGCTCAGTTGGTTATAGGACTTAATCCCTTTTCATAGAAAACTCATGATTCCTAATTTCTCCTTCATGTTGAGGAAAGTATATTTCTCTTGAAGTTCTGAAACTTGGCTAGTATTATTACAGGTATTTATTTTTATTTTAAAATATTCCAAGTGCTCAATAATACTGTTATCATGCCTGGAATTTGCTTGCACTCTGGTAGATGCCTTTTAGAAGACAACAGTGGCAATCATTTTGGGATTGCCTTTCTCTTGGATAGTTCTATTAGATCATGAATCATTCCTGAATCATTGTTGTTCAGTCACTCAGTCCTGTCCGACTCTTTGTGACACCATGGACTGCATCATGCCAGGCTTCCCTGTCCTTCACTAACTTCCAGAGCTTGCTTAAAGTCATATCCATTGAGTTGATAATGCCATCCAAGCATCTCATCTTCTGTCGCCCCTTTCTCCTCCTACCCTTAATCTTGCCCAGTGTCAGGGTCTTTTCCAATGAGTCAGCTCTTCGAATCAGGTGGCCAAAGTATTGGAGCTTCAGCATCAGTCCTTCCAGTGAATATTCAGGATTGATTTCCTTAGAATTGATTGGTTTGATCTCCTTGAGATCCAAGGCACTCTCAAGAGTCTTCTCCAGCACCACAGTTGAAAAGCAGCAATTCTTCAGCACTCAGCCTTCTTTATGGTGCAACTCTCACATCCATACATGACTACTGGAAAAACCATAGCTTTGACTCTACAGATCTTTGTCAGCAAAGTGATGTCTCTGGTTTTTAATATCATATTCCTAGGTTAATGCTCTTTCTTACAATTCAAAGTCCCAAGCAGATTCCAGCTTTGCTGTTGTTTAAAGTACAGAACGAAATTTTATGGCAGTCTTGTCAGAAAGCAAAGATTCTATAATAGAATCAGTCTCCGTCACTTCTTCTGACTTAGGGGAGAAAAGTTACTTCTATGTGGCAGATTACATTTGGACCCAAAGTAATTATGTGCTAAAGCCTTCTAAAACTATAGCTACTAAAATATTTCTCTTGCAATTTTTTTTATTTCATCCTTGTGCCCAGAGAAAATGAAAAGACAAACTCCAAACTAGGGAAGGCTGGATAATCACAAACTTCAACTTTAAGGAATCTGAATTAATGAGATTTCCTGGGATTTTTCCAGCTAAGAGAGAACTACCACCTTCCTCCCAAGAGACTGTGATGCTTATAACTTTACTCACAGACATACAATATCATTCCCTAGAGAAGGAATTATGGTCAGACTTTAATTTGGATCAAGAGATAAAATTAGAAAATCTCTTGTGGGAAATGTCATTATTTACAAATGTACATAATTAAAGAAAGGAGGTATATACAGAAGAAAGACATTACTGTCTGTAGACCAAAGGCTTAAATATAAGTAGAACTCCCTGGGATCTCACCAGGTGCATGCTCCAAACACATATTTAAAGTCTGCAACTCGGAAAAAATAGCTTGAGGGATATACACCAAACTGTCATCTAGGATTTTTTCTGTGGATTGGTAAGAGACATGGTTATTGAGGGATAAGTTTAACTTGATATAAAAGATTGCTGTGATGTTTGGTTCTTTAAATTATAAGTATGATGGATATTGGTTAGGCTCCTTGGCCACCCAGCAACTAGAATGCCTATAAAATTTCCCATCTTATGAGTCTGAATATGTCTAAACTAGCCTCTCTTAGGCTTGTAACTTAGAAGGCTGATACACCTTGTAGGTGTATTAGAGCTCTCTAGAGAAACAGGATTAATAGGATGGAGTAAGAAAAGAGAGAAAATGAGAGGGAGGAGAGAAGGAGAGAGAGATTTATTTTAAGGACTTGATTCACGTACTTATCGAGACCCAGGGAGGAGGTAATATGTGGTTCAAATCTGAAGACAACCTGCCGACAGAAATCCTTCATGCCTGGGGAGTGGCAGTGTTTGTTCTGTTGAGGCCTTCAACTGATTGGATGAGGCCTACCCACGTTTTGGAAGACAGCTGGGCTTTAATCAAACTTCAGTTATTTGAATTTATTCTTATCAAAAAAAACATAGTCACAGAAACACCCCAAATAATGGTTGAGCAAATATCTGGGCACTGTGGCCCAGCCAACTTGACACGTCAAATTAACCATCGAAACAGGGCATGGGCATATGACCTAATCCTTACGCAAGACTTTGGTTTGGAAGTAAGTACCCTGTGGAATTCATTCTTCAAGAGGGGTGGTGGTGGAGGCATCTAGCTTACAGAGGCAAAGTGGCAGCAGTCCTAGTGGCAGCACGCTGTTGCTAGAGTATCTGGGGTTTGTGCCAGGAATGGCAGCAGAAGGATCCCTGCTAGAGGGGTCTTGTTTTTATCAAGGCCACTTTAGCTCAGTAATTCAGTCAGCTACTCAGTTCCTTTAATACTTCATCCTCTATTTATACTAACTAGGGTGGAATCTCTTGTTGACACCTGAGGAACTTGAAATTCAATAAGTGTTTTGTATTATTTATTACTGCATAAAAATCACCCACAATTTAGTAGCCTAAAGCAAGAATTAAACATTTTATTATTTCTCACATTTTCTGTAGGTCAGAAATTGGATAGTAGCTTAGCTCAGTGTTCTGGTTCAGGTCTCTCATGAGATTGAAGTTGCATTCTTCACCAAGGGGCTGGGGCTGAAGAATCAATCCACTTTGAAGATCACTTATTCACATGGTTGCTGCCTACCAAGCTGTAAACTGCTGCCACTTATCCTAAGTAAGGCTGGGGCGCTTTTCTCTCAAGATGGCAGATTGGGGTCAGACTGGGCTCTTGTGTGTGTTAATGAATCCTATGCTTCAAAACTAGCTATGATGATTCTTTTCAATTCTTGTTAGCCTTTATACTTTACAAAGTCTCTAGCTGCAGCCTATAGCAACTACTTTGTGAGTTATTCAATCATGTTAATAGGTTTAATAGCAAAAATAATTGTGCAATCTATATTTTATTGGTTCCTCAAGAGAGCACAACATCCATTTATTCCATAAATATTCGCTGAGCACCTACTGGGTGACAACACTGGCCTAGGCACTGAAACACTGGATTTAAATGTCCTCAGCACTGTGGAAAGAGAGCAAGTGCCATTGTTGCAGTGGCAGCACAGTTACAGCAAAACTTAAACCCTCTTCCACTTGGGAAAAAAGCCAGGAGTCTGTCTCCAAGGAGTCCCATGGGTGACTTGGGAATTCGTCCAGGCTCTGGCCGTGAGCTTTGTAGGCAGCACACCAGGAGCAGTTCTATGCCCCAGGGAAAACCTGTTAACCACCCTCATGACTCTTGTATAAAGCCAGAAGGTCAGTTTATGGGTTTTCAAGGAAATTCTGACTATCACAGGGACCAGAACACTCATATTTGCTTGTCCCACCCAACCTCCCTCCTACCTCCTCTTCTCCATTTTCCTAGCCTCTCCTCTTCCCTTCCTTCTATTTCTGCTCTGACAAATACCTCTTGAGCATGTTCTAGGAGCCAGGCATGAGGGTGAGAGCCAGAGAAACAATGGTATGAAGCCTGCAGAGTTCCTGTCCTCAAGGGGGGTGGGCGGAAGTCTCGGGAGTGGGCGGAAACCCTCACTGGAACACTCACAGAGATCAATAGCCCCTTTTTGTTTCATGGAGCCCTCTGAGGCTCTGATGACCACAGAGATCTCTGTCCTCGGAGCAGTGTGCATTCCCACACACCCACAGCATGTTGCATACAGTTTCAGGGGACTCTCAGTCACCTTGAAACCCAACCAGTGATCTGGGGTGCAAAATCTCCCCCTCTGTAGACAGAACTACATGAGAATTAGCCAAGTCATACCCAGAAGGCTGCTTTGAGATCATGGAGTTGCAGCAAGGCTTTTTTGGCCATACCATGCGGCATGTGGAATCTTAGTTCCCTGACCTGGGATTGAACCCATGCTGCCTGCAGTGGAAGCTCGCAGTCTTAACCCCTGGACCACCAAGGAAGCCCTTGTCTCTCTTTAGATAGACCATTACCTTGATTTAGTGAAAGCCACGCTGATCTGGCCTTGAGATGGGTGATACAGTTGACTTTGCATATACTAGCTCTGAACCACCATGAATAGATAAAAAACTTAACTTCAGCAGAGAGCAGCATATTCCTTGTAAGTTCTTAGAAGGCATCCTGGTCTGGGCCCCAGCAGCTCTCAGCTGGCTTTTCCAAGAGTATCAAGAAAACCGTCAAAGACAGACACCTGGCTCATCAAAAATTTTTTCAGCCTACCTTTCTCATTTCCACAATCTAGAGCAGCAGTTGGCAAACTTTTTCTCTCATGGTCCACATAGTAAATATTTTAGGTCTTTTGCAACTGCTCAACTCTGCCGTTACAATCCAAAATTGCAGGTAATACATATGTGAATGAGCATAGCTGTGCTCCTATAAAGCCTTGTTTATGAAAAACAAGGACTGACCAGATTTGGCCTGTGGGCTGTAGCGAGCTGCTCACTGGTCTTGCTTAGGCTCATCCTCCCCAGCCCCCTCTGCCCTCTGTCCTTCAGTGACCTTTTTGAAGGATTCATTACCGTTGCATTTCTGAGGATTTAGAGGATGAAAATCTGTGGAAACAGCAAACGGAAGAAAGCTTTCCACAAGAAAAGATGTCTTCAGCACTCAGTCTTTCTTCCTGGTTTGTACAATGTAGAGAAATGGATAGGAAAGAGACGTCATGTAAACGTGGAAAAATATTAACACTGTTTAATCCAGAAGATTGAAGATGCCAGCAAAGGATGCAGAGTGGTTATGAGCACTTACTTACTTCAGTCAAATAATGATGACAATAACAACACAACACAACACAGATAACATTTATCACATGACACTTGCACTTGCCACATGCCAAATACTCTTTGAAGTGTTTTTTTAAATATTGTATTTAATGCTAGGTTTGCTTTCCAGTTTGTGCTGTGTGACATCAACTTTTTTGATTTTCTGCTTCTTCATCTGTTAAACCAGGAGTGTGGGATAACCTAGGAAATGTACTCAGCACAGTACCTGGCTCCACCTACATGCTCAGTAAGGGTTAGATCTGATTATTCCAATCTGTGAAGGGGCCAATCTTGGTCTTTGTAGCTGAGGTCTTTTCAATGAAGCCAATAGGTAGAACCTACAGGAAGAGAGATTCCAACCTCAGGAAAAAACTTGGTGACTCAGCACTTCCTAGATATACAAGGTTCTGGGGATGTTGGTAGGAGATTCTAGTTCTGTAGTCAAATAAATCTCAGTTAAGCAAAGTTAAAGAAGTTTCTCAGTGGCCATATTTCTTAAAGCCCAGAATATACTATTGTGGTTTAAATCTCTAAGCAAATATTATCACAAGCAGTTTTTTCCAACTTATTTATCCACCAACCATTTCTGGCCCCCAAGGTAGCTTTGGGGATTAGTTTGTCACAGAAAATCCTATAGGAAATACACTTAGGAGTTGTCAGAAATAGATTAGGAGGTAGTGAGCTCCTCATTGTGGAAAGTGTGTAAGCAGAGGCCGGATGCCCACAAGGCTGGGATGTGGAGAGGATCCTGAGTGAAGGGCACTGAGTGAAATGAGGAGCTCCTGGCAGTCCTGGCATCTGGGTTTGTCTTGACTGGCTCTGGGAGCTCTGAAATTTTGGACTTGACTTTGATGACACCAAGAAAGAAGGATGCCGCTGAATGACTCTGGAAGCCCCAAGTTAAGAGGTCCTGAGGAGCAAAGTCAAAACCCCTGCACTGGGGTCCCCTCAGATCTGGTCAAGGTGTGCAGGAGTCATCAAGGGCAATGAAGTCACGTTGTCTGACATTCCACTGGCCCTCAGGACATGGTCCTCTTTGAGATCTGTCCTGGGTGTTCTGAAATATCAGCGGTCCAGGGCTGACAGCCCTGACCCGTCTTCCTACTCTGGCTTTGCTACTTTAACTGGGAAGTTCTGGGCGAATCCAGTCCCTTATGTGTAAAACGAGACTAACAGTTGCTTCCTCCTCATCCTGTGATGAGGACCTTCACCAGATAACCTTGGCACTCCAGCCTGTCTCAGGTGGGCACAACACACAGGGCCTTCTGTGATGCTTTGAGCATCTGTCCTAGGGAGGACCCTCAAACCAAGGGCAGCAGGAACAGGGTGATAAATACCCCAGCAGCCTTGGTCTTGGGGTGGACAGTTACTGGGAGACACCTACATCCTGCCGGTAGGGCTGGGAGGAATCTGGCCACCCACTGCCCACAAGGTGGAGTGACCTCAACAACTTACCTTTCACTGACATGTCTTACTTCACCTGTCTCATCCTCCCCACTCCCCTCTTGTTGCTTCCTGAGATCATATCCCCAGAAAACTTCTAGCATCCACATTCTTTTCTGGGTCTCTATTTTGGAGGATCCCAAACCAAGACAAGATTCAGTAAGATAATAAGACAGTGCCTGCAGAATATCTGGTCATGATCAGCAGTAAATAGTTAGTAGCTCTGATTACTACTGAAAAAATCAAGTGTGGCCTACCCTCCAGTCTCTATTACATTACCATTCATATGTATGTACACTCCCACATGTGCACACACCTGTTCTCACACCCATGCATGCATGTGCCTATGTGTACACCCATGCATACACATACCTACAAATTTGAATACCTGAGCACTCACCAATGCATGCACATCCACATGCTTACACCAACAATTCTGAAGCTACTTGAAACCTTATCCTCTCACTCCCGCTTCAAATATGGAAAGATTTCCCATGTCCATTCAGAGCTGCAGGAGCAATATGGTTAATTCCCCTTTTTTTCCCAACTAATTATGGACACACTAAAGGATATTATGGGCTAAAACTTCTCATGCAATGAGAAGTTTGCATGACACAAACAAACTTACAATAACAGACACAATAACAGACAGAAACGGTGTGAACCTAACAGAAACAGAAGATATTAAGAAGAGGTGGTAAGAATACAAAGAACTATACAAAAAAGATCTTCACGACCCAGATAATCACGATGGTGTGATCACTCACCTAGAGTCAGACATCCTGGAGTGTGAAGTCAAACGTCCCTTAGGAAGCACCACTGCGAACAAAGCTAGTGGAGGTGGTGGAATTCCAGTTGAGCTATTTCAAATCCTAAAAGGTGATGCTATGAAAGTGCTGCACTCAATATGCCAGCAAACTTGGAAAACTCAGCAGTGGCCACAGGACTGGAAAAGGTCCGTTTTCATTCCGATCCCAAAGAAAGGCAATGCCAAAGAATGCTTAAACTATGCTCAATGAATGCTCCTTCCAATGAATATTCACATCTGATTTCCTTTAGGATGGACTGGTTTGGTCTCCTTGCAGTCCATGGGACTCTCAAGTCTTCTCCAGTACCACAGTTCAAAAGCATCAATTCTTCGGCGCTCAGCTTTCTTTATGGTCCAACTCTCACATCCATACATGACTACTGGAAAAACCAAAGCCTTGACTAGGCAGACCTTTGTTGACAAAGTAATGTCTCTGCTTTTTAATATGCTGTCTAGGTTGGTCATAGCTTTTCTTCCAAGGAGCAAGCGTCTTTTAATTTTAAAGTATACTAGGCAGACATTTTCTTTTTCTTTTTCTTTTTGCCTGCCCAGAAAAATCCCATCTTCTGGTAATAGCATCTCCTGTTCTTTGTGGTTCTAGTGGAGATGCTAATCATAGTACTAGTCATTACCACCACCCCTCACGCCCTCAACAAGGCCCAGGCTTAGGCATAAAGCACGGACATATGAAATAGACAAGATCCTTTCTTAGGATTTTTTACATAAATGCTAGAATAGAGACCCTCTCTATTTCCTTTTCTGAACTAAAATGAAGAAAGTCTGGTGGTCTGACTAGCAATGCCTCCAAATCCTTCTGTCCACCCTCCATTCCCTTCTTCTTCCCTCCTTTTTCCTGCTATGGGAAGAAAATCAAGCCAATACACAAACAAACTGCTACTGCTGCAAAGTCACTTCAGTCGTGTCCGACTCTGTGCGACCCCATCCCTGGGATTCTCCAGGCAAGAACACAAACAAAGGCAGACCTGAAAAGCAGAGAGGGAAGGAAGTCCCAACAACATTGTTTCAGTTTCTTTTGAATTCGCCTTTTTAACTATTATTGCTTCTTTATTTTGATTTGGATTTTATTATTGTTTGAGAATAAGAGGGGCTTTAAAGTCATGAGCCACCCTTTACTGTTTTCTAGATGAATAAAATAGAGTCAAGAGAGGCAGTGCCCTTTCTCCAGTCAGCCAGCTTCTAGGTCAGGACTGGCATCCAGTTCTCAGAGTCCAGGTGCATATACATTCAATCAGGCTAGTCAAGAGACTCGTGGGTTCACTGAATGTGTAATTCCCAGGTCACTGGATAGTGTGTCCCCAGCTTCACTGCCCGCCACATTTTTCTTTTTTTCATTAATATATTTTTGGCTCCGCTCAGCCTTTGCTGCTGTGCGTGGGCTTTCTTGATTTGCAGTGGATGGTGCCTACTGTTCGTTGCAGTGCATGGGCTTCTCATTGCAGCGACTTCTCTTGTTGCAGAGTACAGGCTCTAGGACCTGCGGTTTCAGTAATTGTAGCACATGGGCTCAGCTGCTCTTGCAGCATGTGGAATTTTCCCCACCCAGGAATCAAACCCAGGTCCCCTGTGTTGGCAACCAGATTCTTTACCACTGGACCACCAGGGAGGTCTGCACATTCTACTTACTTTGCCCCCTACCCCTCAACAAGCCAACAGTGTCCGAAGTATCACCATTGTATTCATTCCTTTCAGGTTTCTTTGTGCTTCTCCTGGGAGTGGTAACACAGACAGCTAACGTATACTATTTGATGAGTTGCTTTTAAGACCCTCTTTCATCACAGACAAAGGGCTTCAGTATCTTAGGAGAATGGGTTAAAAAGGGAGACGACATGTGACAATGGTTCCAAAAGAAGAAAAATAGTATTGAAAAGGAAGTTCATTGCTCCTGAAGGCAGACTGCTTCAATTTTAGAATCTTTCTCCTCTTCCTCTATCACCATCGTCCCCTTCTAGGTATTCCTACATGGAATCAGGGCTGCTGACTTTGTGGCCATTCTCTTACTCTTCTCTCTGGCTGTAGATCCCACCTTCTACTTTAGAGACTGACCAGGCAACTCACTTTCCCAGCTTGCCTTGAAGCTAAAGTATGTGACCTACTCCCGGCTAGTTAGACGTGAAGCGAAGTGTGGTGAAGTTGTTTCTGGGAAAGATTTTTCTCTTTAATGAAAGATGCGCAAGAGAAGGTCCCCTTTATTTCTGCCTTTGAATGTGATAATATAAAGGTATGACGGCTGGAGTTGCTGCAGCTGCCTTAACGATCATGAGAGGACAAGTCTAAAGCAAAAGCCAACATGCTGAGGATTGTGGCTCAAAAGAAGCCAAGAGGCAGAGTCCTAGATGACAATACTTCACTACAAAAATAAATAACCCTGGGACAGCCCAACCGCTGGATTTCTTGATATGTAAGACAGTAAATAGTCCATCATTTAAACCACGTTTAATTGTGTACTTTCTTCCTCTAGCCAAAAATCATCCCTTTATTGTGTCTTAGACTTGTTTCCAAGGAGTTTCCTTGATGGAATACACTCTTGTGTCTAAAATAGTTTTTTTCTTTGATGATGTTCTGTACTTTTTATTATTAGAATTTCTATTTGATTCTTTTTTCAAATCTACTGGGTGAACTGAGCGTTTCCTGATCCATGCAGATACCCTCCACCTTGTCTTCTCTTTTCATAAACATATTAAGCATCGTTTATTATCTGTTTTATCTAAAGTCTTAGCAGGACTATTTCTGCTGGCTTCTTGTTTCTGCTTGTTCTTATTCATGATGCCTTATTTCTTTTTATTCATGGTTATTTTTTATCATATGCTGCTCATTGTACCTGAAAAATAATCCATAGGGATAATTTGAGGTCTAGGATAAATGTACCCTCCTCCAGAGAGGATATCTATATACATTCGCCAGGAACCTGGGGACCCTTAAACCAGATTCAGGTTTGAGGTGCCTGTACCACTAAACACTGAATCATGGCTACAATTCAGTACACGAGGCCTAGATTACTTCTGGTTCACCTCTTCCCTGAGGGTACAGGGGTTTGAGGGTACCTGTTATTATGGAGAGGACCTCCAATTAGACTGCCGTTTTGATTTCGCCCTCCCTTACTCCACCAACAAAGACCATCAAAACAAAAGTTCAGGTTGCTGGAATCAACTAATGCCCTTTCTTCAAAAGTGATTTCCATGCTCTGCTTATCTGTTTGGATTCCTGTTTTTCCTTCAATAATGTCTTAATGTATAATTAACTATTAAGTGCTTATAAGATACTCAGTTTATCCAGCAAGTTTAGTTGTTTCCTGAGAAAGGTTGGTCCTGCCATTAGTGGAAATGGAAGTTTATCTTTGTCCATTCACCAAGTTCTCCGCTCCTGGCTAAACTGTGTCTTCATAATCCTTACCACTTACTTTTTCCTGTCCATGGGTCTGAAGTCTGCTTGCCTGCGCCTAAGGCTGCCTTGTCCTGTTCTTGGTTTTGTTGCCCTCCTGATCTCTAGCCATCATCTGCCTGATTTCTGTTTGCCCTAACCCCAGGCATTTGTTCATCCTCTGACTATTCCTGGGTTGCCTGTGCCAACTGACTTGCATACCACAAGGGTTCCAGCCACTCACCCAGCTCTTGACTCTCCAGTTCAGCTTTGATCCAGGACTTTACGGATATTTGCCAACATCATCGTTTCCCTATGTGCCTCTTGGCTACTCATCTGGCTTTGACTTTTCTGATTAATTCCCCTTCCTCTTCCAGAGCCACTTACTACCTTGGCATCACCTACCCAATTCATGGCCCCATCTTGAACTTCTCTTGATTGTTTTATGTAGTTGCATTTGAGGCTGAGTCTGTTTATCTTTTTCGAATAAAGGATCACACTCATAGGAACCTCATGAGTGTTTTATAATGATGATAATTATTTTTAAATTTATAATTAAAATTATAAATTTATTTTAATTAAAAATCATTAAGTTTAGAATTAATAAAATTTAAACTTTTCTTAAATTTTAATCATTCTTTAAAATGTAGAAGACCGTGAGAATTCCCTGGTGGTCCAGTGGAGAGGAATCAGTGCTTTCCCTGATGGGGTCCTGGGTTCAATCTCTGTTTGGGGAACTAAGATCCTACAAGCTGTGCAGCCTTGGGGGGTGGGGGGTGGGGGGGAAAGGTAGAAGACCAAAGTTTATGATAAAAAGAAAACTGACAGTGACAATAAAGTCAGACCAAATCTTCAATTTGAATTTTGAGAGACTATATGGCCACTTACAAGAAATAGGGTTTAGTATAGTGATGAAAAGCAGGCATATAAATCCAGTGGACCCATGTTTAATCCCATTTTCACCCCACTTTAGCTATTTGAATTTGCACAATTCATCCTATTCTTCTGACTCTCTATTTCCTCATCCATAAACTGGTGCTAATATTATCTTCTTCATGAGATTGTTATGGGAAGAAATAGATAAGAGGCACACTTAGCACAGTTACCATGAACTTTAGGCACTCAATTTCAGGGCATTACCTTTATCATGATTAATAATATTAAGTCTTCCCTCCAAATATTTCACCAACTGAGTTGTCATGTGTCTTCTCAACTTCCATCCCATCCTGAAATCTCTACCATGTGAAGCTTGACTGAGGAACAGTGTAGGGGCAATTGTTCCCAAATGACCCTGGTTAAAACACATGTGTTCCCCTGGATTCATATGTGGTCGGACTTATTTAATGAGGTGACTAGTTGAATTAAGTCCTGCTTGATGAGTTTGAGGTTGCAATATGAGACAAATTATGTTCACTGTTGAAAAACATCTTGGTTCCTCATGTCCCAGAGTCATTTTGCAGGAGATTAGAGGCTCAAGGAAGGCAAAGACAATTAGGCTCCTGCACAGGCACTAATGTGCATGGCCTTAAGGGTTTTCGGTTATAAACATTTGTAGGGTTTTAAGGCTAACTAGGTCAAATCCAACATCCTCATTTGTCAAATGAGGAAACCAAGATTCAGAGATATGAAATGGTCTGCCCAGGGTCACATGGTCCATTGGTAGTAAATCCAGGACAGAAATTCAGATCTTGGTTCTATAATTAATCAGCCGTGTTACATGCTGCTGCTACTGCTGCTGCTACCAAGTCGCTTCAGTCATGTCCGACTCTGTGCGATCCCATAGACGGCAGCCCACCAGGCTCCCCCGTCCCTGGGATTCTCCAGGCAAGAACACTGGAGTGGGTTGCCATTTCCTTCTCCAGTGTTACATGCTAGGTATAGCAATTTAAAACTATATCCACAAAATTTTGACATTCCTCCTTTCAAAAATCAGAGTGTAATTCCCTTCCCCTTCTAAATGTAGTGACTCACTTCTAATGAATAGAATGTGAAGAGGTGATACCACGTGATTTCTCAGGTTAGGTCATAAAAAGAATACAATCTTTCCTGGTCCTCCCTCTCTCTTGCAATCCAGCCACCATGTTTTGAGGACCCTCAATGGGCCTCTAGGGGAGGTCCACTTAGTGGGGAACAGAGAACTCCCACGAACAGCTGGTACCAACTTTCCAGCTTATGAGGGAGCCGCTGTGAGAACTCTTTGTCTAGTTCAGTCAAGCTCCAGGTTGCAGCCCTTGGCTGGCATCTTGACTGCAACCTCATGTGAGAACTTTGGCCAGAACCAGAGAGCTAAATTCCCCTCTGATTCCTGACTCACAGAAACTGTGTGAGAGAATATATGCTTGTTGTCATAAACTACTAACTTTGGGGTAATTGTTAAGTCGCGATAAATAATGAATACACCAGGATAACTAATACTAATATTTGACTCAGGAGTTTTTGAGTTGGAAGTAATAAAAATCCAATTCAACGAGTGAGGGGAGGAGAAAAATAATTATTATTGTCTTGTCTTCAGGAAGACTAGAGCTAGAGAGGATTCAACGTATTCAAATAAAGTCATCAGAAATTTTTCTCACTGTTGGCTTCTCTGGAGAGGCTTCATTCTCTCCTACCAGAGACTCTTTCTCTGTATACAATAGAGTGACCTGGTTCAAAGCAACTCAGGGTTTCTTCATCTCTACTTAAAGGCCCTAAAAGAAACAGAGCTTCTCTCTCCCAACATGCATGGTATTATACCAGGGAAGATTCTCATTGACCAAGTTTGGTTCCCATGGTTATGCCTGAACCAATCACTGTGGAGATGGAAATAGGGTAATGTGATCGGCTACCAGTACCTTGGCTAACTTAGGACTAACTTGCTTTTCAAAGTGTGGTCCATGGATCAGCAGGAAAACTTCTGGCTCTGTTGGAAATACCAAACCTTTCCCCCTTTAGACTCTCTGAATCAGAATCCACATTTTCTGAAGATCTCCAAGTGATTTGTATGTACATGTACATCTGAGAAGCACTGTTTTACTATTATTTATTTCCCAGTAAAAAACTTAAATCTCTCATCTCCTAGGTCAGTTTATGTCTCCCTTCCCTCCATTTAGTAGAGTACTTTTGCCTTCTAACCCTCTTATATATTTCCATATGCACAGCCTCTTGTCACACTTGGATCCTTAAAGACAGACTCCAATATCTGATGGACAATGTCCTCTTGTTAAAAAAGGGGATAATGTTATTCACTGCCTAGGGATTTCATGAGGACTGAGTAGAAGGAATGAAACACATGGGTGTACATCATAGTTATATTGTAAATATTATTATGAGAGTCTAGCTGAACAAGAATGAGAGCTGGTACTTTTCCCCCAAATGGTCATTTAGAGAGAGAAGTCGCTCAGTCATGTCTGACTCTTTGCGACCCCATGGACTGTAGCCTACCAGGCTCCTCTGTCCATGGGATTTTTCAGGCAAGAGTACTGGAGTGGGTTGCCAGTTCCTTCTCCAGGGGATGTTCCTGACCCAGGGATCAAACCCAGGTATCCCACATTGCAGACAGACGCTTTACCATCTGAGCTAGGTCCTTTATTATGTTTTCTCATTGAACTTTACGATAAAACTCACAATTACATTGTAAGAGAAGCAGGTATTATGGCAATTTAAGTATTTAGACAAATTTGTAAATTTCCTCATTTAAAAGTCAGGCAATGGAACAAGGTCACATAACTAGTGGGTGAGACAGAATTTGAATCCAGAACTGTTGACGCCGTAGCTCCTGTCAAGAGCTCTGCTACACCGTGTCACATGATGAAATTCCTCCACCAATATTTGTCAAAGAGTAGAAGCCCTGGGTTGAGTAAAACAAGTATCATAAGATCAAAGTCAGCTCAGGCCAAGCAGATAACAGAACAGAGCAAAGCCCAGCCTGAGGAAACACACTCTTCCTTCTTTACTGTGAGTGGATCAGGCAAGTGTGATGATAAATGGCAAGTAGCGTTCACCTCGTGTCAAGGAGACAAAAGGACAGACAGAGGCCCTGGGAGCTGGGGAGCTCACAGCTCATCTGAGGGACAGATGAGAGACCCCCCTCTCCTACCAGTGTGTGTGGACGTGGCACCTTGCAGGACCTTACAGAGCCACATGCGATATTAAACATTTTGAATCAGACCTCTAAGAAGGTCTTTGATATGAAGACCTTCTGTCATATCAGTGTTGTCAGATCTGATTTTTCAGACAAAGCCAGAGATATGAACTTTTATGTGAAATCTTTGACTTAGAAATATTGGTGAATAACTTTTTGTTAGGTATATGGGCTAGACATAGGGTAGGGGAGACAGCAGGTGGTGGTCACCAGATTACAAACCCTGTCCTAAACTGAAGGGGGAAACCCGTACTGTTTCTTGGCTTCCGTTTGCTTTAACTGGTGCAACAAAAAATAAGAGAAAAGGGAAGGAGGAAAGGAAGTAAGAAAGAATGGAGGGAAGAAGGAAACAGAGGAAGGAAAGGAGGGAGGAGAAAATTGGTTCCTCGACAACTTGAGTCTCAAATAGTAAGTAAGGTGGAAGACAGCTTTCAACAGGGGAGGGCTGGAAGGGGTGGGAGAGGAGGCCCTCTCGGTGGCTGATTGTCCCAAGGGCCGGGGCCTCCAATGGGAAGTCCCTTCCACCTCCCAGTGCTGCCAAGGGCCATCCCAGCTAATCAACTTCTTTTTTCCTATCACCTTGGAGGCCAGCTCTGGCTTTGTTCAGCTGTAATCTTTCTTAATTAGATAATTGAAATAATCATCCAATTAAGTTGGTTCACACGGCCCCCCTTACTTGAAGACTTGCTGAATCCAGCTGGCTTCTCATTTCCGCTGACTCTGTTCCTTGCCTCATGCAGGGCCTGAAACAGGTTTCAAGCTGTTTTCTTCTCTCTTTTTTAGTTTGCCGTTTTAAGTTCAGAGGAGCTACCAGTAAATTCTTGCTAATGTCAAAACAGACTCCATAGGAACTAAAAGCCAAAAGTTAAGACTGGTGCTGGCACAGTGGAGGCTGAGAGGGTCAGATTCACAAGGATTTGAGTCCCTGTTCAGCCACTGACTAGTTGGATGACCCTGAACATGTGTCCTTGCCTCTCAGAGCTACAGTTTTCTCACTAGTGAAATGAGGATAAAAAGAGGATATATCTCACAGGTAAGGCTGCTGTGTGATTTAGTTGAGATTAATATAAGTGAGGGCATAAAGCTTGTGCCTGACACATAGAGCTTACTACCTACAGGGGCTTTTTTTTTAACTTGAAAAGTGATAATTTTTTTATTTTTGGTAAATTGAACTGTAGTTGGTTTACAATGTTGTATTAGTTTCTGGTGTAGAGCAAAGTGTATATATATTCTTTTTTAGATTCTTTTCCATGATAGGTCTTTGCCAGCTCTTGTAGAGTACCCTCTGTGTGTGTGTGTGTTAGTCACTCAGCTGTGTCTTACTCTTTGAGACCCTGTGGACTAGAGACCGCCAGGCTCCTCTGTCCATGGGATTCTCCAGGCAATAATACTTGAGTGGGTTGCCATTCCCTTCTCCAGGGGATCTTCCTGACCCAGGGATCCAACCCAGGTCTCCTGCATTACAGACAGATTCTTTACTGTCTGAACTATCTATACAGCAAACCCTTGTTGATTATCTATTTTATATGTAGTAGTTTGTATCTGCTAATCTCAAACTCCTAATTTGTCTTTCTTGGCTCCTTTCCCCTTTGGTAACCACCAACTTGTGTTCTGTGTCTGTGAGTCTGTTTCTGTTTTGTAAATAAGTTCATTTGTATCATTTTTTAGATATCACATATAAGGGATACCATATGGTGTTTGTCTTTCTCTCACTTACTTCATTCACTTAGTATGATCGTCTCTAGGTCCATCTGTATTGCTGCAATTGATGTTATTTCATTATTTTTTATGACCAAGTTATATTCCATTGATACATGATATGTCACAGAAAGTTATGTATTCCTAATAGATGAAATAGTTGGCATCATATATTTGTTATAGAAATGGAAAAAAGAAAAAGATAGGGCAATCACAGAGAGATATAAGACATAAATGATTCTGAGGATTCATTGGCTACTTGGTACATTTACATGGTATTTATACGTTGATATAATATCTCCATCCAGTCTTCTTTCAAGTTAACCCTAAAGTCATCTAAGAGACAAAGAGAATACTAGGTTTTCCCTTGAGGTGGATCCTCTGTAAATGAAATTTAAAGTAGCATTCCCTTCCCTTGCCCATCAGAATGGAAGGTCCACATGGGCAATGCTGTGTCTGTTGTGTACATCATGATGTCCCTAGGGACCGAAAAATAATCGTTAAATAAATAGATGCAGAGTGAGGGAGCACTGCTCTCTAAAGGACACTCAGATCAGTTTCAAGCAGTAACACTTTAAAACAAGAGTATAAAAGTATAACATAAGAGTATAAGGCGCATAACATATTAGCTAAGGATAGAGAAAAATCTAGAAATGGGCCAGTATTATAGGACCACAGAGTAAAATAAAGATCAGTTGTGACTCCACAACTCAAATGCTCAAACTTTACTCTATCCTTCTTAAAATGCTGACCTAGTTAGAAGCCAGGCATCTGGTAACCACAGTGATCCCCTCCTTGGCCTGACCTTAGCTATGTTTCATTCTTTAGCACAGACTCCTGAAACTCGTTCTCTTTTGCCCCACAGGACTCTGCTATTGGAAAAGCATGATAGCTCTGTGCAGAGTATATTTTGTAATGCTTTCTAATCTTTTAAAAATTACACAAGCAGTATATCATTTTTAAATGAGAAAAATGCTCATAAATAAAAAGAAAAGTAAATTTTCAAAGATTGTTTTTTAATGTATTTTTTTTCCTAGAGTGTACTTTTAAAATGGAGTAATCTTCAACTCCTATAAGGCAGCAGTGTGCTTTCTGTATAGTGCATTTCTCAGGCTAGCAAAAGTAAAATGTTTCTTAGCACTTTGCTCTAGAGCTCAGCAATGCTTAAGGGCTTGTAGTTCCTCGTGTCTTCAAACATGCTCAGGCAATCAATATTCTCCAATATTGGATGGCTGGACTTTGGCTGGAGAGGACTGTTCAGTGCTGAACATTGTGGGAAGTCAGTAAATGTTCCAGACAACTGCCCAGTCACCAGTTTTCCAAGCACGCACTTATTTCTACCTCTGCCTCAGTGCACACTCAGGGTAGCAGCCAGCCTCCAAGATGACCCCCGCTAAACCCCACCTCTTTGTATTCACATATATGTATAGGACTGATTGATGTAGGCATTAGGATATTGTAGAAATGATGGAGCCTGGCTTCCAAAGCTAAGTCATGAAAGCCCTGGCAGTTTCTCCTCTGCTCCCTCTTCGGCTTCCCTCGTGGCTCAGCTGGTAAAGAATCCACCTGCATATGCGGGAGACCTGGATTCAATCCCTGAGTTGGGAAGATCCCCTGGAGAAGGGAACGACTTACCCACTCCAGGATTCTGGCCTTAAGAAGGGAGCGACTTAACCACTCCAGTATTCTGGCCTGGAGAATTCCATAGACTGGATAGTCCGTGAGGTCACAAAGAGTCAGACATGACTGAGTGACTTTCACTTTCACTTTTTCCTCTCTTGGATCACTTGCTCTGAGGGAGAATAGCTGCCACTCTGGGAGGATACTCAAGCAGCCTTGTGAAGAGGTCCACACGGTGAGGAACTCCTGTTAATGGGCCTGTGAGTGAGCCATTGTGGAAACGTCTTCTAGCCCCAGTCAAGTCTTCAGGTGACAACATCCACCGCAGATATCTTGATTATACCCACCCTGAGCCAGGGCCACCAGCTAAGCCACTCTCAAATTCCTAACCCACAGAAACTGTGTGAGATAATATTTATTTCTGTTTTAAGCTGCTAGTAATGTGTTCTGCTATGAAAGTAATTAATACATTCACTCCTCTCTAGAAGGCTTACTCCTTTCCTTTCCTAATTCTCTCTCCCTCAAGGCTCGCATCAAATTCCTCTTCCTGCCTGTATTCTCCAGCCCAGAGGGATCTCTCCTTCCTCTCCCCTTCCTCTCTCCTTCTTCTCGCCTTCCTCCCTCCTCTGATCACCATGCCTGTCATTCTTATTTGACACTAACCAAAGCTAGAAGGAAAGACGGCGAGAGCCAAGCCTGATATCTGTTGTGGCTTTGTTAATAGATGACCACATAATTTATCATCTATTCTGACATACTTCTGGGAGTGAAAAGGGTAGCCAACAATAATGATCTTGGGGATCAGGAAAATCTAGGACAGTTCTAGGGCAAACAGCAACCTTTGTATACCTCATTTGTAAGAGGTGCCAGCACCTCCCCAGTAGACTTGTGGTTTTACTTACTCAACACTTGAATGTACCAAAAAAAAAAAAAAAAAAAAAAAGAGTAGCTTCTTTATTTTTCCACAGTACATCTTCTTCCCTGCATGTAGTGAAGGGGGGGATATATGATTTTATGCCAGCCTAGTGTTTTGAATAATCTCTGGGACCTTAAGTCTTGACACGGCTGAGCAAAGAGAGAAATACAGCCAGAATTTCCAGCCCCATCTCCCTCCCCCCACCCCCCTCACGGCAAACACCTCAACTCCCTCACCACATGGGAGACAAGTAGAAAGTGAAAGAGGATCAGGGTCTCCTTTAAGGAATGCTCGGTCTTAGCTGCAACCTGTACCAGGGACCACAGAGGGGCAATACGTCTGCCTAACTTTCTCTGGTGGAGCAATGCTCTGGAACTGGAGCCATCTCTCGCAGGAGTGGGGGGTATGCCTTGCTCAAGGGTGCCCGCAGAGGGGCTGAAATCTAGCCAGAACTTAACTAGGTGAGCTGTGAGCCCGGCGGCTGTGTATGTCAGAAGGAGGCTTTTTCTAGTTTGCACAAAGGCATTCCATAGGCCAGGACAGACCCTGGCCAGCACCCAGAGTCCAGGTTATTTGCCGTTGGCTTTACACTCTTTGCTTGTGGCAGCTTGTTGCTCCTAATCACAGGTTAGAGCTGGTTCCAAGCTCTTTTGGCACCTCCCTGGCACTTCATCAGGCCCATGGGAGATTCTGAGTCCCCTTCCATGCCCCATATAGGCCACAGAGTCAGGGCATCTTCTTTAGACTGCTCTACACACTCCTTCACATCCCACCTGCACACCATTGCTGCTGGCCTGAGGGACACAGGGCTTTAAGCCAAAGGCAGGGCCCCACCTCCAGGGCCCGGCAGAGTTCCTTGCACTGTGCCCTGGATATGATCCATTTACCCCGATGTTCTCATACTTACCCCATCATTTTCTTGATGTTTCTGAATCTCGTCTCCCCAGAGTCATCCGATTTTATCAATGGTTAGCAGGTTCTTCCTCCTCACCACCCTCCCAGGGTAGCACGAACAGGTTACTGGGAATGACAAAATGCACTGATTAAGAGCCATACCTCTCCAGTTTCTTCATGTGGTAGCAAACATCACATAGGAAATAATGACTGTGGCCCACTGGGTCCTGGAGAGGATCTGAACCCCAGAGGGCTGCTCTGGAGGACTAATAGGGTCCCAGCCACGCAGATCCTGCCAGGTTCTTCTGAGAGCAGAGGGGACCAAGTCTCCTGGGGAGTTCAGAGGCACTCTGGTTAGAGCCCTCTGCCTGAGTTGGTCAGAAAGGAACTGAGTTATTGGGAAATAACTCCCCCCCCACCACGTCCCCTTAAAAGCCTGCCTTTCAAGGCCATTGTCCCCCTGCAGAGGTCAAGAACCTCAGCTTAGATGTTAATGCTGATCAATGGCCTCTTTATTCAGAAAGATCTTTCTCCTTCCCTGAGGCAGTAAGGGTTCTGGCTCAGCCCTAGAGCAGAGCAGCACCAAGAAAACAGTTTCCAGGATAAATGGCAAGCTCTTATGGTACAGCACAGAGAACTATATTCAACATCCTATAAGTGTTAGTCGCTCAGCCGTGCCCGACTCTTTGCGACTCCATGGCCTGCAGCCTATCAGACTCCTCTATCCACGAGATTTTCCAGGCAAGGATACTGGAGTGGGTTGCCATTTCCTCCTGCAGAGGATCTTCCCGACCCAGGGATCAAACTGGGGTCTCCTGCACTGCAGGCCGTTCTTTACTGACTGAGCTACAAGGGAAACAACTCAATATCCTATGATAGACCATAATAGAAAAGAATATGAAAAAAAGAATGTGTATATATATTTATAACTGAATCACTTTGCTGCACAGCAGAAATTGACACATTGTAAATCAACAAGACTTCAATTAAAATTTTAAATTTAAAAAAAAAATAGTTTTCAGTGGGAAACTAAAATACACAGGCATAATGTTGGTGAAATAGGATCCCTGATATAATGATAATGATGGGACCTCCTCTACCGGTGGATGGGGGAGCAAGGGGAACAAGGGTTTGGGGCTGGCGGGTAGCAGCACCCTAACAGTCCTATTACCTTGTGGCTAGTTCAGTTCAGTCACTCAGTCATGTCTGACTCTTTTCGACCCCACGGACTGCAGCATGCCAGGCTTCCCTGTCCATCACCAACTCCTGGAGCTTGCTCAAACTCATATCCATCGAGTCGGGGATACCATCCAGCCATCTCATCCTCTGTTGTCCCCCTTCTCCTCTGCCTTCAATCTTTCCCAGCATCAGGGTCTTTTCCAACAAGACCTGGAAAAGACCTTGCGGCTAGGCTGCCTTCAAGGAGCAGATTTCTATTACCTCCAGGGCTTTTGCTTTTGCTGAGTGGTTTATGCAAATGAGGGGCCAGTCGGTGACTCTGGAAGAGGCAGGAGAGGGAGCCACCCCACCCAGCACCTCTCCCAGGCTCTCTGCCCCTTTTCCAGTCAATACTCAGGCTTGAGCTTCATCTAAATACAATACCTAAATAAAATGGGTGTGTTTCTGTGTTGTGTCCAGCTTCCTTAACATTACGCCTCTGACACTCATCTGTGTGGCCGTGGGAGGTAGTAATCTGCTCTTTTACCCTTGCTGTGTAGTATTCTGTTGCAGCAAAATACCCTCAATTTATTTAGCCTTTCCCCACTTCATTTGTTTGGCTTTAGTTCTCACACACAAAAAGCCTGCTCTGAGCGTTTTTTCATTCCCCTTTATGGACCTCACTCATTTCACTCCTTACGTGGGATTTTTTTAAAAAAACATTCTTATTAAAATAATTAACTTGTTTCTGATAAAAGTCATACATATTCATTTAGAAAATGGAATATGCAAAAGTGCAAAGTTTTTAAAAAGTCTTCATTGATGTACATTCAATTTTGTACTTGGCTGTTTCATTCCAAGTACCCTGAGCATTTTTTAAAAATGACAGTCCACGTAAATCTTAGCCTCTTTTTGATTCCTTCTGCCCTCATTCCTTGTATAGCCATCAGCTGACATTCCCAATGATTCTGAGAAGGTTTTGCCCAGGAGAGAAAGGAGAGACTACAGACAGCTGGCCACCTACCCTGTCCACCCCAGGCAGAGGCGGGCTCTCAGTCTAAAGTGAGATAGTGCTGTTATTTGCAGGGCAGGTGCCTCCCTTCATCACCACTGCTCTGAGCTCTCACAAACAGATCTAATAAGGTAGAAGCACCGGCTACAAGTTGAGAAGAGAATGAGAAGTGTGGCGGTGAGATTGGAAAACAGAGTGTTCGCAAATAGGGATAGCGAGTGATGAGTTTGGAAAGAAGTGTCACTGCCCTCAATCCTGCACATGAACCTTCCAGTTCAATAGGAGCCACGGATTCACGTTATCCTAACTTAGAAAATCACAGGGCAGACACAAAGCTAACGGTTTCCAAGTTCCTGTTTCTCTTAGCTCATGTCAAAATATTGGCAAACTTTTCTCCATCTCTTGTTTTGCTCATTTTTGCTAATTATGTTCGATTATAAACCTAAGATTCTTGAAGCACGTCTCTGAACTTCTGTTTCCTCATCTGTAAAAGAAGATTAATGCTCATTTTTGTCTCTTAGATCAGGGTTTTTCTTTCTCCCTTTTAAACATTTATTTGGTTGCCCTGGGTCCTAATCGCAGTACACGCAATCTTTAGTTGCAGCATGCAAACTCTTTAATTGCGCCATGTGGAATCTGCACTAGTTCCCTGACCAGGGATCAAACCCAGAACCCTGCAGTGTGAGCATGGAGTCTTGGCCATTGAACCACCAGGAAGTCCCAGACCAGCACTATGATTGACATTTTGGGCCAGAAAGTCTTTGCTGTAAGGGCTGTCTTGGGCATCATAGGAGGTTTAAGCCACATCCCTGGCCTCTACGTACCAGATAACAGTTGCCATCCTCCCTTCCCCACAGTCGTGACAAGCAAAAATGTCTCCAGATATTGCCAAATATCCCCTGGGGAGGGGAGGGAAAAATAATCCCTGTTTGAAAAGCACTTGTTTAGAGCTGCTGTAAACTACTTGGAAGTAAGTGCTGCCAGGTAAGTGCTGGGTGAACCTTCGCCATCAGTGTTGATGAGAAGGTCCTGGCAAGGGGTGGACTCGCAGCAGGGGCTGTTTCGCAAACCGATCTGCTTGTTTATTTATTTCATCATTATTTCTTTTTGCATCTTCCATTCTCCTGTCTTGAAGAGTATGGTTTAAAAGTCTTTTTAAATTTTTTATGAAAGGTGCCTTACTTTGTAGGTACAAGTATCAGAAGTAAAACTCAGAAGTACTGGCATTGGTAAGTGGCTTTTGAAACTGGAGAATGTCAAAGAAATGTAAATCACACTCCTTCAGGAGTGTCTATCTTTTTCTAAGAGCTTTCACAACCATTAACTCGTTGGACCCCAGCACAGTGTGTTCTAGTTGAGCTCTAACTGAAATTCAATCGTTTCTGTTTGTGGAAAGACTGAGTTGGTGGGAAGCCATAGCTTGGTATGAGGGATGGGGGTTGGTGTGGGGGTGTGTCTTTACTTATTTCTGCTGATGGAAGAGAGGATGTTATTTGGCAGACTGTGAGGCCTTGGGAACAAGAGATGAGGCAGAGGTGGGATGCCACTGATGCTTTCCTGTGGCCTTGAGGGATCTGAATGATGAGAGCAGGGTGAGGTGAGCTGAATCCTGCAGGAGAATCCTGCTGCATCCCCAGGGAAGCTGGGGAGGGGTGTCCTCACTGTGCACACCTCTGCCTCAGACACTGCCAGCTGGGGCTCCTGGGGCTCCCTGAACCCAGGTGCCGTCCAGACACCTTGAAGGCGGCAGGGGCGGTGGGGGGTGAGGTGGGGGTCAAGGCATTTCAGGTCACCCTCATGCCGGACTCCCAGCAGCGACAGAAAAAACCAAGGTGTGTGACTGGGACCTCTTCTCTGATATTTCAGACCCTCCTAGGGCCTGTTCTCACCTTTGGCTGTAGTTCTACCTGTTTGGGGCCCAAGAGCCCCATCAGGAATCCTGCCACGGGGTTACTAAGCTGAGGCTAGTCAGTCCGTCAGTAACTGGGGGCTGCTGAGGCTGACAGCCACGCCCACAGCCCCGCCTCCTCTGCTACAGCCACGCCCCCGACTATGACCGTAGCCATTCTCTGTCCTGCTCCAGTCACACCCACCGCCGCGCCCGTGGCTGAAACCACATGCCTGGACATTCCTCCTCACCGCTGCTTTCAGCCAAGTGGCTGCCACACCAAGTTCCAGAGAAATGAGTCACGGGAGACTAATTCTGGGGGAAATCTTGTGCCAGCTTTATTTGGATGTTGCAAAGACCAATATGTTGAGAGGCCAACAGCAGTGTACCTGAACACTAAAGCTTTCAAAATTGCATTCGCAACTTTGCACTTTATTCTAGGCTCTGCACTCCCCTCTGCGCCCTCCTCTGGGACCAGCTCCCTGTTTGTTCTCTTTGAGTGGAAGACAGATCAGCCATGAGTACCTGGCACTGTTTTATAGCTCAGTGTGGCATTTGGTAAGGCACCTAAAGGACCTCTGGCCTTCCAGATGCATCTGAGCAGCCCAATAAAACTTAATTGCCCATTTTGTCCCTTTGTACCTTGGATCCTCACCAGACCCAGCATACCAGAGCCAGCTCAGCCCTGAGAACCGTGCCATGCCCCTTGGAAGCCCTCAATAGGATTTGAACTGGCTGGCCAGCTCCTCCCTCTAGAACATGAGCTCTTCAAGGTCACAGACTGTGTCAGCTTAAGTCCTTGTTTACAAGACAGAAATTGTTAGCATGCGAATGTTCTTATGTCTTCTACCTTAGCCCACCGGAACAACCTTGTAGTTGACAACACATCTCCTCCCTCTCGCTGAAGAGGAGGGATCCTTTCAGGTTGGTGAGAGACTAGGTTATCTGTATAATAAAGAAACTGAGAAAGGAGTGGAAAGGAAAGTCTATAATTGAGTGATTCTCCAACCATCTTCACTGGAACTACCTGGGGATCTTGTGAAAATGCAGATCGTGATTCAGTGGGTCTGAGCCAGAACCTGAGACTCTGCATTTCTTACGAGTTCCCAGGTGATGCAGGTTCATTCACAACAAGGGTGTAAAGGATTGGATAGCAAGGAGGTTTGCACAGAACTGGAGACAGAAATTCTGTGGAGCAGCGTCAGCATGTGAGAGAAATGGATAGAAGAGAAAGGGTTTTTGTTTTTTCTAAACACTGTCACAGCCTCTGTACTGGGCTCTCATCATTCTCAAGAAATGTAAGTCCATTCCTGGTTTGTCAGCTGCCCATATTCCTCAGCTAGTAGCTCTCCCATGTCCTCTGATGGAATAATGAGCCAGGCACTGCCCATCCCCAGCACATGACTGCCAGAGAGGCCAATGGGAGCGCCTGCTCTGAAATCTGAATCATGGATTCAGGCCCAAAACACACACAGTTGGAGTGTTCTCATTCCAGCTGAGGCAGCTGAGGGAGATTTTTGAGCATTTTCTGCTGCCAAGAGCCTTCTGGAGATGCCGGGTGCCTGATAGCTGCACGCCTGAGTCTTTATCCCTCCGTTGTTCTAGCGTACTTTCTAGTGTCCTTCCAAGAAATTCTTTTTTTGTCTAGATCCGCCAGAGTCCATTTCTGTTGCTTGCAATCAAAGCACCCTAAGAGATATGCTATTTAATCAGTAGATCGTTTTGAGCTATTGTTTTGAAATTAGATTTCATTTCCTAATTCTGTGTGTGTTTTAATTAGAAGACCACTTCACCACTTAGGCTGAACCCATGGGTGCTGCCCTTGTACTGCTTACATTTGGAGACCATGCTTAGCACTGTGCCTGAGAGAAATGAGTAGATGCTCAATGAATGCCCGTGGAAAGAATGAGCCGTCACTTTACAGCATCTGCACTGAACCCTGGCATCTGTCAGCTGCTCCTCTGCCAGGGGACTGTTAGATGGCCATCAGGCAATAAAATAGCAACAGCTTATAGGAAAGTGTGTTCAATCTTGCACCAGCACCAGCTATTAAACTTCTGACCTTTCACTTAAATTTTCTTTCTCCCTGTATTTTTTTTTTTGCTCCCTGTATTTTTTACAAGCAAAGAGCTACAGGAGGTCCAAATGGAGTGAGGTCTTTGTTCCATGAATATATTATGGTTCGATTAAGATATTCCCATTTAAATGAGAAGCATACCTGTATTTCCACTGTGGTGTTTCCAGTTGTGACAATTATTGCTAAAAAGAGGTAAACTGTATATGTACCATAAAGACCATTCTAGCCTGTGGAGGCATAAAGATTTTCCCTCAAGTTCATCCCAACTGTGCTATGAACTAGTTGTCCTTGGGCAAATTATGGTCTCAGAGCCTCAGTTTCCTCATCTGTAAAATGGGCACAGGGGGATATTAGCATCTTCAATGGGTTGTTATAAGCACTGAACAGGGCAATGCATCTAAAGGATTTATGTTCATTAAGGCAATGCATATAAAGCACTTGGAACAGTGTCAGTACTCAGTAAGTGTAACTATTATTAAAATTTCTTTTTCACTAAAGCTAGAATGTATAATCCTTCCCTCCCACTCTTAAATAGAAATCTTTTTTTAAAAAAGGCTTTTTATCCAGTTATGGTAAAAAAAAAAAAAGTATCATATACATGGAGAAAAGACAGAAAGAAAACATACTACCATTTTAATGTTTGTCTATGGGTGTGACATTATATATAACTTTTCTTTTCTTCCTTCAGTTTTCTATGCTTTCCAGATTCTTTGGAAATGTGCATGTACATTACTTTTATGACCAGAGGAGAAGCCCTGACAAATGCTATCTTTAAAAGAGAAGAAAAAATATTGAGACAAAGTGCAAGATGATTTTGTAGGAACTGGATTAAAAAAAATCCCAAGTTAGATGGAGAAACAGATGTTTTCTGGTCAACAGCTTATTAGGAGGGAAGTGACATCAATTTGGGTTCACATCAGCTCAAGTGGCAAATCATAATGCAAAATGAAAGTACATTCAGAGGGGTTGAACCCACGCTGGGATTTTGTCGCGTGAATCATCAAGCTAGAAATGACCTCAGGACGTATGACCCCGCCCCCTCCCCTCACCTCGGGAAAGCTGGCTCTGTAACTTTTCAGGACAGATGAGCAGTGGTCCTATTTATAAGCCCTCTAGGAACTATACGTATATTTCCTTCCTCCTAAGCTTCAGGCAGGCTCAGTTTAGCCCTTGCGGCTGCCCCCAACCAGCGATCTCCAACCCAGTTCTCCTCCTGTCTGGGAGAGCCTTGGAGTTGGCCCAGAGCCTGCTCACCCTGGGTGAGCACAAACCTTGTCCCCCTAGAAGTCAGTGATATCAGCTGTATAACAGGGATGGGAAGGATTCAAGGAGGTAAGGCAGAGCTGGGAGTTCAAGGTGGGGGGTGGAGGGAGGGGGTTGGGGAGGTGGACAGTTCTCTTCTGGCCTCAGAGCCCATGTTTTATTATGTCTATGCTACCCTGGTGGGGAAAGTGACTCACAGTAAAGGTAGCCTGTCTGCAAAAACAGGTGATGGAAATTTGGAGTTGGGGACAGCGAGCCAATGAAAAGGCAGTTGGGGGCGGGTACTAGGGATGGACGGAAGGGAGAGATTGAAAGGAGAGGGTTGAAGGAAAAATAAAAGCAGCTCAGGGGAGCAGTGATCAGCAAGGGCATCTACAGAGCAAGAGAAACCCTGAGAGCTGAAGAACTCAAGGACCAGGATGGTGGAGATTCCCTTTAACCCGTCAGCTGCACAGGACTGTTACTCCCCTCCCACTACCCGCAAGCTTTTGGGAACTAGCCATGTGTTCGTGGTGCTTTGGAACGTGGAGAAGGTGAGGTGGTCCAGGAGTAACAGAGAGGGGGACACAGGATGGCAGCCTCAAGGGCAATGAATGCTGGTGAAGGAGTAGGAAACAGCAGTGACCAAGGCTACAGCCCTCATGACCAGAGAAGGTAGATCTTTCAGGAAGTCTGTGGAGGTTTTGCAGGAGGCTTGTCAAAGCACTACCATGGAGGTTGAAACCGTTTCCCTAGTTTATTAAAGGAAAGCGTGATTACTGAATTCCAGAGAACTTGGGGCTCTCCAAAGGGGAGGTGTCCATGTGATGAGTGTTAGCAGAGATAATATGAGTAGTAATGAAGAGTATTACTCTTAGTATTGGTACTGGCATCAGTATCATTATTCCTTTGGTTCCCTCAAATCCTCACTTAGCTCCTGCATCCATTCTCTTGGGGCCAAATCAATGAACCATGCTAAGATCCTGCCTCCAGGCATGTTGATGAGCATGGCATGTGGTATCAAATTAAAAGCCCTCCTGAGGTCTGAAAGATACACTTAATGCTCTCCCCCATCCCTTCCCTATTCATATACCAAGTGACCTTATCACAAAAGGAAAAGAAATTCGCTTGGAATGAATTTCCCTTCCCAAAGCCACGTGGGTCCCTAACCTTCCTCGATGGTTGCCAGCTTAAGGGTCATCTCTTGCTGCATAACTGATCACCCCACAACTGAGTAGCTTAGAGTAACGATACACCCTTTTTCTCTCGCAGTTTCTGTGGGTCAGGAAATAGGGAGTGGCTGAGCTGGGTGGTTGTGGCTTGGGGTTGCTCAAGAGTTTGCAGTTGAGATGTTACCCTGAGCTGGAGTCATCTGAAGGTTTGAGACAGGTGGTTCTGCCTCCAAGGTGGCTCTTTCATGGGTGTCGAGTTGGTGCTGCCAGTTGACCTCAGCTCCTCACTCCAAGGACCTCTGCATAAGGACACTTGAGTGTCCTCATGACATAGCAGCTGGCTTCCCCCAGAGTGAGAGATGCAAAAGAGGAAGGCAGAGTAACAATGTTTTATGACCTAGCTTCAGAAGTCACACACTGTCATTTCTGCAATATCCTATTGGGGACACAGGTCAGCACAACTCAATGGAGGAATATCGAAGGGCATAAATGCCAGTAAGTGAGAATCACTGGAGGCCATCTAGGGCTGGCTACCACTTCCAGATACCAGTTGAAACTGACTAAGCCACTATTCACAGAACCACTGTTTGTTTCTTCTTTCTACACAAACATGAAATAGGCAATTTTCAGTTGTGTAAATAGATATAATGATAATCCCACTTGACCTTTATGCATCAATTTCATCTTTTGAGAGCTATTACTGCTCCATGCTACAGGTGAGAAAATGAAGGCTCACAGCAGTTAAGGGACTTGTCAGTATCCCAAAGTTAGAGAGTTCTGGAAGCCTGGGAACTGAACTTGTATGTTGTAGTTCCTAATCCAGTGATCTTGTCATCATACCACGGCCCCCACAGGCCTCCAGGACACCACCTGTGTCCTTGTCTTCCAGGGCAAATGTGAACCGGAGAGCAGTTGTTGTGGAGCAAAGGAAATCTCATTTTTATTTTTAATTTTTTTTATTACACAAGTGATCCATGCTCATTTGGAAAAGCTACAAAATAAAAATGATATTTAAAAAAAAGGAAGAAAAAATTCTCCCATAATTATGCCACCCAGGTCTAGCACTGTTAATGTCTTAGTGTATTCCCCGAAGAACAAAGGAAATGATTTTGAAGTACATTAACAGCATCTCCAGGGCAGACTGTGAAGGAAACCCCATCCACTTGACTTCGCCTGAGGGGAGAAAGGATGTGAAGTATGACCTTGTGAGTGCAGCGGGCTGTGTGTGTGCACACATGTGCACACGCCTGGTACTTCACTGCCCAGACCGTTTGGCATATCAGCACTTGGCCAGGTTGATGGAGGATTTATTACAACCTCAGCAAAGAGTGTTTCTGCAAGTGAGAGGCAGGACGGCCATGGCTCCAGGAGGCCAAGTGGCTCAGCCTCTAGTTCGGCTCAAGTTCCTTCGGGTAGGGGAAGGCTGTTTCAGTTTAACTTCGTCCTTCTGGCTTTCTACACTGCCCACTGCGAGGCTGAGGCCCTGTGTGCTCCTAGAGCACCGCAGGGCCCCCTTTCATCATCTTCCTTACGCATAAAACGTCTTACTTGTGACCAGCTCCCTTGCCTGTCCCCCAGCCGGGAGGTTAGCCCTGGGGAGGGGCGCTTCATCTGCCTTGTTCACCTGCATCTCCCTTGTGGCACCCGCCACTCTGTTTGGCAGGTTGTCACCTTTCAAAACATGTCTGAATTGACTGCAGGGTCTGGGGGTATACATATGAAAGTTGCTAAGAGCATCCACAGTTTGTATCTAGAAGGAGCTGGACCCCACTTAAGCAGGCAGTCAGCATCCTAGCACCTTCTTGGGGTCATCTATTTGTAACCCCCCAAAATCCTGTGGTCACCACCTGGAGACAGAGGAGCCAGGCCTACTTTTTTTTTTTGAGGAATTGTAAGAAGTATTCTATCGAATTAGGTACCTGTTCTATCCTCAGCTACTACTACTACTGCTAAGTCACTTCAATCGTGTCTGACTCTGTGCGACCCCATCCCTGGGAGAGGTGGATTAAAACTGACTCCATTTCATCAATCTCGCTTAGTTTTAGCTTATGGAGACTCCTCCCTCCAAGTACAGCACCTCGGAGGCAATGAGATGCAGCATCAAGAGCAGCAGACTTGGAGTCAAATGCCATGTCATGTACATTTCAGCCGTGCAAGTTGCAGGAGTTTGGTGACCTCTCTGAGCCTTGCTTTCTTCATCTGTAAAATGGGAACAATAACACAAAAGTTGTAGCGTTGCATTGCTTCAATGAGATAAAAGTGAGAGTTGCTAGCACAGTGCCTTGGCACACTGTCTATATCTGAGTATACATACTTTTCCCTCTGGGAGTATCTCTTTTAACCTTGAAAATCTGAGAACAGTGCCAGTCACATGACCCCTGAAGATTTTGCCTGAGGAGTGCATTGATCAGTTTTATCCTTGGACAGCTTCCACTGTACTGCATTTCTATTCATGGACATAGAATCATCTCCTTGTGAAATTAAGAGATGTTGGAGCACAACTCCAGAAAATGAGGTTGAGTGCCACCCCCACCCCAACCTCGGAAGTCCTGGAAACTCACTTTCAGCACCAGTCAGGACCAGCCAGAGCTGGAAAGGATACCTGAATACTGAGGGAGAAGGTGAGCAGGCTCTGCCTCTAGGGATCTCTTATCTTCTGCTTCGGATGGATTGGAGAAGTCCCTTCTGTAGTAGAAGTCCAGGTTTGAGGGCTGAAGCTGAAGCCCAAGGTTTGAGACGGTAATGCCCGGGACCAGGATGTTAGGAAGTGAGTTAAGTCTGTGCCCTGTGGCTCCCCCGCCTCTGGACTCCTGCCCTCTCTTTGAGCATCTTTCCTGTTGAAGGGCCTATGGGAGCTTCAGGCTCCTATCTGTGGCTTCTCTTCCCATTACAACTTATCCATACTGAGTCTGACTCACTACACCTAATTGCTTTGATAATCGAATCCATGTTAAAGAGTTAATGGGTCACAGTTTGCAACATGTGACAGCTTAACTAAGGTCTTCCTGAAGATCCCACCTACATTCTTTGGATGGGAGGACTGGAAATCATGTCCATCCTGTCTCCAGCATCTAACTGATCCAGCATCTTTCCACAGCATCTGACAGAGCAGCCACAAAGTTTAAGTATTTGTCATCTTTGATCAAGACCAGTATCCCAACCCCAATTTGTGGATGAGAAATCTAAGAATTTGTGGGGTGAATTGACTTCTTTCTCCAAAGCCTCTTGGTACCAGAACCTGGGGGTAGAGATAGGGGCACAGATCTTCTGATCCCTTTCCAACTGCCTGTCCCTAATTCTAAAATCATCCCACTCATACTGTGATCAGTAGACCAGCAGCACTGGTGTCACCTGGGAGCCTTTTAAAAATTCAGAATCTCAAAGCCAACCTGAGACCTACCGAAACAGAATCTGCATTTAAACAAGATCCCCAGTTGATTCATATGCGTTTTGACTTTGAAAACCCCTGGTCCAGAACTCACTTTTCCCCCCTGGTTCCTTTCTCATCATTACTTCAACTCCAACAGTCTGTGAACCTCCGAGGGTGAATTTAGCTCAGTCTCAACACACAATATGCAAGGTGTTCCAGTGTCATTACTTACAGCACAGTTTTCCAGTGGAAAAGAGTTCTGCCCTGTTTTCTGACATTTTTTTTCCTTTGACTTATTTAAAATTCTAAAAAGAAAAGCCTCATTAATGGAGTCCTTTTTAGAATGGACAGGAGATTCTACCACCTTAAACTTCTAGCAGAAAAAGGTATGATAGACACTTCATAAATAATCATAACTGGGTGGTGACATGTATGTGAAAGCACTTAGTAAATTACAAAGAAGGGCACAAATGTTACTGATTATAATTCCTAGGCTGTAGGAGCACAGAATGAGATCCTTCATGAGCCCATTCAGGGTGAAAATGTTTTTCAGGAATATGATGTGAAATTTTAAACTTTTCTAATTATTTTTTACTTTATTAGACATCCAAAGAGCTACACTAGTGGTTATCAACCCTGGCCATGCATTGGAATATTTTGGGGAGTTTCATTTAAAAACACATGAGCCTCGGCTCTGGACCTAGATTCTCTTGTCTTGAGGATGGGACTGGGCAAGGGTCTATTTTTAAATTCTCCCAGGTGATTCCAATACACAGTGAAATTGGAGAACCGTTGAGCCGGAAAGTTGTTATTTCCAGGTTTACGGTAAATAAGTGTGAGTGAACATTTTATCCATATTTATGATATGGCTGAAGTCCAAGTTTTCTAATTTCTACATCTTAATGATAATCAAACCACCAAGAGATATCGCTAGAATTGAAATACTAATGGCTGCTGATTCCAAAGGGTATTAACTTGATAATAACAATGTCATTCATCGTTCATTCTTTCACAATTTCATGTCATTGGCCAGCTAACAAAACATCGAGGACTGAGTTAAATCCTGATTGTTTGTGTGTAGACTTGTACTCCAGTGTCAGCAACCAAATTCTCAAATTCGATGTAGTTTTTACTCTAATGATTAGACATTTTGACAACACAGGTTTGCAAGACTATCAGTGAGAATTTAGGGACCTAAATTCTAAGGAATGTTCTTTCCTGCAGTTTTCTGTTGAGTCAATTTCCTACTCTGAAAAATGAGGGTGTTGGACCAGTGGTTATAGATATCTGGCTGACACTCAGATTCACCTGAGTAGGTAAAACCATAGATTTCAAGATCCCAGAGCTATCAAATCTAGATAACTGGAGTGGGGGAGAGGAGTGTTGTAAAGAAAGGTTTTTAAAAGAATCCTGAAAACTCACTGGATGATCATACATGTTTGGAGCCTCTGAACAAGATAAGCTCCTAAGTTCTCAGCTCTCAGAATCTATGACATTACACCTATTTCGTTAAATTCTTATGTCAGAAGAAACTGATCTGGGGTTGAGGCCTGACCAGAGGGTAGGGTCTACAAAGAAATAAAACAGAAAATAAGAAAAATAGTAAGAGGCATCATCTTTGACTGCCTCCTCCATGTGTCTCAAGATTTGTGTTCGTGAAGCTTCTGTTCAAGTCTTCTCATCATAGTCATATTTTCAATGATGAGGTTTCATCTCTTCACATTGTCTTTAAAAACCTTCTAAAAAGGTGCCACTTGGGGACAATGATTTTACAAGGAATAATCGCTTTCCCTGCTATCCTAATCTCACTTGCACTCTAAGCCTGAGTTTCGTTGTGCAAAAGAATCTCCTTGAAGTTTTTTTAAAATATAGATTTCTGGGCCGTCCTCTGACTCTAACTCAGGAGGTTTGGGTTGGGTCTCAAAATCTGCATTTTTATGAGCATCTGAGACATCCAAACAGTTTTTGATCTCCCTGTAAAACTTAGTTTGCAGCCTTCTCAAACTACCCTTCTGGTAAGCATCTCTTAGGTCCTTCAGCTAATGAATGGATAAATAAAATGTGGTAAATCCATACAATAGAATATTATTCACCCATAAAAAGGAATGATGTATGGTTACCTGCTACAACATGGATAAACCTTAAAAACATTATGCAAAATGAAAGTCAAACATAAAAGGCAACATACTGTGTAATTCATTTATGTGAAATATCCTGAATAGGCAAACCCATAGAGACAGGGGTTTGGAGGGAGAGAGGAATGCAGAGGCAATGCTAATGAGTATGGGGTTCTTTATGGGGTAATGGAAATATTCTCAGTGATGGCTGCACAAATTTGTGAATATATTAAAAATTGCTAATTGTATACTTTTAAAGGGTGAATTTTATGGCATGAGAATTGTATCTTAAAAAAAAAAAATCCCTAGGAGGTTGTTTAAAAAAGCAGATTCCTGGGTCCTACACAAGATCCACTGATTTAGCACCTCCGAGGCAGGAACCTAGGAATCTGCTTTTTAAATCAGCTCCTCAAATGATTCTTACCAAATCCAAAGTTTAGGAAGAGATTCTTGGTGCCCAGCAGGCCTGAACTGACCTTCTCTATGAACTGGATGCTCCATCTGTGGAAAGCAGCCTCTAACATGACCCCTGTGGTCCCCTGAAGCACCCCTGTGCTTCTGGCATTCTGCTCCCCTGGAGTGTACACTGGGTTTATTGACTCCTTTCTAATAAACAGAATACAACAGAATTGATGAGATATTATTTATGATTTTAGGTTTCTACAAAAATGTATCTTCCATTCAAAGAAGATGTACAAATAACCAATAAGCATATAAAAAGATACTCAACACCACTAATTATTAGAGAAATGTAAATCAAAACCACAATGAGCTATCACCTCATATGATGGGTCACTGTAAACACACACCCACCCACCCACACTCACACACACACACACACACACACACAGAAAACAACATGTGATGGTGAGGATGTGGAGAAATTGGGACCTATATGTACATTTGGTGGGAATATTCAATGGTGTATCTGTTGTGAAAAACTGGATGGAGGGTCTTCAAAAATGACAAATAGAAATACTCTGATCCAGCAATCCCACATTGGGGTATATCACCAAAAGAACTGGAAGCAGGATCTTAAAGAGATATTTGCACACTCATGTTCACAGTTATGCTATTCAGAATAGCCAAGAGGTGGGAGGAACCCAAATGCCTACTGATGGATGAATGGATAAAGAAAATGTGATATACACATAAAAAGGAATATTATTCAGCCTTAAGAAGGAACTCCTACCACATACTATAACATGGATGAACTTGAAGACCTTGTCCTAAGTGCAATCTAATTACCAAACCCCAATACTTGTGATTCCACTTATATGAGGTACCTAGAGTAGTTAAATTCTAAGGGACTGAAAGTAGAATAGTGGTTTCCAGGAGCTGAGAGTAGTGGGAAATGGGGAGTTGTTCAACGAAGACAGAATGTTGGTTTTGCAAGATGAAAAAGTTTTGGAGATACGATATACAACAATGTGAGTATACTTGATACTACTGAACTACACCCTTCAAAACGGTTAAGATGGCTTAAAAGAAAAGGATTGTGGCTTCCATCTCAGCCTCTCTCACTCCCTCTTGGTATGCTCACTCTCTGGCTCGGGTCCTCATTCAGGTCATCACCTGCCATGCTGGGAAGACCCTCAGACATCCTATGGAGAGATCCACATGGTGGGGAGGAGAGGCCTGCCAACAACCATCTGTGTGAACTTGGAGGTGAATCTTCTGAGGACTGCCAACATGTGAATAAATCTGAAAGTGGATCTTTGACACCTAAGTGGAGTCTTCCTGTTAAACTGCAGCCGTGGAAAACAGCTTGACTGCAACCTCCTTAGACATTGAAGGGCAGTCAGGTAAGCTGCATGTGTTTTCTGACACATGAAAGTCATGGGATAATGAAGACTTGTTTTAAGCTGGTAAATTTGGGGCAATTTGTTATGCAGCAGTAGGTGACTAACACACCATCCAATGCATTTTGCTCAGATTGCAGGGCAGATCCCACCATGTTGGTCCACCTGTAACTCGGCTCTTCAGGATAGAAAAGTGTATGTATATCACAGTAGGTCAAATAGTAGAAACCCCAAAATGTCCACATCCTAATCCATGGAACCTATGAATATGTTAGGTCACATGGTAAAAGGGAAATTACAGAAGTAATTGAGGTTACAAACTTTAAAATACAGAGATTATTCTGGATGATCCAGTGGGCCCAGTCGAATCACATGAAGCCTTAAAATCAGAGAACTTTCTCTGGGTGGAGGTAAGAGAGATTTGGCAGAAGTCAAAGTTGGAGAGATTTGAAGTGTGAGAGGAACTCCGCCACTGCTGTGCTGGGGAAAATGTGTCCAGAATAAGATTGAATATGGGCAGCCTCTAGGGGCAAACACCAGCTCCCAGCAGACAGCCCGCAAGGACCTGGGAGGTTGGCCCTACATCTGTCAGGAACTGAATTCAGCCAAAAACCTGAACGAGCTTGGAAGCAATTCATCCAAAATGTCTCCAGGAGGAATGAAGTCCTGCTGATACCTTGATTTTGGCCTTGTGAGACCCAGAGCAGAGGAATCAGTCCAGCCAACTGGGACTTTGGATCTACAAAGGTATGAAAAAATACATTTGTGTTATTTTCAGTTACTAAGTTTGGGGTAATTTGAGTAGCAGTGGGAAATTAATGTATTTACTTTATGATATTACATTATGGAAATTGTATTTATTGGTTTTGAGTACTTTCCTTCAGGTATCATAGCTAAGCAGATGTTTCATAGTGTTATTTATCATTTTCCACTTAAGCCGCTGAAGCACTCATTCACCTTCTCAGTGCCTCTCTGTGTGGCAGGCTTGAGCGTTCCATGCATTGTTTTTCAAGGCTCGCTGGGAAAGACACTCCTTCTTTGGGAGCCTGGCGTCTGGCTGGAGAAAGACTGAGTGCCTACTGGTTGTTTCTGAGGCTACTAATCAATACTTACCATTAGGACGACAACTCCATGCATCACTAAGCTTTGACCTCTGTGCCCCAGAGTAGTCCCAAGATGCCAATTGATGTACAGGCAATATACATATTCCTCAAATGCCATACCCGTTTCATAGACTTCCCTGAATTAAATTTTAGAGGCTTTAGTGATGGCAAAATAATGTTGCTAATGTACCAGCACGCCCAGAATATTTAGAAAGGGTGATTGGATGAAAGTAATTATGTTTGTGCCTTTTAAAAAGATGTTTTGGATGGATGCTGCATTTGGATTGATGGCCGGCTGTTCCTGTCTGCTACACAGCTGGGCGGTGCTGCCATAGAGTCTCTTAAGTCAGCCTTGAAAATAAGTACATACGTACAAGCCCAAGACCTGAAAGCAAACAACTGGCCCCCTCTACAAATCACAAGGCAGGCCTGAAAATGGCTAAAGGAGCTTTAACTGGATTTTCCTTTTATCTATAACTTTTGGCAGTTTATTTCCCCAGAAGTATGTGTTTTTCAGGGAACTCTTCCTAATGGTCTACTATCATATAACAGTGAGGTCCTCTGAGTTAGAGGGGAGGATACTCCAGTTTTCCTGGATCTGTTCAAATGGGATCAATTGCCAAACAGTTGTTTGGATTAAAACCAAATGGTTAATCTAATCAGGCTTTTAAAAGGCAGTTATTTTGATTAAAGGAATCATATCTGAATAGCCTTTGGCAGCTTTTTATATCTAATCAGTGGGTCCCACACATTTAGCCCTTCTGTAGAACAAGGGGGTGTTGATTGCTCAGGTGAAAAGTGGTTTATCAGAAGAGAAGACTCATGAAACCCCATTGAAGGAAGGATAGCTGAGCCTCATAGGAACTGAAAAGCGTTTAAGAATCCAAAAGGGCAATTCTGTAAAGCAATTATACTTCAATAAAAAATAAATAAATTTTTAAAAATGCAAATAAAATAAAAGAAAATAAAGAATCTAAAAGGGCTACTGCCTCCATCTCTTTCTGGAGCTGCCTGGTCTCCCATCATTGCTTTACTCTGGAATTCTCTGCTTAATGGTTGATGTGCCCAAGACTAAAAGTTCTGTCAGCCTTGAGTTTACATCATTGTGAGTTCTGTACCCATCACCATCATGACAGACTTAATCCCAAATCTGAATTCAGATGTGCTCAATTTTAAAGTCCCAGGGAAGAATCTTACTGGCTTGGTGTGGTCAGGTGTTTAGTTCTGGTCTAATCAACTGTACCCAGGATGAGTCAGGTCATTAGACATGAAAGGCTGTTTCTACCAGGTGGTGGATGGAGCAATGAGAAAATGATAGATGCTTCCAGAATTTTTTCTAAACTGGTAATAACAGATGCCTGTTTTCTGCTTCTCTTCTTGGGTGTGTGTGCTCAGTCATGTCTAACTCTTTGCAACCCTGGAGATTGTAGCCTGCCAGGCTCCTCTGTCCATGGAATTTTCCAGGCAAGAATACTGGAGTGCATTGCCATTTCCTGCTCCAGAGGATCTTTGTGACCCAGGGATCAAACCTGTGTCTCTTGTGTCTCCTACATTGGCAGGCAGATTCTTTACTACTGCGCCATCTGAGAAGCCTACTTCTTTTCTTACCAGCCTGCAGACTCTTCAAAGGTAGAGGAGTTTTTTTCATCTTTGTCTTCACCACCACTTCAGCACTACTTAACTCAGTGCCTTATATATAGATGTTCTATATGTAAAGAAAGGTTAAGTAGCTCATGCCAACTTCTAATCATATGTAATTCTCAAAGTTCTTACCATATTGGTCATAACCTATCTGAGTGTTTAGGCAAAAATGTAGGATCAGGTAGGCTGACCACTCTTGCTTTCTTTTTTCTAGCACTGCTTTGGTTAACAATGACTGTTATGTACTGTCCATTTTCCAAAGAGCTAACATAATGTAAAGTGTTTTATAAATCATTATCCCATTTATTTGCTGTGATAATCCCATGAAGAAACTGAAATTCAGAGAAGTTAAGTAACTTGTCCAAGGTCACACAACTCCAAAGAACTATGACCAATTCTAAACCTAAGTCTATAGCCCTGTTGTCTTAAGCACTGTCTATGCCTTCCTCCTGGGCCAGGAGGAGCTGTGAATGAGGCTGAGAGATGATGCTAAGAGGAAAGATATTGGCTGAGTCAATGCCAATTTTGTGAACTAAACAAAATTGTTCCATGCTAACAGGTTTTGAAAGATTTTTGAACATGGCCTTGGGCCTTTCATGGTTCTGAGGTTTTCCTACAACTCCTCTTGATTGAGTCTTTCTAGGTTGAGCTGCAGGATTTAAGTAATTCAACAACAAGAAATGAGTCCTCAGAATTCCCTTCCTTCCCTTTTAAGCTGGGTGAGAAGGTGTCCTTCATCTTTGTGCTTTTAACCACTGGAAAACGTTCCAAGGAATCCAAGACAAGACCTGGGTCAGGGCTGTCATTTTTTTATTGTACTTTGCACAGTGAGAGCTAAAATCCAAGCTGCCCTCCACGCATCAAGTCATGAACCCTGATACCAGGCTGGCTGTATTGCTTAGAGGGAGAGGTGCCCTATTCTAATTCCAAGCTAGGGCACCAACCACATGGGTGCACTGTGGTTCAGAAGCAGCCTTGGATGGATTTAACATTGTTTCACATCCTCCTGCTTTACATTTGGATTATGATCTGTGATGATGTCATTTCTGGATAATACCTCTAATCTCTGTATTGGTAAGAGGAATTCAAATTCTGTTAAGTTCTTCTCAAGCAAAAGAGGTGTTGACATTGGTACCTAGAACTTAGTTTCCACATGTTGGTGAGAAGGCAGGGTCATCTCCTTGCCACTTCCCAGCTGGTCTGTCCACCCACGGCTCTAATCCAAGCCACAGGGCAATCTTAGCAGTCTTGGCAACAGTAGGGAAAGAAATTGAAAACTCGGTTAGCAAAACGACTCTCCCCAGTCTTAGAGCAGGCCAGTGTTAACCCAGTGAAAGGCTGGCTTGCCTTAGAGCTCTTTCTTTCTGCGGACACTGAAAGTACTTCCGCCCAACCCCCAGGATGCTATGGGCACAACTAAAGGGTTACATACTATTTATGGCCTCTTTACTTTTGTTTCTAGATACTGTTAAGATGCCTTTCAAACAGGAGGCCATGATTTAAATTAGGCATGTGTGCTTATCCTGAAATACACACACTGGAGTATATTTGGAACAGAGATAAGATTTTAAAGAAAGAGAGTTTTGAGTTTCAAGATCCCCTCCTACCTGCCCCCTCACCCCAGTCTCATTCAATACCTGGAGATATTTATAACACAGCATTACCTTGGTAGTTACTGATTATAAAACAATCAGTCTGCAGGGACAGAGCTGGGTGGGTTCAGATCTCATCCCTGTCTCTCACCAGCTCTATAACCTTAAGCAACATGCTTAAACACTCCAAGACTCATTTTCCTCATCTGAAAAACAGAGATAACAAGTTTCTTCTCCATAACCTCTTTGGGAGGTTCAGTGAGAAAACACGTGTAAAATAGTGAGGACAGAGCCAAGAACATTTGCATGCATAAATGACAGTTCTTCTCACATCTCAAGATGGGAAACTAAAGTCTGGTTGAGAACTTGTTGAACACCTGAGACAGTTTTTGTCGCCATTTGTTGGAGGTCCCCTGTACTCCATGTGAATGCTTTCAGAATTCAGTCCTAGTCCCCCAAACCTTGTCTGCATTGCTTCTCATACCAGGAAGAAGTTCTGGCTACCGTGGTGTGCACTTAGCCATGAGCATGCCTCTCCCTCTTGGTCTCCAGGCCCCAGAAGTGCAGTGTTAGGCCAGTGAGCTTGCAAACAAGGGTGCAAAGCTGGAAGGAATGGGCTGTCCATTGGATGCACTTGGGATGCAAAGTCATGTGGAAAAATGAAATACTGAAAACTCAAAGCACTGGTGGAGACAGAAAGCTCGTGACAGCAGATTTTCCATTCTTAGATATGATCGCTTCTACCTCTGGGATATAGTAAAACTTCCCAGTGGCTTCTTTTTAACCTAAGGAGGCAGTCAGTGAATGCACTGACTTTGGGAAGAGGCAGCCCTGAGTTGGCTGTTACTAGGGATCTCGGGCAAGTTATTGAACTGCTCTACACCCCAATTTTCTCTTTGATAACATGGGAATATTAATAACATCTATCTATCTCACTTATGTTTTGAGGATTAACTGAGATAATCAATGTAAAGTGTGAGGCATATAGTAAGCACTCAGTAAGAGTACTTTATGGCCAGCATCATCATAATTATTGCCTACATCTTGGTGATGCCCTGTGTATGATCTCCAGAGCAATCAGCCTTCTGTCAAAAGTTGGCAAATAAATGGTGGATGTCATATCTCTGTTGTGAATATCAAATGTAAAATTTAATTGTTCTTTTTAAACTGGGGCTTGTCCCATTCTGTAAAGTCTCTGGTTTGCTCCCCCATCATCCATCCTCTCCCTGTGAAAGGATGTTTACTTACAGCGAACACTGCTGGTTGCCAACCCAGCTGTCAATTGCCCTTCTTTCTTGTAAACAGAACACCAATTCTACTCAGGCAGCAACCCACTCCAGTGTTCTTGCCTGGAGAATCCCAGGGACAGGGGAGCCTGGTGGGCTGCCGTCTATGGGGTCGCACAGAGTTGGACACGACTGAAGCGACTTAGCAGCAGCAGCAGCAGCCATATTTCATGTGCCTAACCCTGAGGGAGGAATCATGATTTGGGTAAGCCATTTATGGCTGTCCCATTTACCTTTTTCTTAACTGGTCTAGAAGAAGGCATGTCATTGAGTTTCCAATGAAATATAAGGGAAAGTCTCCCAAGAAAAGGAGAGAGTAGTGTGGGGTGAGCCTCATTTTGGCCACTGCTGTCTTCCTTTCTGCTTTAGGTACTCTCAGATGAAAATGTGATGCTTGGAGCTGCAGTTGCCATTTTGTGACCATGTGGTTATAAGCATGAGGGTGACAGAGCAGGAAAAAAAAAAGGCCAGCTTCCTGATGACATTGCTAAACTGCTAGACTGACTCTGGGGATGCTTGTTTTCAAATTTCTATTTTAGTACACAATAACTGTTCTTATGATTTGGCCTATTGTGAATCTGATTTTCTGCTACTTAATTGATATCCTCCTTTTCTGTTTGCCAAGTCTGGAAAATGACTGCTATACAAATTTTGCCTACATATAAAGACATTCAGTTTCCATTTTCTTTTCTACATTTGGATAATCAAGTGTCTTTAAATAACTTCCACACTCACCATTATAGTGAAACTGTTCTTGAAAAGGTCACCAATGACCTCTTGATTGACATGTCCAACAGCTTCATCTAATTTTACATCCTGCTGAACCCCTGATCCATTGGACAGCTTGACCACTTTCTTATTCTTAAAGTGAGTCTCTCCCTTGGCAGATGTCACTGCTCTACTTCTCTGGTCCCTTCTCTGTTTTCCCTTCTCTTCCTGTCCTTCAACTATGATGAACCCTGACATCCTGCCCTTTGCCTTTTCCTTCTCATCTTTCTCTAGGCATTTTCCCTGAATGCTTTCTCCAGTTCTAGGCCTCCACAGACCCAAGCCACCACCATAAACGTTCTTCCAGGTGCAGGTCTTTCCTCAGCATCTAATCCACCTTTCTCTCTGTGCATAAAATGTGCTCAGTTAGATGTCTCCCAGAACTATAAACACCATATTGCTAAAGTGAACTACGTCCCCTGCAAATTACTTCTCCTGTATGACACACCTCACTACTCACACCAGCCCTCAGCTGGAAATCTCAAAGTCATCCTCAGCACTCCTTCCCTCTCAACATTCAGTTAATCACGGAGTATAAGAATGCCTCCACTCTCAAGATTCTGCGGCAGCTTCTTTATGTTCATGGCCTCCATCTCCATTTGTCTTCTCTGTATCATGAAAGCTGCTCATGTGCCTCCAAGCTCTCCCCTCTCCAATCATCTGCATCACTGTTAGAGTGGATTTTCTCAAAGCAAATGGAATCATATCACTGGATTTGAAATTTTCAAAGTGGATAGAGGTGTGTGTAAGGGGGTGTGGGTGGGAGATTGTATCAGTCCATCATGCCTTCCAAATAAAGTCCACACTGTACAGTATGTAGCATAGAAGACCCTCTAGTCTCTCTGGGAACAGCCTGAGATTTGTGTTTCATCTCCTACCATCTCCCCTCTACCTTCCCTGCATCCTCAGCTCGACTCCTCTTTCCCTTTACCATGTCCTCTGATTTCATGCCAGACCCCCATTTCCCAGGGTTCTGAACTATCCTCTAGTTCTTAAATCCAACTGCATTTCTTCCCCAAAACACTCCCTGAGCCTGGGACTAAACCAGAGTTTCTCATCTTCAGCACTGTTAACATTTAGGGTTGGATAGCTCTTGTTGTAGGGGCTGCCCTGGGCATTATAGGATGTTTAGTAGCTTCCCTGGCCTCTACCCACTAGATGCCTACATCTCCCTTCTCCCCACAGTTGAGACAAGAAAAACGTGTCTAGAGACTGTAAAATATTCTTTGGAGGATGAAATGCAACCCTCTGTACCACTGAGAGCCATTGAACTAGATCAGGTTTCCTTCTTATCACCCCATAGCTCCCTGTTCTTTCCCCATTGTAACACCTATGGCACATTTTTAGAATGACCTCTCTGACTGTCTCATTTGCTTCAACAGACTTTTATCTCCAAGAGGGTATCTCACAGGGCCTGTCCCCAAATAGGCATGCCATGCAGCTTCATGAAGGAGGCAGCTTCACGATGGGAGCCACCTTTCCTGTCCTCACCCTAGGGCCCCGTGTGGTGCTAACACACAGTAAGGCTCACAGATACCTGCTGAGTGAAGGAATGACTGGAGGATTCCATTCAAACACTCTTTCCCTGGTGAAACTTTTGTCAAATATTTGAGTGAATGTTAGAATTTTTTTTTTCTTTACCCCATAATATTGTGTATGTGCCCCAGCACTTATTCTATTGGATAATAATTACAGCCAACTTGTTAATAAATGTAAGTAGAAAGTAAACCATGCCCTCTCTCTTTAGGCCTCTTTTCAGAAACAGGAAAAGTAGGTCCATTCTTATGCCCAAGAAATGCATGATCTCCCTTTTCCTTAAACTGCTACACCTGTTCTGCCCCCGGCTGCTCTCAGCCACACCCTCCACACACGCTTATCCATCTTCCTTAGCTGACTTCAAAGAGGACGGTCTCAGAGTTGCTGAGAATTAAGAACCGACTTCTGCTTCAAGGCCCCATCTTGCCCTGCTCTTCTCTGATTGTGCTCCCAGCTCTGGCAATGAATTCTGAGAGGTCTTAATAACATATGGCGCTCGCTCGTAGCCTCTCCTGGGGATGGGAAACACCACCCCGGCAACAGGCCCACCACCTGATGACTTGAAATACAAGAGGCTACAGTGGGCTCCTCTGGAAAGGAGTTGTGATATTATTCAAGTAAACAGACATTCAGACTGGTTCGCAGTGCTTTTCAGGTCTTTTACGTCCTTCTACTTCTCTGTATTCTATTAATTTTTGAGAGCTTGATATTGGAACTCCAACTAAAAATCTTAATTTATTGACTTAAAAAAGTAATTGTAAAAAAATAAGTAATTGTAATACATACTGGAACTATATGTAACCTTGTTCTGTATTTTACAAATCTCCTGCAAATGTGTCATCCTACTTCAAAAATTTTTTTAAATTAAAATAAAACAAAAACCAAACATTCAAAACAGAGATCAAAAGGGAGAGCAGCCTGCTTGGGCAAAGAGAGTAGGACTCAGAGAAGAGTTGGGTGGTTTTTCCTGCACAATAGATGGTTAATATGCAATTTTTAAATTCACAAAGGCCTATAGGGAGAAGATGCCGAAGTTAATATTTATATTTGGCATCCAGCCCTCCACATAGATAACAGCGCGGGGCCCGGTGTTTGGTTTGAGGTCAGCCCCGTTTAAACAGCCAGGCTGGGCGCAGACCCACATGCTGGACCTCCGATCTCAGTGTGTTGCAATCCAGATGTTCGGCAGAGGTGATGGACTCGGGTCATGGACAGTGAGAGGGTGTGCGGTGTTCTTCTAGCATCTTCCACAGGGAGCCCTGGACAGTAGACTTGGCCCTGAGCCCACTTTCCTTGCCAGAGTCAAGAAACAGTAGCAGCTGCAGTTGTTGCTAGGGATGAGGGATCATCCACTGGGGAGTTGAGATAGCCAGGAGGGGGAGGTGGGTAGCAGGAAGGAGGTCATGAAATTGACCGTGCTCAGCCACGGCCCACGTTTGGATTACTTGGAGACATTTTGCAACAGGAAAAATGTTAGGCTTTTAATGACAGCCCTGACAAACATGATCCGTATGACCAAATCAGTCTCAAAAGCAACTGCTATCATTTATTAAAGGAGGATTTGCCAAATTGCATGGTTCTTCTAGGGTTTTCCAAATCCCACACTTTGCCTGGAAAATGTGCACAGAGTGAGAGGGGTTTGAACTTTTTGAATTTAATGCAAAGCACATATGTTGTTTGGGTTTTGTTTGTTTGTTTGTTTTTGCAGTTGCAAAATATGTTATATAAAAAAGAACCGTATAGCAATAAAATGGTAATGTAAACACAAACCCTCCAAAAGGATGCAACATATTTCTAATGAAAGGAAACCACCTTCGCTTGATTCACACAAAAATAAAAAAATGATGAAGAGGGGCTGTTTCATTCACAGATTGTGGAGTCCTACTGTTTACTGCACTCTGAATGAGTATTTTTAAGGCAAGACTTAAAAAAACAGGAATTTTCAGAATGAAGGAGCTCCTGGCATAGCAGAAAGGACACTGATGTTGGCAGCCAAGCAACTCGAATTCCAGTTTTGACTGCTGACCCCTTGTTTCCTGGCTTCCAACCCCAGCACTCCATTCAAAGTGCTCTTGTCAAGGGTACCAGTGACCTTCTAATTGCTAAATCCAAAGGGCATTTTTCAGTCCACTTCTGACCTGACCTCTCTTCAGCAGATGACATAATTGCCCACTCTTTCCTCCTTGAAATCCTCTCGCCCTGTGCCTTCAACAGCACCACCCCATCCTAGGCCCTTCTCATTTTCATCAGTGGCTACCAGCAGCTGCTGTGTGCTGAAGTCACACAGGGCTCTCTGAGTCTTTTCTTATGAATGTTTCATAGCAATTCTGGGAGCTAGGACTTAATGGTTCCACTTTACAGACAAGGAAAGTAAGGCTCTGAGCAATGAAGTAATCCTCACCCCAGGTTACATAGCTGATAAGTAACAGGACTGGAATTGCCATCTGGGGTTCTTTGAATCCAGACTCAGATTCTAAACTACCACAGTCATTTCTCTTCCCCAGGCAGCCCCCTAAATACTGTTGTTCCCAGACCTCTGTTGGGCCCCTGTTTCGTCTCTCTGCCCCATCCCTGCAGAGGTTCATCTACAGCCTTCCTCTCACAGCCCCTCTGTGGTATCTTCAGCCAAAATCTGTCCTCTGATTCACCCTTCCAAGATTTCTCTGTTTGTGTGTGCCCCAGTCACCTTGTAGAGGTGGTGATGGTAAACTCACTAAAGGCCACTTCATTCCAGATATTTAGTCAAAGTCTATGGATTATTTAAGGAGTGGGTGCATGACCTGATTCTGCCAGGAGAGAGTTCTGAGAATGTCTAGGAAATGTTTTTCTCCCTTTTAAAGAGGTAGATTAAAAATGTCTCCTTTTCTTCTTCTAGATGTTGTATTGCCTTGTAATACTGGAGTAGTGACAACCATCAGCAACCATAAGGGAAAGATGGAACCTGGGTTTTTAAGGACCAGTTGATGGCATCTTAACTGGGACAGGGACTTCCAACTATGTTAAACAATACATTTTCTCATTGTTTATATGAGCTTTTCTTTTGTTGTTTTTGTTGTTGCTACTTGCAGCCAAAAGCATCCTAAGTGAAACATCAAACTCATCATATCCACAACTCAACTCATTATCTCCTCCTCCAAACAGCCTCCTCTCATAACACTCTATCACTGTTAATATCACTATAATTGACTCATTCACCCAAGTCAGAAAACTGGACATCATCTTTGACTCCTCCCTCTGCTTCACCCACAAAGTGCAATCATGAATTAAGTCCAAGAGATTCTACTGTTGAAAATCTCTCGTTTTTTCCTTTCCATTAACCCTCTCCTTTTCTTTTCTTTGTCATTTTACTGGTTAACTGCCTCCCTTTCTCAGTCTGACTCAAGTCACCACCATCTATACTACTCTCAAAGAGATTTTAAAAACTCAGTACTGATTCTGCAACTTCCTTGATTAAAATGTGTCAACAGTCTACCCTTGTCTTCAAGATGAAATCCTTCCAATCCACATGGTTTCTTAGATGCTTCAAGATGGGACTTACTTCTCTGGACTCTCACTTCTACCACTCCACACATGCTCTGAGTTCTGGCGCACCTGTATCTGTGGTCCACGAGCCAAGTATCGCTGCATGTTTGGTTCCCTCAACGTCAGATGTCCTCCCTGACTTGTTTCCCTAGACAATCCTGGCTGGCTGTTCTCAAGCACCTTACTTTACCACTAATATAACTTAGCAGATGTGCATTTCAGTCATGTGAGAACAGTATCTTTCCTTATTTTTATCTCTCTCTTCTTGATTTTAACTTGAACCCCCATCCCAACTCAACCTCGGTCCATTTGGTGCTTCCCCTTTCTCCAGCATTGTATTCAAGTTCTAGACTGTCTGGTGTCAGGGTGCTGAGGAGCGTGACTCCCTGGTCTCAGGGCATCTGTTCATCACAGGTCTCCACAGAGACATCCCTGGTTTTCTCTTCATGGCCGCTTCCAGTCTAGTGTTATCTTAGCAATGCCCATTCCATGCTGGGTCCCTGGAATCTCTACAAGGTGGCTTTTGCTATATCTGCATAGATAGCCCCATACCTGCTTTGAGATCTTGCCACCTTTGTGGGAGTCTGCAGACAGACACCCCTGCTGTTCAACCCTTGCCCTCTCCATCTCATTACCTCTTTGCCTTTTGTCTTTCCTGCGGCACCTGGGAAGTTTTGTTGTCTCATAAAAACACTTCCAAGGAGTTCCCTGGCAGTCCAGTGGTTAAGACTCTGTGCTTTGTCTGCAGAGGACACAGGTCAGGGCACTAAAATTCCACGTGCTGCATGGTGTGGCCACCCAAAAATAAAATAAAATAACACTTCTGTCTGCTTTCTTCTTCTGAAGATTTGCTTATTCCATACTTCCCCTAAGCTTCCCTGGGAACATGGAGAGTTTATAATTAGGGGACACAAGAGACAGAGACTGACAGACCTTTTTTGCTTCTCCTGTGTTACATCGCTTCCTTTCAGACAGGGAATTAGCTGCTTGGGAAAGGGGGAAATGCCAGGAGACAAGAGAACACAGGGCAGTTACAATCACCTGGCCACCGCCTCCTTCCCCCACCCCTGTCATTTTCTGCTCAAGCCTCATTTCTCTCAGCCCATGAGTTCCGGGAGATGAGGCCTGCCATGGCCTCTCTCCCAGGGCTGTCAGCAACTGAGAACTGGCACGTGGTGGGTGCCTTGTAAGTAGGCTAAAATCTAAAGCTAAAAGTAAGAGAGGACTTTGGAGTCAGGGAGAGCCGAATGAGTCCTGCCAGCTGCCTTCCTTTTTGAGGGACCTGGAGCCAGTTACTGCATCTCTGCCCATGGGCAGTAGCCACGGGGAGGCAAGGGTGTGAAGAGGAGGCGAGAAACAGTGCTCCTCAAAGACAATGTCCCTCCTCCTAGCCTGCCCGGATTCTGGTTAAACGTTATCACCACCCCTCAACCTTCATGTGGCCCATACTTCTACATCAGATGCCTCTCCTCTGCAGGTGCATTTAGTGAGACCATAGCTTTTTGTTCTGACCCACCAGGTGGGTCCCTCCACCCCTTCCAATGAGTGACTTCCAGGATTCTTGAGTTCCAGGCATTTAGTTAATGATGAAGTATAAGAATTTGGAATTTGGTTCTGCCACGCCCTGGCTGTGGGAAATTGGACAAGTTTCTGAGTCTCAGTTTCCTCATCTGGAAAATGGGAATGATGATAAGTAACTTAACCCAGGCCTCCTGGGTTCACATCCCTGCATGTGTGTGCATGTTCAGTCACTCAGTTGTGTCCGATTCTTTGTGGCCCCATGGACTGTAGCCCGCTAGGCTCTGCTGTCCATGGAATTTTTCAGGCAAGAAGACTGAAGCAAGTTGCCATTGCCTACTCCAGGGAATCTTCCCCAATAAGGATTGAACCCGCGTTTCCTGCATTGGCAGTTGGATTCTTTACCACTAGCACCAACTGGGAAGCCCCCGCCACTTTCCAAATGTGCAGCTCAGGACAACTGATTTTTGTCTTAGTTTCCTTCTGTATAAAAGAGGCTCCATCACAGAACCTACCTCACGGGGTTTTTGTTAACATTCACCGAGTTAAAAAACCTAAATTGGGAATTCCCTGGTGGTCTAGTGGGTCAGACTCCACCACCCCCTACCCCAAAAAGAAAAACCCAGAAAACGAAAGCAAAACAAAAAATCTTAAATTGTTTACCATCTCAACTGTAAGTACTCTGTGTATGTTGGTTATTATGATCCTGCTGTGGCCTCTCTTTACTGCCCACAAACTCATGACACTATATTAGTCTGCTTGGGCTTCTGTAACAAAATACCACAGATGTGGGTCAGGGCGTGGCTTAGACAACAGAAATGTATTGTCTCACAGTGCTGGAGGCTGGAAGTCCAAGATCAAGATGTTGGCAGGTTTGGTTTCTCCTGAGGCCTCTTTCCTTGGTGTGCAGACAGCTACCTCCTAGCTGTGTCCTCACTTGACCTTTCGTTTGTGCATATACATCTCTAGGGTCTCTTCCTCTTCTTACAAGGACACTGGTCAGATTGGATTAGGGCCCACACTAATGGGCTCATTTTAGCTTTAACGCTGCTTTAAAGGCCTCTCTCCAGATACAGTCACATTCTGGGGTGACGGGGGTTGGGGTTTAACATATGAATTTATGTGGGGGACACAATTCAGTCCATGACAATGTGTAAATAAATCCCACCATTACATACATGTTCTGCAGGGGAAACCTCTTAATCTAATTCTCGAAAATGAAGTCCAGGGTGTTTGGCTTTAGCGGATTTCTTTTGTGGTTTAGTAGTGAGGACCTGCTCTCAGAGCAGCAGGTTTTGAAGCTCCTTGTTTAAAACCTGCTCAGGGGTCTGTGACTTGCCTGATCTTCATGGAGCATCTTCATTCTGAGGAAGAGGATGATAACTCACATGAGGATAGCTGTGAGGACCAAGGGCATAATGTGGGTAAAACCCTCCATAACCTCCGCACCCACAGGTTTTTGCTTCTGCCCTAAAAAGACAAAACTAGATGGATTGTCTTGACTCTCCTTTCCATCCTCAAAATTCTATGACTGTGATTCTAAGGGTGGAAATGCAAGCATCAAAAACAAGCTGCTGGGGAATCAGTTTCTGGGCCCAAGGTATCAGTAGGTATACTCGAATCAATGCAGGAAATCACACCCATCACAGAGACTCCTTGCTCAGCATATTCCGAAGCCCCAACTGCACCAGTGCCGATGTATATCATTCAGTTCCATGGTCCTGGCACATGTGGCTTGTCTGCTTTGGCAAGAACTCACAGTAACATGGGACCATAAACTAGATATGTTGGTGCAGAGAACCTCCTTGTCTTTAAGAGGACCCCGTGATGCTGTCAAAAAAGACCACCTGAAGTTCCATCTCTGCCACCTTCCTCAGGCTCCCTCCAAAACCAATGGTTATTTTTCAGTGAAGCTTGTGCTCTAGCAGCAGAGATGAAGGGATGGAGCTGGGGAATCAATGTTGAGTTTGAATTCAAACCCTGTCCCCGACTCTGGGCACTTCACTGACTTGGTTTCTTCACCTGTCCAACAGCCATAATAGTTCTTGGCTCACTGGGGTGTTTGGGGTTTCCATGGGGTAACAGATGTAAAAGTGCTTCATTCATTCCACCAGTAATTTCTGAGTAGTCACGCATGACTTAGCAACTAAACAGCAACAACTGTGTGTAGGAACATTTCCTACACTCTTTTAGGCACTAGGGATACAGAATGAAAGCAAAGCCATCATCCTAGAGAAATTAAATTCTAGTGGATGCATCAGGCAAAAACAAATAATACATCATGTTATGCCAGGAGGTGTAAAACATAATCAGGAGACAGCACTGATGTGGGTGGTGGGGGAGGGTGGTGATACCAGGTAAAATGGCTTAGTCAGAGAAGTTCTCTTTGAAGAGGGGGTGTTTAGACCCAAGTTTGGACCATGAGAGAGACAAAGCCATTGGAATATCTTGGGGAAGAACAGGCAGAAAACACCCTAAGGGATGGCTGCACTTGGCAAGAAACTGCAAGAGGCACTGAGTTGGGAGTGGATGAAGTCAGCAGGCCTGAAGACCAGGGTCAAAATTTTGGGTTTCATACCGTTTTAAAGCACTATATGTAATTTTTAGTTATTAATTCCATTTAGCTCATGAATCACTCAAAAAATGTATGATTTATTAATTTTTTATGTACTATGAGGTTGGAATAAAAACAGAATGTTTACTTTGTCATCTCAAAATTGATTAATAAGAAAAGATCAACATCTTTGATACATTTTATATTGATAAAATGAAGACTATTAAATGTAAAGACAGAAAGAAAATGTTAGGGGGAAAGAAAAAGGTTCTGAATTTTAACCAAAGTGTCATGAGAAGTCATTAGAGGATTCTGAGCAAGCAGAGTGACTCTGTCATCTACATCTTAGAAGGATCCTCCGACTACTGTTTGGAGAAGAGACTTTAAAGAATCATGGTAATCACTAAGCTGATTGCCAAGTATTTCTTGCACCTCCCGGGTACACGGTGGGTTGCATTCCCTATTGCCAAGTGGGGCTATAAGACTCTGACCAATGAGTTGGGGGGACAGATGTCACAAGTGTCACTTCCAGGAAAAGCAGTCAATTGCCAGTATGAGACCCTCCAGGGCTCGTTTTCCTTCTGTGTCAGCAGTCAGCAGTGTTGGAGGTGAAGCCTGGGTCTGCAGGTGGACAGAGCTGCAGCTGGCCTGCATGGGCACATTGCTTAAGTGAGAAATCAACCTTCATCAGGATGAATCATGAAGATTTAGGAACTGTAACCATAACCTAACTGAATCTACCCTAACAGCTTCCAGGAGCAAGAGGGAAGTAGGGAGCCATTTAGAAGGCTGGAAGGTGATCCCAGCTTAACCTGGAGTGATAGCAATGGGGATGAAGAGGAGTGGTCAGATTCAGGATATGGATTTGCTGATGAACGGGAGATAGGGTATAAGGCAAAGAGATGAGTCATGGATGCCTCCAAGGATTACGGCCTGAGTAACTGGGTGAATTACCGGAAAGAACACCTAGGAAAGCACAGGGCTTACCCACAGTGCTAGGTATGCAGCAAAACTACAAAAGTGTAGCTTTGCGGTTATTACCATAAAGAGGACAGGCAATGTGGAATGTGGAGGCTTGGGGACCTTTTCAATTCCAAATGATCAAAAGTCAGATTTATTGAGGCATAATTTATATGGGCTTCCCAGGTGGTGCTGGTGGTAAAGAACCCACCTGCCAACGCAGGAGATGTAAGAGACGTGGGTTTGATCCCTGGGTCGGGAAGATCCCCTTGAGGAAGGCATGGAAACCCACTCCACTATTCTTGCCTAGGCAATTTCATGGACAGAGGAGCCTGGTGGGCCACCATCCATAAGGTCACAAAGAGTCGGACACAACTTGAGTGACTTAATACAATTTATATACAGTGATAGATACTTTTTTGGTTGACTAGGTCTGAGTTTTGTAGACATATATTTTGTCTTAGCCACCTCCACAGTCAAGATGTAAGTTACTTCCATTGCATCCCCAGTTCCCTTTTGCTGTTCTTCCTTGTATAGTCAAATCCTCCCTCCACCCCTGGCAACCACTGATCTGTCCTCCATCCCTGTAATTTTGGTTTTTCCACAGTGTCACCTGAATAGAATCACATCCTATGAAACCTCTGGAGACTGACTTCTTTCACTCAGGATAATGCATTTGAGATTCACCTGTGCTGCACAGATATGTCCAGAGTTTATTCCTTTGCCCTACTGTATAGTATTCTGTGGTGTGGAGGTACCTACGGCTCATTGTTTCTGATTCACCAGCTGAAGGGCATTTGGGTTGTTTCCAAATTTTGGTGATGAGGCATCAATATCTGAGTACAGGTTTTTATGTGAACATATGTCTTTACTTCTCTTTGTAAATTTCTAGAAGTGGGATTGCTGGCTCATATAGTAAGTGTATGTCTAACTTTGTAAGAAACTGTCAAACTGTTGTTTCAGAGGAATCATTCCATATTGCACTCCCACTGGTGTTATTTGAGGGTGGCTCCATGTCTTCCCCAGCCCTTGGGAATGTCAGGATTTTTTATTTAAGCCTTTCTAAGGTACAGTGAGTGGTATCTCACTGTGGCTTAATTTGCATTTCTCTAATGAATATGATGTAGAGTGTCTCTTCACATGCTTATTAACCATTCATACTTTTTTTGGACAAAATGTCCATTCAAATCTTTTCCTCATGTTTCATCAGATTACTTGTTTTTCAATTGTATCATAAAAAATCTTCATATATCCTGGATGTAATTCCTTTATCAACTGTGTGTTTTGCAGATATTTTCTCCCAGTCTTTGACTTTTCATTTTCTAAATAGTGTCTCTCAAAGAGCAGAAGTTTTTAATTTTGATGAAGTCCAAGCTACCAACTTTTTCTCTTAAAGATCATGTGGTTTTGTTTGCTTGTTTTTTGTATCTAAGAAATCTAGGTCTATCCAAGGTCATAAAGGTTTTCTTCTTTATTTTCTTTTGGAAGTTTTATAGTTTTAGGTTTTGCACTAAGGTCTCACCTATTTTGAATTAATTTTTGTAAATGTGACATGATATTGCCTACTGTGCAAGAAGCAGATCAATAAAACTTGCTATCTCTGATGAGCATGTGCACAGGTGACAGTGTAGCTCATGGAAAAACCTGGTTAAGTTTCAAACACAGATGTTCTGGGAAGCTCCACCTCTTTCTGACTCCAAGGTTGCTTCTTTAGAAGTTAATCCTATCTTCAGTAACTCTCTACAGATGTCTTCAGTGGTACCAGCACAGGCCTGAGTTTTTCACTGAAATGAGCCAGATTTTCTCCAGTTCCTAAGATACTGTAGGTAGTTAGATGCTTCAAGAAACAATGTTTTCTCTTAAACCACTGAAGGAATATTCAGTGCAAAGTAGGGCATTAAATCTTAGCAATTACGATCTAAATCTTAATCTTCCTAGCTTCTGTCCTTCTTGGGTGACTTTTTCATTCACTAAGTGATACTGGTTTTTTCTTCCTGTTTCACTCAATAACACTATCTTGGAACGTTTCTTTAAAGTTATTCAGATCTTGGTACACTTTAAATATCAAAGATAAAATTAGTGAGGAGAGAGCGTTAGGAAGCCAACAGGGAATTGTCCACTTGTGATTTGGTCAACTGAGGACATTTTAAGCAGGCAAATACCATCTACTATTGCCAACACTCATTAAAAAAAAGGAGCATTTAAATTACCCAAACCTCCAAGAAATGAAAAAAATTGGAAGGACATAGTATCAGAATAAAAAATAGTGTTTGCCAAGAACCAACTAATTGGTAATTTATTTGGATCTAGTATAGTATTCATACATTTACCCCTTTAGCTTTCTCATTTCACTGCAGATTGGGGATAATCTCACCCCACACTATAGTTTGCACTCAGACTAAAGGAAGGTATATCATGGAGAGAGCAAGCCCTAAGGTATTGGAGAAAGGCTTTTCTCTCTCACTTAAAGTTCCAGTCTTAGTATTTAGGTTTTCTGTCTGGGAGTAAAGACAGAAGAAAGCTGAGCTGATATTTCAGACCTTTCCTATGACAGGCACCAGTAGTTTTGCATCTTTCTTGGGCATAAGAAAGGAGGAAAGTTCTTTATGAACTGCCTTCCTGTTCAACTCCCAAGGAGATCTAATCCTCCCACTGTGTCCCCACTTCAAGGGGATCAGCCTGTCCCAGGCCCTCATTCATGAAAGTAGACCACAGACAGTCCCCAGCAGAGAGTCTTGTTAAACTCATCTGTGGTTTCAACAGCACTTAGGATAAAGACTGTACTTTCACCTTAGCCCACCCCACCAAACAGGACATAGCCAAGGGCTACATCTTCAGTCTCAGGTCTCCTCTGTTGCAGGCCTCCTGGTACAGCTGCTTGCCTCGGACTTCTTCAAAGCTCCACATCCCTGAATGTTCTTTCTTTCTCTTCTTTTAGGCAATCTCGCCTTGCATCCTGTACTTTGCAGTAGTTGTCACAATCATAATTAATTACTCAGATAAAGTCGGCCTTCTCAAGTAGAATGCAAACTCCACAAGAACAGGAATCAAGTCTATCTTGTTTATCTGATCTTTTTGTCCCTGGCATGGGGCAAGGCACCAAGTTGCTGTGCAATAAATTACTGTTAAGTGAAGGAAATCCTCTTCAATGAATGATTACCAGGCACTGTTCTAGGCATTTATATATAACAGTGTGTGTGTGTTGGAGTGAGGATGGTGGTATGGGAGAGAAAAAGAAAAAAAAAAAATCCTTGCTGCTATAGAGCTTCTATCCTAGTGGGCAAAGATCTGCTAAACAAGATAAGTAAACGGCATGGTATGTTTAGCAGTGATAAGTGCAAAGGACAAAAAAAGTAAGGCAGTTAAAGAACACATAGAGGGCTGGTGGACGATATTTTTAGATTAGATGACTTGAGAAAACCTCACTGAGAACGTGGCTTTTGAGCAAAGACATGAAGGAGGTAAGGCATCTGTAAATGTTGTTATCAGGATGGGGTGTGGAGGAAGAGTATTCCAAGCATAGGGAATGGCAAGTGCAAAGGCCCTGTGGTGGGAACATGACATTCCTGGAACAGTCAGCATAATGGAAGTGGTGAATAAGGAGGAAGGAAGCAAAGTGTCCAAATGTAGTCTTTTTATCTGCCCTGTGTATTCATGGAATCATTTACACCAGACATTTCTTGGAGAGTGCTTCTGACCAGTGTGTATTCTAAAATCATGGGTTTCTAATAGTTTTAAAGCAGTAGAACCTCTCCTTCCAGTGAAATATGAAATGGAAGTTCAAGATAGGAAACCTTGATAGGAAGTTAAAGATAGCCACCAGCAAGAGGGTGGCTCTCTGCCAACTCTCATCCATCCCTTCACCTCACACTAGTTCCAAGTAACATGGTGGAAGAAGATTTGTTCCCCACCCAGCTCAGGTTGAATGCACTGCTCTAGAAACATCGTCTGATGCTCTGTCTAGAGCCATGCTGTTCTCCAGCATGAAGTAGACTTGTCTGGCTCCTGTAACCGCAAGGAGACTCTCAGTAGATATTTACCTCCAACATGTGAATGAGCTTAAAAACTTCTACAGTTACAACCACATGGTGTGATGTGTGGGTCTGATATGTTCCCAGAAACGAGTTCTCTATTCTGGAACTTCTTTTTTCTTCAAATTGGGTTTGAATCTTTTTCTTTTTTTAAAAAAAGGTAAAACAGGTCAAATACACAGAAATACAGGTTGGTCTCCTGTGGATAGCTAAATGACCGTGTATTTGCAGTGGTATTCTACACACTTAAGCAAGTGAAAATGAACTACTAGGACAGGCAACAGTATGGATTAATACCACACATATTTTGTTGAGCAAAAGCTGCCAGCCAAACACTTCAGTACATACCGTATGATCTTCAGGCAAAGCTAGTCTGCAGGGAGAAAAGACGGGAAGATTCTATATCTTGATCTGGATGTTGCATGCAAAGGTGTAGTGGATACATGTAAAAATTCATGGAGCTATCAAAACAATTCCTGTTTTGTTTTACTCTAGATAAACAATAATAAAGTCAGTGTCCTTCCCACTACCTGTGACTCCCAGCTACCCAGTTTCCCTCCGCAGAGGCTACTCCTCCAGCTGGGATTTCTTAATTCCCTTTTTCTCGCTGTACCTTCACGCTAGGGGCAGAGTCCTGGGAGCATGCCAGGCAGACACCAGAGGCCAAGGCTGTGGGCACTGGGCCACGGCTTGTGTACATGCCCCTTGTCTTTCTCTGGCCTCTTCGGCCCTCAGCCCCATGCCTCCCTCCTCCTCTCCTCCTTTTCTCCCTGAAGGCTGGCCTGGGAGGTTGCTGACCCTGGCTGAACAGTGTTGTCCCTCCTGGCCCTCCAGGGTGTGCCTCCCTAGAAAGGACAACTTGTGCTGATCAAGGTTATCATTGACACATTCCCTCCATCTTTTATTCTCTCTCTTCTAATCCCTGGACTGATCCTAGGACTTCTTGCTCCGTGGGTACTGTGTCTCAGGGAAGTGAGCTTCCCTGGTCTCCTGCCCTGGAACGCTTCCTTTTTATAGGGCAGCCTTGATAGCAGCCCACTCTGTGTTTGCATACAAACTGGGGGGAGAGGAGCTATCCCAGTGGAAGCCGAGGGCCCCTCTTATTTTCCCTCCACGCCCCTATCCCCACCCCTCAATTTCTAGCATCATCCTCTGACCCTGTCCCTACCCCCACCCAGGGCTTCAGCCCAGTCAAGCCTTTTATCTTATCATCCGGGTCCTCCCTCTACCATGATTCCCCACTGCGTGAGGGCAGAGGGGCCTGAGTCACGTTCAAGTCAATTTGGCAAGCGTTCTTGGAGCAGGCTAAAAAGTAAAGGGTACTACTTGTTCCTGGCCTCCAAGAAGCTTCTAAAGCAGGGGAAATGGTGCACAACTCAGGCCCAGTTATAATAGTTCTCAAACCACCACTTTCTATTGGTCCTTTCTAAGTGCCAGGTACTGACCTGCTTGCTTTTCGTGCATTACGTCCCTGAATTTGCCAAACAACCAAAGGAGGAGAATGGCACCGAGGCACAAGGTTTAAACTGCTGACATGTAGCTGCTGGCATTTGAACAGTAACTTCCCTAGGGAAACGCCCCATTTAGACTCGGGGGGTTCAAGCAGAAGCTGAGTGTCTGGCCTTGGGGGACATTTAGTTGTGCCACACCTCTTCTGCACAGTTCCCTCCTGCGTCAAGGGCTTGGGAAGGGGCTTCGGGGCGGTGTATCGACTGGAGGCAGGGAATTTATGAGAGGCAGGTACAAAGCTCCGCGTGGCAGAGGAGCATAAGGGCGCGGGGGAACCCGGGCCAAAAGAGGCCCTGCCAGCTCCGGGGGCACTGCAAGCCTCGAGGCATTGCGAGCGTCGCGGCGGTTGAAAGCCCCACCGGCTCGCGCAAACTGCGCCCAACTACTTCCCCGGGGCGGCTTCAGGGCCCGGGGCCCGGCGACAGCCCTACTGGGCGGCCGCGCGGGGGCCAGAGCCCAGCGAGGGTACCCGGGCGCGGCCACGTGCGCCCTGGCGGGCTCGCACGTTCCGCCACGCCGGGCCACGGGGCCACCAGCAGGCACGCGCGCCCCCAGCGCGCACACACTCCGGGGCACGCACACCGACGGCCCGGCCCACGTCCACCACGCCCCGCCCTCCCCCGCGCCCCGCCCCCGCCCTCGCGGCGCCGGCCGCCGCCTTCCCATTGGCCGCCCGGCGAGTGACGCGCGGCGCCCGGCCCCGCCCCTCGTCAGTCACTCGGCGGAGGCGGCGCTGGCGGGGACTAGTCTCGTCCGGAGACTGGCAGCGGCGGCGTCGGCGGCGGCCGGAGCTCGAGCCCCAGCGGCTGAGGGCGGGCGGGCGCGGGGGAGGGAGGGGGGCCGGTCCGCGACGACTCCCCGGACGGCGTTTCTCCTCCGAGCAGCGCCGGTGTCGGATTTGGGGGGGGCGGGGGTACAGCCCATCCATGACCATGGGCGACAAGAAGAGCCCGACCAGGTACCTGCTCCGAGCCGAGGGGGCGGAAGGGGAGGGAGGGCTGGGGGCGGGCGGGGGCCGGCGACGACTAGGCCCCGGAGCCACCCGGGGCGGGGGGAGGCGCTGCTAAGATGGAGATCCGGGGGCGGGGGGAGGCGGCGGCGGCGGGCGGTGGCGGCGGCGGCGGGAGGCGGTGTCGCTCCCGCTCGGGGCCGGCGGCCGTGCGCGCCGCAGCCATGGCGGCTCCTCCTCAGCCGCCCTCCGCCGCCGCCGCCGCCGCCGCCGCCACTCCTCCCAGACAAAGGGAGATTTAACCAGGTGGGGAGGGAGGGAGGGCGCGAGCATGGGAGGGGAGAGGGAAGGAGCCAGCCCACTCCCCGCCGCCGGCCTCGGGCTGCCCCTGCGCGCCCCCTCCAGATCCGGCCCGCGGTTCCCCTCCCGGCCCCCCCAGCCCCACGCTCAAGTCCACAAGTCCGCCCGCTTCCTGCGCCCGCCGCGGCCCTTCCCGGGGCGCCGCCGCCGCCTACTGTGCGAGGCAGCACAGCCCGGGCCCGGAGGCTGCAGGGTGCCGGTGGGGGCGCCCCGTTCCCTCCTCTCGGGCCCGAAAAGGGTGGGTGGGTGGTCGTCTTAGCGAAGTTTCCAGCGCCGGATTCCTGGGAAATTACGACGGCTCACCAGCGCCTGTGTTTTTGCTGTCGCTCCCTCTTTTTCCTGCTCCCTGACTCTTCCCTCCCCTTTCCCCCACTCCTCACTCCTCTGAAGGCCAAAAAGACAAGCAAAACCTGCCGCAGACGAAGGCTTTTGGGATTGTAGCGTCTGCACCTTCAGAAACAGCGCCGAAGCCTTTAAATGCAGTATCTGCGATGTGAGGAAAGGCACCTCCACCAGGTACTTGAAGATCTCTGTTACCTTTTGTTAAAGGACTTTTTTTTTTAAATCAAGATTGGGGAGAGGGTTGTGTGCTCTACTTCCTACCCTCTTTCCAACTTGTTGATTACAGCTTTTTCTGCATTTGCGGGTTGGGGGGATTGATGTGTGGTTTTGATTGTGTGTAATTTCATGTTGGGTGCAAAGCCTCATGTTCACTGAATGATTTATGGGAGAGAATTTTTCCAGGTTTCGTCTTATTTCAAACAGACGCTGGATTTATTTGACACTTGTATCCATTGGCTTATTGGTATTGGCTCCAAAAGACAGGAAGCAGTACTTTTGCTATGGATTGTAGTACATTGGACCTTTTATTTTTGCCATGTGCAGAATGTTTTTAATTTGCCTATCCTGATTTGTTTTTCTCTTCCCTGAGAAATTTGGTGGTGGTTGTACAGTAACGGGGTGGTTGTGTTTTTTCTGTCTTGAACTGCAGCTGTCTTTTTTTTTAACCCCCTTGCACTTGACAATAAATGGTGGGGTTTGATAACGTGCATTTTTTGAAAGAGCGAACTGCCAGTTTGTGTGTGTCTGTTTTTTCTGATTAGCTCATGAGGGATGTTGATGGAGGACGGATTTTTGGAAAATGTGTAATGAACAGTGTTATTATATTGAAGTTTGTGTTTAGAGCTTTATTGTAATGAAAGAATGTTGAAGGAATTCTTTTTCATTCTAGTGAAGGTAGTAAAGTGTATGGTATCAAAAGGAGTTGAACTACTTCAGATTTAACATTTAAATATACTTGAATGAAATGTCAGAGCTGATTTTTTAAGTCTTTCGGTCATCTTTTAACTTTATCTTGTATTTGTTTCGGTGATTTTAGCTTGAAGTTAAACTATTCTTTATATCATTTAATGGGCAGACATTGGGGGAATGTGTGTGTGTCTGTGTGAAAGTAAGATGGAATGAGTGATTTTCCTGTGCATCTTTAAAGTTGATTGCTGAAAGTTTCATTTCATCAGGCACTTGTTTTTGAATTGGTAATGTTCCAGCGTGACCGTGTAGTAGTACTGCACAGTTCTGTCTGGATGTTGTTCCTTGACTAAATGAATGTGTCCTGTTAGGGTTTGGTTGCTTTGTTTATACCTGGGACTAAATAGGATATTGAACAACCTAAAGAATGTAACTGGGATGAATTGGTCCAATTACTGGTGGAACACTTCTGTGAATTTCACTGACTGTAGGTAATGAGACCTTTAAGTAAAAATACTCCAGGGCTAAAAGTATTTCCCCATAGGTATTTTTTAAAGTAAATTCATATCAATATTTGGTGCTATTATAGAGCAGATTTAGTTAGAAACACCCATTGGGAGCTCAGTAGATCTTGTTTTGCTACTTAAAACAGGGAATTCCATCAAATGACATGAAAGTTTAGAAATGTATTTGTTATTTAAAGCAATAGTGATTGTATTTTATTTGAGTAATGTTTTTTTACGTGTAGAATCCCTCAGAGGCCAAACCTCTTTATTGTGGTTTTGCTTTGAGTGTTACCGTAGATGATGTTGAAGTAATGACTAGGAAACTCCTGAGAACTTGAGAACTTTACTGGTGAAGAGAAACTTAAAGCAAATTCAAAAGTTTACATCCAGTGTATTGCTGGGAATAATTATCTGACAACAAAGTGCATTTCAGTTTCTACATGTATTAAGAAAAACCTGACTCATCAACTTTTGGAAGCACGTGGAAGGTGTTGATTTTAAAAACAACATAGATGTTTAAAATTTTTTCAGACCCATAGATGACAACATTAGAATTAAGTTTTTTTAAACAAATATATTAAATTCTTAATAATGAAAATATTTCAGGAACATGATACTCACCTATTGTCTTTAAGAATATGATTTTTTTGAGGTCTGTGGTTGTATAGGATTTGAACACAGATTTAAGAGATCTGAGGATTTAGATTCTTAACCAACTCATGATACTTTTACATAACTTAATTTCGTGTTGGTTGTTGTCAGTATTTTGGTGTGTTCGATCTAAAAGTCTATAAAAAACTGTTCTAAAAGTCATTAATAAGAAGGCAAATAACATTTTGGCCTTCCTATGCTGTGAATAGGTTTCCTGTAGAAGGGTGAATTTCACGCATTTTCGTCCTGTGCTACCCAGTGTATTAACTGTTGACTAATTTCTCTGTGATACTAGTTACTACTGCTTTGTCCTTTCTCCAGGTCTTTTTTATTTATAATTTAATTGATTCAACAAAGGTTTGACATTTCTGCCTTTTATAGTTTTATTTATTAAAAAAAAATTTTGCCACATGGCATGTGGGATCTTAGTTCCTGACCAGGAGTCGAACCTGCACCCGCCACAGTGGGAATGTTGAGTCTTGGCCACTGGATCACTCAGGAAGCCCCATGCCTTGCGTAGTTTTAATCAGGCGTGGTATAACGGCAGTAGAAAACTTGCTGGGTTTTGGATACTGGATAATAAGCAAAATTTTTTTGAGTTTTAGCATAATTTTTAAGTAATTAAAGGACTTCTAATCTGCTGACTGGTACAGAAATTGGGTTTTATTGCTCTGAGCTGATATTTTATAACAGCCTTGACAGTTGGGTAGCTAATGGTAATTCGGGAGTTTGTTCATCATTCAAGTCATTGTTGTTGCCATCATCTGTCTGTCAATCAAGTAAGGAAGTCAGCTTTGAATTAATGGTAGTCCAGTAGGATCCAGATTTTCTTTGAGAATAGAATTGATATTCTTCAGTTTGATTTGGAAAATACTGTCGCTCATCCAAAGAACATTTATTAAATTACTAGGATGTGAAAGATTACTGCTTAAGACATTGAAGACAGGAAGGGGGATTTTTAGAAGGTTGGTAAGACATCTATGGACTTCCCTTGTGGCTCAGACGGTAAAGCGTCTGTCTTATCAGTGCAGGAGACCTGGGTTCGATCCGTGGGTCGGGAAGATTCCCTGGAGAAGGAAATGGCAACCCACTCCAGTACTCCTGCCTAGAAAATGGAGGAGCCTGGTGCAGGCTACTGTCCATAGGGTCGCAAAGAGTTGGACACGACTGAACGATTTCACTTCACAAGACATGTATAGGAATGACCATAATCCAAGTTATAAAGGCTTTAAGAGAGGTATGTGGAAAATGCTACAGGAGGTCTGAGCAATCTGGCTTGGACATCAATTAGAAGAACTCCCCTCCCTTCAGTTCTTCTGGAGAAGAATTGATTTCTCCAGAATTACCTGCCATCTTGCACTATTATTGCCATGTGTACCAGATAAATTTAATTCTACAGGTAGAGTCATGAAAATGATTCAGAAGGCCTTTTCTTTTTGTAGCAGCATAGAGCAGAATGAAAGGTCAGAAGCTCCAAAGGAATCTGTTAAGGGAAGAAAGAGGCAGTACTTTGTTGAATACTTGGAGGTTCAGAGGGCAGTGGAAATCTTTATTTTGGATTTGTTTTGCATCTCTTTAGTTCTTAAATACACTCCTTTCACCAACTATTTCATTCCACTCTTTATTATTTTTTTTAACAGCTTTATTAAGACATACTAGAAGATTCACCAGTTGTAGAAGTTTTAATTCAGTGATTTCTGGTAATTTTAAAAACTGACTATACAGCCATCACCACAAACCAGTTTTAGAACATTTCTATTGCTGTGAATGGCTTCCTTATGCCTGTTCTGTGATACACTTCTAAAGAATTATTTATTTATTTCTTTATTTAGTGAGTGATTTCTTTTTGGCCGTCCTGGTCTTCTAGTTGTAGCAGTCGGGGGCTCCTCTCTAGCTGGGTGGCTTGGGCTTCTCATTGTGCTGGCTTCCCTTGTTGTGGAGCACGGTCTCTAGGGCTTGTGGGCTTCAGTAGTTGAGGCACCTGCAGCTGAAATGGTCGTTTCCCCACCATGCTGCTGTACCCTGAGCTTTTCAAGGTAGAAGATAAAGGAGTGTGTATGGAAGGTGGTGGTGAGTGGGAAGAAACACTATCCCTTCCCTAGGTGATAGCCTAAGTAGTATTTCCCAGCCCACTTTGCAAATCTCATGAAAGAGGATATCAGCTTTTAAAAGGGGAAAAAAAAACCAACAAAACCACAAACTTACAAATTTACCTAACCGTTGTTCTTCTAAGTTGAAGTTCTTGAGTATTGGACAGGGTAATAACTTCCCAGACATGTTGATAAATGCATTTTACTTTTGGTCTTGTTAATTCTCTGGATGCAATTATCTGTAAATAAATATTGTAAAATAAAAAATTACTAAGATACTGCTGCAGCTCTTCTTGATTAGTGGTGCTTTGATAATAGTGCTACACTGGATATTATCCCCCTGAAAAATGTACTCTATTTAGAGCTTTTACAGACGAGTAAAAGTGAGGTTAGGTGTGTAATAAAATGGTGTGGCCTTAAAGATAAGGAAAAAAAGCCTGGTACTCAGGATATTGAGTGGGGATTGGTAGTACTCAGTTGTCTGTGTGTAAAATAATTCCCTTGTCCGGGAACTCCCTGATTCTTTGCAGTTGTAACTTTGGACGTTTTCTCCCCTTAAATTCAGATACCCTGACAACTCAGAGTCTCCTGACTTGTCATGAAGTTCTTTAGAAGTTTTAGGGGGTAAGTGCACATATTTAGCGAAACATGAAAAGTTTTCGTCTTTGCTGAAAGCTTCAGAAGTGCATCATCCTGTGATACTTTTCAGATAGGAAGACTCCCAGAAAGCTGGGGAGTCTCCACTGTGGCCTCATCGAGAGTGGAGCGGGGTTTCCTTGCCCATAGTTCTGGGTCATCTGCCACCGAGGTTCTGCTTAGGCCACATTGTTGTTTTTTTAAGTTTTACAATTTTTATTAATGTTTGGCTGCCATGGGTCTTTTGTTGCTATGCTTGAACTTTCTCCAGTTGTGGATAGTGGGGGACGACTCTTCATTGTGGTGAACCAGCTTCTGAATGCGGTGGACTCTCTTGTTGTAGAGCACAGGCTGTAGGGTACATTGGCTTCGGTAGTCGCAGGATGGGTTTAGTTGCTCTGTGGCATGTGGGATCTTTCCAGACCAGGGATTGGACCCATGTCCCCTGCATCAGCAGGTGGATGCTCAACCACTGGAGCACCAGGAACTCCCTGCATTGGTTTTATTTTAGTGTTTGCCTTTTCATAAAATTTCTCCATAAAGTACATAGAAATTTATCCATCTTCCAAATCATCAAACTTTGTTAAACATTTCAGCCTCTTCAGTTCAGTCGCTCAATTGTGTCCGATTCTTTGCAACCCCATGAATTGCAGCACGCCAGGCCTCCCTGTCCATCACCAACTCCGGGAGTTTACCCAAACCCATGTCCCATTGAGTCGGTGATGCCATCCAACCATCTCGTTCTCTGTCATCCCCTTCTCCTCCTGCCTCCAATCCTTCCCAGCATCAGGGTCTTTTCCAGTAAGTCAACTCTTCGCATGAGGTGGCCAAAGTATTGGAGTTTCAGCTTCAACATCAGTCCTTCCAATGAACACCCAGGACTGATTTCCTTTAGGATGAACTGGTTGAATCTCCTTGCAGTCCACGGGACTCTCAAGAGTCTTCTCCAACACCACAGTTCAAAAGCATCAATTCTTCGGCGCTTAGCTTTCTTTATAGTCCAACTCTCACATCCATACATGACCACTGGAAAAACCATAGCCTTGACTAGACAGACCTTTGTTGGCAAAGTAATGTCTCTTCTTTTAAATATGCTCTCCAGGTTGGTCATAACTTTTCTTCCAAGGAGTAAGCGTCTTTTAATTTCATGGCTGCAGTTACCATCTGCAGTGATTTTGGAGCCCAAAAAATTAAAGTCTAACACTGTTTTCACTGTTTCCCCATCTATTTCCCATGAAGTGATGGGACCGGATGCCATGATCTTAGTTTTCTGAATGTTGAGCTTTAAGCCAACTTGTTCACTCTCCTCCTTCACTTTCACCAAGAGGTTTTTTAGTTCCTCTTTTTCTTTTTGCCATAAGGGTGGTGTTGTCTGCATATCTGAGGTTATTGATATTTCTCCCCGCAATCTTGCCTCATAGTTGGTGCAAAAGCGGGTGCAGGTTTAGAGATTATTCTTAACCCAGAAACGAAGTGATAATTTATTTTGTGTTTGCTGTTACACTGGACTTAACTGATTTATTGGTACTGATTTGATCTTATGTATACTTGGTGACCTTAAAGTGTCAATAAATTACCTAGGTATTTGTGATTGACAAGCTTTTATTGAGTTCACAGTCATTTGGGCTCCTGTGTACGTGGTGTACAGACAGGTGAGATCTTTGTTTTCATGAAGCTTAAAGTACTATGGAGAGGAAAAGAAAATAAACAAGTGACCAGAAGAAAAATATCGTTTCAGTTGGAAATCAGTGCTCCAAGGAAATTGGAGCAGGATAGGGAACTAGAGTGGTGAGAACTGGGTGGAGCAGCTGCTTTACAGATAGTATTGAGATGCACCCTGGCCGTTTTAGGAAACACTGATGTTGCTTTCTTCTCAAACAAGGGGATACCTTTTTTTTTTGGAGGTTTGCCTGCACCATTTAGCTCATTTGGTTGGGGACAGTTTATAGAGTTCGAGTCTTCATGCCCAGACTGAACTTTTAGTTGCCCTTGTAGACTAAAGTCTGGCCAGCTAGCATGCCAGTATATCCTGTTGCATTTGACCCTTGAACAACTGGGAGATGAGGGGTTCTGATTCCCATGCCTCTGTGTGTAGCTGATAACAGTTGTCCCTCAGTATCCAAAGGGCCTTAGTTCCAGGACCTGCCTTGGTGGTGGTGGTTTAGTTGCTAAGTCGTGTCCGACTCTTATGACCCCGGTGGACTGTATCCCGCCAGGCTCCTCTGTCCATGGGATTTCCCAGGCAAGAGTACTGGAGTAGGTTGCCATTTCCTTCTGCAGGGGATCATCCCGACCCAGGAATCGAACCGAGGTCTCCTGGATTGCAGGCTGTCTTCAGTTTTGCAGCTGTGAATTCAACCAACCATGGAATGTGTAGTACTGTAGTATGTGTTATTGAAAAAAATCCGTGTATAAGTGGACCTGTGTAGTTCAAATCCATGTTGTGTAAGGGTTAACTGTTACTCAAATAGATGTTAAATGGATTCAGTTATGTGTGATTTTTTTCATGCATCATATATTTATTGTGTGCTTTCATAGATGCTGAAGAAATTCCAACTAACTGTATGTAGTTTAGCAAAATAGTTAGCAGCACTAACACTGTTCCTTAGTACTTGAGGAAGTAGTGGATCTCCAGATGGCCTCTTTACAACTTGAACTAAAACATTTTGCAGTCACCGTGGTTCTCATTTGCCCTCTTGCCGCATCGCCAGGGCCTTTTCTCTTTGTGACATCTTTTATACTTCCTATCATTTGCTCTCCTGGGTTTTTTTTTGTTTTTTTTTTTTTGCTTGTTTATTTTTAAGTGAACTGTAGCATACATACAGAGATGCACACAAATCATAATCGTAAAACCTAATGAACTTTCACAAAGTGAGCACACCTGTGTAACTAGCAGCCAGATTAAGAAACAATATTAACAGGACTCCAAAAGCCCCTTGGGCCCCCTTCCAGTCACTTTCCCCATCCCAATCCTGTCCTTACTTCTGACACTGGAGATGAGTTTTGCTTGCTTTTAACTTTGCAGTATGTACACTTCTGAGTCTGGCTTCTTACACTCATTCTTAAGTTTGTGAATATTCATGTTGTGTGTGGTTCTTGCTTATTTTACCAGTGCTGTTTTATCGTAAGAACATCTTAAGTGTTTAACTGCATGCAGACCTCTGACATGTTCTAGAGAGAGAATCTCTCTTCACCTTCTGTTCACTACCTACATACTTGAACTCAGCCATCTCCTTCCAGCAGCAGCATAAATCCACATATCATTAGGTGCAAGGAAGAAAACCTGGTATGTGGAACTTTCTAGAGTATATAAATAGAGTAAACTTTTGCCTGTCATGAGTAATATTGTTCATCAATCATTTATATTTCAAGGCATTGGTTAAATAAACAGAAAATTCCTGCTCTGAAGGAACCTCACAAGCTTGTTCAAAAGATAAGACTATAAAAAGATGACCAGTGATTGTGAATTTCAATGTGATTTTTAGAGGAGGTGGAGACCCTGTTTTGAGGGGTATTTGGGGGAAGACCTCCTCACTGAACCTGAGATTTAAACTATACCTTTTTGGTTCTTGATATGGATTTTGTTGTGCAAGTTGATAGAAGTTAGTTCTGTGCTTTCTCCTTTTTAACTATTCACACTCAGATGTCACCCGTACCTTCCCACTTCTCTCTACAGCCTGATAATTCCCAGATACTGTTTATTAACCACCTGTCACCACCCCCATGCATGAATACACGTGACAAACAGATCCAACTGGTTCTTGGGCCACTTGGACAGCTTAGATTATCTCCTGGTTCTCATTGTGCTTAGGGTAAAGTCCAAATCCTTACCATCACAAAGGGTTTCTGATTTGATCCTTCACTGTTTCTTTAGAATTTCTGGATGCAGCCTGCCCCCACACCATCTGCCCTACACACACAGCACTTGTGTGTTTCATACTAAACTGCTTGGTTTTCCTCGTATGGACCATACTGTCTCATTTCCATACCTCCACACATTCTTTTCCTCTGGATTTCTTCTCAGATGTGCCTCCTTGCGTAGCCTGGCTGGCTCCTGTTTGTCCTTCTAGAGGTCTTGGGAAGTCTTTTTCCAATGCCCTACAGTCATGTATACCTCTTCATGACATTTGAACTGTATTTTTGTTTGATTACCTGTTATGTTTTCCCCTTTTTGAGGGCATGACCTTTCTTTTCACATCGTTCTATGCATGTGTTCCAGTGCCGGATGCTCAGTAGGGGCTCAGTAAATGTGTACACAATAGATGAAGACTGAAAGTTTGAATCGGAGTTGCCTTTAAAGCTGTTCCAGTTAAAGAGTTCTGATACATACTCTTGCACATTAGGGCTTGCGTTTTGTCTGTAAAGTTATTGAATTAGGGGAAATTTGTCTTTATAAAGTATGTCCTTAAGAAGTAGTATTCTCATTTTCTGGTTTTGTTTCCTAAACACGTTCTAGAAATTAAACACAAGACTGCAACCTTGGAGACCCTGGCCTATACCTTTAAAGTACTTCCTGGAGTGGTTTTGGTCTTCAGAGCTGGAGCACACTTACCTAAACAATAGCTGTGACCATTCTTCTCTTTTTGTTGCACATTTGGTGATTTAAGCTGCCAAAAGTCATATGGAGAAGTCTGCTAATAAAGCAGAGGATCAATCATGTTGTGTAAAACCAGTTTTGAGGTGTGATAAGGACCTAGGCAGCAGTCCATGGGATTGCAAGAGTCAGACACGACTTTGCGACTAAACAAGGAACTAGAGTGTGCTTGTGAGCTGGCACCTAAAGGCAGTTTAAAAATGGCTGCAGAGCATCTTAAATGTTGTTGAAAATGTTATGCTATGCTGTCCACCGTGTTAACATACCCATAACTTGATAGTTGCACCTTGTACATGGTATACATTGCTGTTATTTGAATTAATTACTGCTGTTAAGTTGAAGTCTTGACTCATTCATTTATTTATTTAGCTATAATTTCAGTTCTATGCAGTGATTGACACAGATGGATGCCAAAGATGAATTCTCAGTAAAGGCATTGCAGATAAACCCCTGTGTAACTCAGAAATCAGAAGTACAGACCTTTTTCGACTTAAAATGGGATTATGTCCAGAACCATCATAAGTTGAAAATACTGAAAGTTGAAAATTCATTTAAAATGCCTAACTTGCTGAATATCACAGCTTGGCTTAGACTACCTTAAACACCACAGAATGCTTATGATGGCCTATAGTTGGGCAAAATCACCTAACACAAAGCCAATTCTATAGTGAACTGTTGAATGTCTCATGTAATGTTTGAATACTGTACTGAAAGTGAAAAATAGAATGGTTGTCTGGGTACAAAATGGTTGTAAGTCCATCAGTTGTTTGTCCTGCTGATTTTGCGGCTGTTAGGGGGCTGTGGGACCTGCCTTCTGCCCAGCATCACCAGAGAATACTGTACCCCATGCCTCTGGCCCAAGGAAAGATCAAAATTTGAAGTGTGGTTTCTACTGACTGTGTATCGCTTTGCCCCATTTTAAAGTTGAAAAAAACTAAGTTGTGAGCCATCAGTAAGTTGAGGACTGTGTATAGTTAAAATCACAGTGAACAGCTGAAATTTTTATTTTTAAATATAATTAGATCTTTATTGCTCTTCTCCTTTCCTCCCTCAGTCAATTTAGAAGATCTATGTAGATTATCCTTTGATTGGGAAAAGAAACTAGGAGTGGGGGGGGGCGGTGTAAAAGAAGCATCTTTAAAACTTATTCATAACATTTTCTCTGTAATTTGAGATCATTAGCAATACAATTGAAGAGAACAGTTCAAAAGACTTAGGAAGGGACAAGAAATTAAGGGTGCTATAGGATGCCAGTTTCATCAACTTATTGGGTCTTAAAATATCACATGTGTGGTGATTAGTTGGAGAAAACAAACCTGGTGACTGCTTTCTAAGAACAGATCAGATTTCATATGTAGGCTCTCAGTTATTGATTAAGTAGGTCTGCGGTAGCATTGCATTTCTTACAAGTTCCAAGATGATGTTGATGCTACTGGTCTAGGGAGCATACGTTGAAAACTGGTTTAGATGACCTTAAATTCTCCTTTAAAGAGAAAACCAACCAGTCCTCATGAAGATTGCTTTTGATGTTTGTTATGGAAAAATTATGTCTTGGCATTTTAAAGTGAACTTAAGTAAGTGATAACATTCTAAGAAGCATATTTTTAATCCAGAGCTGGCATTGGTATCAAGTCCTCCACATTGTGTGGAATGTAGGAGTATTGATAAGTTGGGGGACCATATCAAGTAAACTAGTTTATTTTTTTGCATCCTAAAATCAGTGATTATCTTGCATTACTAATGCTTGGAAAAAACATTATCTTGAATTTCACATATATTTATTTAAACACCTCTTTCTTTGCACCATAAGGCAGAGAGACAGAACCAGGTCTTAAAATCAATGCACCGACATTCCAGTAAAATGTTGGCAAAGAATATGAACAGATAATTTATGAAAGTACTACAGATTAAGTCAGGAAATGTGGGAAATGTATACAACCTTCCCATTATTCAAATATATACCAAACAAGATAATGTTTTTTGCAAGTAAGAAGTTAAAGACGGAAAAATATATTTTAGTGAGACTAGGAAGTGAATTTTCTCACAGAACATTGGCGGGTGGTGTGTATGTTGATTTAAGTTTTTTGAAGGTCATTACGGCATTTGGTAGCAAATGTCTTTAAAATATTTGTATCTCGTTACCCAATAATTTGTCATATAGGAATTTTTGTGATCTGTATGCAAAAATTTTTGTGTATGTATACTAATGGCATCATTTTAACAAAAAATGAAGTTACCCACATAGGAATTGGCATGGAATTGTTAGAAATTGTCAAATAGCTATAAATATTTTGCACCTTTAAAAAATGTTTTGAGATCTCTCATACAATGGTGGTGGGATAATGGTACAACTAACTCTGAAAAAAAGTTCGGGCAGTTTTTTTTTTTTTTTTTTTTTTTTTTACAAAACTCACCGGATGACCTGGGAATGTGACTCCTGGACATTTATCCCAGGGAAATTAAACCTTGTATTCACACAAAATCTGTTCATAGGTGTCCATGGCAGCTTTACTTGTAATAGACTGAAACTGGAAAGAAAAGTGTCTTTCAGAGTGTGAATGGTGCGTCCGTACCGTGGACGACGACTCAGGTCGTAAAAAGGAGCAAACTGCTGATGCACGCAGCTGGCCCTTGTGCTGAGAGAGAAAAGCCAATCTCCAAAGGTCAGCTATTGCAGGATGCTAGTAACATTCTTGAAATACAGGATTGATGGTTGTCAGACATTAGGGATGATGGGGAAAGGAGGGAGACTGATGTGATCGTAAAGAGATAGCAAGAGGGAGATACTTGCGGTGATGAAATAGATCTGAATCTTGATGGTAGTGATGGCTTCATGAACCCACATGTGTGATGAGATGGCATAGAATTGTTTACATGGATTACAGCAATGCAAATTTCCTGGTTTTGATACTGTACTATGATCAGGAAGATGCAGTTTTTGAGGAAATTAGGTAAGGTTTATATAGGACCTTGTACTATTTTTCCCACTTCCTATGTATATATAATTATTTCCAAATAAAAATTTAACTCAACATTAAAAAAACTAAGATCATGGCATCCAGTCCCATCACTTTATGGCAAATAGAAGGGGAAAAAGTGGAAGCAGTGACAGACTTTGTTTTCTTGGGCTCCAAAATCAACTCAAAGGACATGAATTTGAACAAATTCCAGGAGATAGTGAAGGTCAGAGGAGCCTGGTGTGCTGCAGTCCATGGGATCACATAGAGTTGTAAATGACTTAGTGACTGAACAACAACAAAAAGTTAAGGGAAAAAATTGAGAAATAATGTGTAATAAAGGAAAATGCTCTTAATTTATTAGAGAAAGCAAGTTATAAAATAATAAACGGTGTAATCCCACATTAAATATTATTTCATGTGATTTCATCTGATATACATACCTAGAAGTAATGACTGATCAAAATATTCTGTTTGGTGGGATGATGGGATTTTTTTGTGTACTTTTCTGTAGTTTCTATAGTGTTAATGAGCCAGTATCAGTTTTGTAGTTGGAAAAACCAATGTTCATGATAGAAAATTTTAAAAATAATTCTGATTCTAGAAATTGAAATTTAAATTAGCAAAATCATATTTTAGGTTAAGGAAATTTAAAGTTCTGTTTATACTGATACACTTAGATTTTTTTTTTAATGTTTACTTTTATACATGTACTAATTTCTGTCTGTGCTGGGTCTTCGTTGCTGCGCAGGCGTTCTGTAGCTGTGGCAGTAGCTGTGGCAGCAGGGATCACTCGTTGCGATACACAAGCTTCCCGTTGCAGGTGCTTCCCCCAGCGTGGAGCACAGGCTCTCGGGCGTGCAGGCTTTAGTAGCTGCGGCACACGGGCTGAGTCGTTGCAGTTGCAGGCCTCTAGCGTACAGGGTCAGTAGTTCTGGCACACGGGCTTAACTGCCCTGCAGCATGTGGGGTCTTCCTGGATCAGAGATCAAACCAGCGTCTCCTGCATTGGCCGGTGGATTCTTTACTACTTATGCTCCAGGGAAGCCCTGGTAAAGCTACCTTAGTATTAAAGCAGCTGTTAAGATGGGAAAGTACCTGTATACTCTCAAACATACTGTGTTTATTATAAATTTAATGTTGTCTTGTGCTCTTGTCGTATAACATCGCTTATATGTGGAATCTAGAAAAATAGAACAGATGAACTTGCAACGGAGAAACAGAGACACAGAAATAGAGAACAGATGGGACCAAGGTGGGCAGGAGATACGGGATGAATTGGGAGATTGGGACTGAAGCATATACACTGCTGGGTATAGAATAGATAGCTAATGAGAACCTACTGAATAGCACAGGCAACTCCACTCAGGGCTCTGTGTTGACCTAAATGGCAAGGAAATCCAAAAAGGGGGTGGGGGGGAATACATTGAATTGGCCAAAAAAGTTGTTTAGGTTTTTCCATAGCATGGTACAGAAAAACTTGAATGACCTTTTCTGCGAACCCATTTTGTATATGTTAGCTGATTTTCTTTGCTGAACAGACAAACTAACACAATGTTGTAAAGCAACTGTATTCCAGTAAAAATTAATTTAAAAATTAAAACATTTAACTGTGCTCTTCTGATTCACAAAATTCTGTATAATATTTCTAAATCAGTGTTGTCCGGTATATGCATTATAAGCCACAAGTAATTTTAAACTTTCTAGTAGCAACAATAAATGAAATTAGGTGAAATTAGTTTTAGAATATATTTTATTTAATCCATTATATCGAAGTCATGATTTCAGCTTGTAATCAATATAAAATTGCATTGAGATACTTTATTTTTTCATACTAGGTGTTCAAAATCTGTTGTGAGTTCTCCAGTTACAGCATGAGTCAATTCAGACTAGCCACGTTGAAAGTGCTCAATAGCCACAAGTCCCTCCTGGCTCTCATGTTGGAGAGTGGTAGCAGAGTAGTTGAAAGGCAGGCCTTTGGTGTCAGACCTAAGTTTGAGGAACATCAGGTCTGTCACATGCAATATTGAAGATCTGGAGTGTATTACTTTATCTTGTGCTGTAGTTTTTTAGTTACGGATAGTAGCTTCTCCGTAGGAGTATACTAAGGATTAGATGAGTGAATGTATATGGATCTGGAACAGAACACATACTGGAAGAAGTATATAACTAGTGGTAATGTTGTTATTCCAATAGATTGTGTATTGAATTAAAAAGACTAACCATTCTAAAGGCACAGCTGATTTCTTAGTATTATTACTAGTGAATAAATATGTAGGAAGCATATGAGATAATCTTTGGTTCCAGAATTAAAGTTTGGGGCACTAACTTTTACAACTGAATGAATGGACAAATATTTGAGCATTTTTGTGCAAAATATTGCATGAGGCACTCAAACATTTGGACTGTAAGTTCTAAGATGATATCCTCAAATACAGTGTATTTGCATAGTACTTTACATTTTGCATACCAGTTTTATGTCTGTTTTCCCAGTACAGTACTCAGAGCAATCCTGAGAGGTGGTAGTTATTCCAGCTTTCACTGTTGAAGAAGCTGAGACTCAGAAAACTGAAATAACTTACTTGATTTCATACCCAAGTTAGTAGAATAGAACAGAAAAGTGAGTGTAATTAAACAGGCAAATATGATACCAAAGTGTTCTAACTATATTCTTTTGATTATTCTTTTGATTCTTTCCCTTCCACATTTTCCACCTCAGGGGAGAAACACATCATCCTCATCTAGGGCCATTTAAAATAGGAGAGGGTGGTAATACAGTTGAATAGCTACCTCTCAGAATTATCCTGTCATTATTAGTTGAATCAGTTCACCTGTGTTTTAAAATGTAAATATAAGCCTGTATAGACTAGGTGATACATTTTGCTCTTTGTGATGTTTCTCATAAAGTTGAGGGTTTATCATTCTATCTCTTGGCTAAATACACCCATAAAAATGGACTAAGAGTATGCTATATATGCTGACTGCCTTAAAATCATATTCTTTGAAGTGCTGTTTGTCTGAAGTGCTGTTCATCGCTTGACTTACTCAGAAAATTACACAATTCTTTGAAAGAACATTACATGCCACCATTAAAAGTCAGTGGTGAGAGGCAATGAGTTTGTGAATGATTGACTCTCTTGAGGCAGTGGTGCAGTAGAAGGCAGTCGTCTCCTGGGTGGAGTCAGGTGGAACATGTATCATTAGGTGTTCAGTTTCTGCGTTATAATATGTAGATTCTCTTTTCACTTTGTGCATTGTGGAACTTCTGGATTCTTCTCCAATTAAGAAGTTACAGTCACAGGACCTCCAATTTGTTGCTATCAGGTCATCTTCACACAAGTACTTTGGTGTACATCATTGAAGCATATTTATAAGAATGGGAATTATGTTTTGGTGTTCAGGACAAGCATGATAACTGGGGGAGGTAGGTGAAATGTTCTTTGCCCCTTAGTTTTCTCTTTGCCTTCTCAGATAGTTGTCCTTTGGCTTAGCATGATTTACCTGACAATGCCTCTCTTCCTGTCTATATTATCTTTACTGTAGATTGAGGGCTATAAATCTTCCACAAAGAACCCATCAGAACTCCTACAAAAGAGTCATCATTTCTGATCTTGGTGATACTTAACAACATGAAATTCTGCTTCAGTGTTTGTTTTATTGGAGCGGTGTGAGAATTGTGGGATGTAGCTATTCTGATTGACTTTGGGGATGAAATTTGATATAGTCATGTTTCAAGCATTTCTACTATTTTGTCAGGGGCAGTCTTAATGCCTAGACTTTCTTAAGTTTCACCGTACACAGTGTCTGCTGCTACAGTTATATATTTAAAAATAATATATTGTAATAAAACATACTTGTACAGATTTGTGTACAAAGTTGGAATGTAAAACTGGGTTGCAGTTAACACTTGAAATACCCTGAAATTCACAGAACTGAATGGTGTCTGTGTTTCCTCCAGTTTCGAAATACTGTGATTTATAATAGCTTATAATATAATGACCCTTAAATATCATGGATGCCAAATACTTGTCTTAAAATATATGGAAAATAATGTATTTGTAATGTGTTAACCCTCCACCCACAAGGTATAACACTGGATGCATATTTCACAGTCTCTCAATAGGAGTTCTTTATTTGTGAAAACTTTCTGGCATTGTCGAGTTTATATGTGGCTATGTAGTTTCTCATTTAAGTTATAGTTAATCTTTTTATTTTGAAATTCTTCATTTATGAGTTAACAAATCCTTGTCCCTGATTTTGGCAAATAAATTAAGCTCATTGCAGACTGACCAAAACAGAGATTCAGTGAATCTCCTATTAAGGATCTTTAAGATAAGGGCTTCCTGACAGACACCTAGTGTGGAAGATGATTTTTTTTTTTTGTAAATAAAGACAGGTGTACTGCAGCCCTAGGGGTATTCTTACTTACCTCTTTGTTATAGCATTTAATTAAAAGAACAAGTTTATAAAATGGATAAACAACAAAGTCCTATTGTATAGCTCAGGGAATTATGTTTAATACCCCGTGATAAACTAGTGGAAAAGAACATGAAAAAGAATGTGTACACACACACATATATAGCTGAGTCACTTTGCTGCACGGCAGAAATTAACACAGCATTGAAATCAGCTGTACCTCAATCAGATGTTGCTGATTTTTTTTTAAGTTTGTATTATTACTAAAATAGTTAATGCTTGCATCATACCCCAAGGCAGAGCTAGGTTCTAGTAGAACAGGTGTACTTTGGACTTTCTCATGCTTAGCGTTTATTGGACAACTTCATCGAGTGAGCTCGGAACTGTAAATGTAACATAGATCCAGAAGGAGCTTCATTGGGAGTAACAGGAAGGACAGTGAAGCTCTTCAAAGACTTGATCAGTTCTGTACTCAACCCAGTAATAATGCTGATAAGGGCCTCCATTTAATGAGCATTTAACATATAGCAGGCACAGTGTTCATTTCATTCATTGTCTCATTTAATCCTTACATGGCTATGGTGTGTATATAGTTATATTTCCATTTTACAAATAATGAATCTTAAGAGTTCACATTCCTAATGAAAGTTAAAATAGCAGTTACACTTGACATGGATCTTCCAACTTCACAGGATTTCCTTCTGTTTTCTGTTTAGTCTTGTCTGAAAATGGCATTGCCATCTATTTTGCCGTGCAATCCGAATATATGAATTTAGACACCCACCTGTAGCAGTCAGATACAGAATTCTGTTGATTTATTTCTTCTATCTTTCTGTTGTTACTACCTTAATTTAGTTCCTGATTATCTCATATTTTATTTAATTATGTACTTGCTTAATCACAAGGCTATAGTTGAGACCTGCACCTGGACCATTGCACTAGCCTTGAGACTTGTCTGCCAGTTATGTCACATGTCCAGAAAACATGTGGCTGTTGTAGCTTATCTGCTTAGAATTCTTGGTGGTTGCCTTGTTGTCCAAGGAGGTATTGACTTGTTTCCTTAAACATGACATAGAAGGCCCACCTGGGTTTGGCGCTCTCCCACCCACCCGCTCATCCATGCCACGTCTTATCATGCACCTTCCAGTCAAACTTCGTGTTCCTTCAACATGTTCTTTCATGCTGTTGTGCTGCCTAATGACTCTTAACAGCTGCCTAGATCCAGCTCCTGCAAACCCTTTTGGGAAACCTTCCTTGATCTTTTCTTTTGTGATCATTGAAGCACGTTGTATGCATCTGTAGCACAGCATCATTTTGTACCAGAACTCTTGTTTGTGTTTGTTACCCAAGTTTAGTTTTGAAGCTTTTATGAGCATGCACAGTGTGCTTACAGTTACATTTTCAGAGGCAGGGTCTTCTCTGCTGTTGCTGTTGTATTCTTCATTGAACCCTCTAGGGTGTAATCCATTCTGCTAATCTCTTTTTTTAAAAATCCTGTTTCCTTTTAAAAATAATTATAGAGTATTGGTTTACCCTCTCTGCACATGTCCATTAAAAAAAAACAAACCTTAGTAAGTGACTAGGAAATACTGCCAACTCTAGTTTACTTCCCCCCTCTTTAGTTTCTAATTTTACATTTATTCTTTGCATAGTCTGTTGTTACTGTTCAGTTAGGTCTCTTGATTTTCTCCCTTTCAAGTTGATACGTGCTTTTCTGCTCACAGTTGAGACAATTGATTGCAAAATAGAATTCTTCTCTAGTGGTGTCTGTTTTAAAAAGATGATCCTTCTCAGGAGAACTAAGAATGCCCTCCTCTTAAATTCCATTCTGTTCTGTGCTTGCTGGCTTAAGGTTTTAGAAACAGTTATCTTGTAAGTTTTGTAAAACAGTGACTAGAGGGTCTAGACTCAAGAGTATGGCTGAAGGAGGAAAAGGTGGATTAAAATTGACAAGATCGTGAAGTCTTATTTTTCCTAGAAATTTTGCAGCTGTATATGACTCAGAATGATTGTATTTCTGTTTGCAAAAGGATCTTCAACAGGTGGACTAGCGAATTTTTTGAATTGCTTAATAATTCAGACATGTTTGAATTTTACCTGTTAGTTTTTCAGGAGTGAAGTCCCGGATCTTTCCCTTTTCAGCTGGTAAGCCTCTGAGTTAGTATTTTCAGAACTCTTTGATTTAATAATGAATTTCATGTGATAAGATATATTTCCTGATGCATTATTACATTTTGGTAAAAATGAATTTGTTACATTTTAAATTAACCTGTTCGCTAATAATAAGCAGTTAATAACTGGAGCATGAATTTTGAGACTAAATTCTCAGTGAAAATAGAGACTAAAAGTTTCTAAACAGATGTTAACATGGAAACTTAATGCCTAGTTTTAGAGGATATTTACAAGCAGGAAATGTCCTGTAAAAATTGAATAATTTTAGTATACAGCAACTGGGCTGATCAGTAGATAGGGAAACTTTTGCTGAATTTAGTATTAGAGTACTAATCCTAGTACTTAATCAACTTAAGCTAACTTGACAAGACTTTGCGATCCTCCATGGCTTTGAAGGTGTATTTTCAGAATTAATTTTGTTCATAACCTGCTCACAGAAAATTGGTGTAAGGATATTGCTTTGTTTTTTTCTCAGTGACTAATAGAATCTTAAAATGTCCTTTTTAGTTTTGTTTCCTGTCACCAAAGTTTGTTTTGTTTCCAGTTCAGTGATTTTGTGAGTAAACAGGTCTTGATTATCTTTTCCCATTCCCCTTTATTTTATCTAGGGTCTATATAGTTTTATATGAAATAATACTTCAGAAATTTTTGTTTGTAATTCTTGTTCAAATGTCTATAAAGTAAAATTCAAATTTACATTAGTTTAGCTTCTTAGTTATAGGCAGTATGGTGAAGTGAAAAACCTTTCAAACTCTGACATAATGACAAATATATATAATGACAAATATATCTTGAATACTTTTGTGTCATTTAAACTTTTCAAACCCTGGTGCTAATGGGTGAGATTTTCTATATAGGTCAGAGCTAACTTGGCTTATGGTGGTGGCTGCTGTGAATTTCATTTTACAAGTCTTTTACTTTTATGTAATTGAGTAAACCTACCTGAATTGTAGAATGTAAGATAGAGTATGTAGATTTTTTTGTGTCCTTTGTATTTTTTTTCTTTCCTTTAAAGAATAAACTTTTGAACTTACGAATTCTTTATAGTCAGAATATTTGTAGTGTGCAGATAAATCAGACTTCTTCTCTAAGAAGTTCTGTTCTTGAGTATATAATTTGACCTTCAGGTTAGCAAATATTTGGAATACATTTTATTGCCTGTAAATGAAGACATTTGTAACTCATTCCATTGGCTGTATTTAAAATCAGAGAAAACAGTATTGTTGGCCTCCCCTACTTCTGCTTTGTAAGATGAAGCAAAATAAGAGTGATGAATGTGGAGTGATGAATGCATCAGTTTCGAGTTGTCTTACATGATTTAGAATTTCCTCATCTAACTCCCAAGTTCATTTTAATCATTTTAGTTTCAACCTTTTTATCACTGCTGTCACACACACCCCCGCCCGCCCCAAAAAAACCCCAAATAAAACACTAGACAAACCCAAGCCCTGGAATTGGACCAAAAAAGGCTTATATCTTTTCTTGTGCTGGACATAAAATGGTTTGGACCAGATACTGGTGTAAATATAAAAAGAGTAGGATTTCTGTATGTAGGGAGTATGAGAAATAGCATAGTGACCCCCAAATCACATGAAGTTGTAAACAAACTTGATTTATGGTCTCTTCCCAGTCATCAGGAAAACCACTCTATGCCTTGGTGAAGCTCTGGCAGTGCAGATTGTTTCTGAAGAGATGCATGTTATAATTTATAGGGTGTGTGGTGTGTGTGTGTGAAATGCTAATGATCATATTGATACTAAATTTACAGCTAAAATGTCAGGCTCTATTGCCAGTTAAAATTACTAGGAATGAATATAAAGTATTTTGAAAATACTTAAGTTAGTGAGAAAATAACTGCTCTACAAGAAGATGATCTATTTGTAGCATTTCTAGAATGTATCATCAAATAGTACTAACAGTTAGATTTTTATCTCCTGATTTTAAAAGATGATGAACAGTAAAAGTTGTGTAAATTATGTACACTAACGTATAGTTTCTGTGTAAACCGTGTGTTATACGTAATCCTTTGTATTATTTAAGAGAAACCAAGAGGTATTATACTGCAGTCAGGAAATAAAGCACAACATCTTGTCATTTATGTTTATTTTTTCTCAGTTTTGTTAAGGTATATTTGGCATATAAAAAACTCCACACTTAAAGAGTATAAACTGGGAAACCACCATCAAGAAGATAATGATCATCTGTCACTCCTAAAAATTTCCTCTTGCCCCTTGTAATTGCCTTTGCTCCTTTTTGTCTCCAGGCAACCACTAATCTGCTTTGTGTCCCTGTAGATTAGCTTGCATTTTCTTGAATTTTATCTAAATGTTATTCTACACTATGTACTTCTTTGGGTCTGATTTCTTTGAATTAGCTTGCTTATTTTGAGAATCATCCATGTTTATTACTTTTGACTGCTGAGTAATAGTCCATTGTATGCATATTCTGTGTGTTTATTCCTTCACCTGTTGATGGATATTTTGAGTTTACATTTTCTGACCAAGTCTTGAGTGTAGACGTATGCTTTCACTTCTCTTGAGTACATATCTAGGGGTAAGATCGGTGAGTATGGTTAACTTTTTAATAAGTTGCCAAACTATCTTTTTTCAAAGTGATTATATTATTTTAAATCTCCAAAACAGTGTATGAGAGTTTTAGCTGCTCTACATCTTTCTGACCTTGATGTGGGTGGTCAGTCTTTTTAATTTTAGGCTAATAGAGGACTTCCAATGGTATCTCATTGTGGTTTTGTTTCCCTAATAATGAATGATGTTGAGTGCGTTTTCATGTGTTTAGTTGTCATCTGTGTATTTTTTTTTAAGTTCTTACTTTCTTTTTTGTATCTTTGTTTTAAAATTTGGTTGCTTGATTTACTGAATTGTGAGTTCTTTATTCTCGATCTGGATATATGTTTTGAAAGTGTGTTGAAGAGAAGATTTACTAATTTTGATGAAGTTTTAATTTCTTTTTTCTTTCATAATCTGTGTCATTTAAGAAATCTTTGCCAAACATTAACAGTATAGTTTTCTCAGATCATATTCTAGAAGCTTTATAGTTACAGTGTCTACACTTAAGTGTTGTTATTGTCTTCACCTCTTCCACTATTGATGTTATCTTTGGAAATCTGTGGTTTGGGTTGCTTGACGGGTTGCTGCTTATTTGAGATGAGGGTTTCAAGGTGTAACTTGCTTTCTCTTGACATGTTTCTGTTCTTGAACCCATCTAATTTCCCTCAGTGGGAAGCATGTAAGAGATTGGTGTGCTTTTTTCTTTTTTTAAAGCTACCATCTATATGATAGCCACTTCCTTTCCCTTTGTAAGATGTCCTTTGTTTTTGAATCATTTCATATTGCTTATTCTTCTTGATGACTTTTAAAAAATATTTATTATGTATTTGGCTGTTCTGGTTCTTAGTTGTAGCACACAGGATCTTTGATCTTTATTGCAGCAGTGGGATCTTTAGTTGCAGCATATGGGTTTTAGTTCCCTGACCAGGGATTGAACCCAGGCCCCCTGCATTGGAAGCACAACTGGACCATCAGGGAAGTCCCCTTGATGACTTGATTTATAAGCAGTTGTGCAACAGCTGGACTACTCTTGCAGAGGTAGAATGCTTTACTTCTCTTTTTGAAGCTCATCTGATTGTGCATTTCTTTGCGTTAGAAATACTGTCTAGAAATATGGACCGCTAACCTTGTCTTGTAGAGTTGATGTTTGATGAAGCTGCTTATATGAGACTCCTCATCAGAAGGCCACCTACAAGGACATGATGAAAGGAGTTTCTGAGTGGAGAACTGAAATGATTTAAATGTTTTAGAGAAAATACTTAAGAAAATATCTGAGACTTTTTAAAAAGTTAGGTTTGTTGTGTTATTTGTATATAGTAGTATCAAAACTTTTCATGTATATGTCTGAACTTGGTTTTGTAATTACCATCAAGAGAAAGATTATTTCCATCATCCCCAAAGTACCATTTAGTACTCACATCAGCAGTATAGGAGTTCCATTTCGATGTGTCCTTCTTAGCAGGTATTGCCAGTTGCTGTTTTGAGTGGTAGGTTGTAGTGGTACTGCATCGTAATTTTATTTTCATTTCACTGATGAATAAGGATAAGCCGTTTTCATTTGCTTATGGAACTCATCCATGTATCGTTGATAAAACGAACTCAGTTTTTTGCCCATTTTAAAATGTTTTGTTTCTTTGTTCCTGAGCTTCTAAATTTTTTCATATATCCTGGATAACAGTTCTTTATCAGATAGATATTTTGATAATACACAGAATATTATACATCTATATTACATAGATGTGGATTTTGTAAAAAAAAAAATTTTCCTGGTCTGTAGCTTTATATTTTCCTAATAGTATCTTTCATCGAGGAGGGAGAATTTGAAAGATTTGGTCAGAAGGTACAAACTTCAGTTATAAATAAGCAGTAGGGATGTAATGCACAGCATGACTATAGTTTCCACTGCTTCATGATATGAGGTAGTTCCCCCCTTATCCATGGGTGATACTTTCCAAGACCCCTAAAGGATTCCTGTACCTGTGGGTAGGTAGTACTGAACCCTTATCCTTGTTCAGTCACTCACTCGTGTCTGACTCTGTGACCCCATGGACTGCAGCACTCCAGGCTTCCCTGTCCTTCACCATCTCTCGGAGCTTGCCCGGACTCATGTCCATTGAGTCTGTGATGCCATCCAACCATCGCATCCTCTGTCGTCCCCTTGTCCTGCCTTCAGTCTTTCCCAGCATCAGGATCTTTTCTGATGAGTAATTGCTAGTATGTAGAGATAAAATTGATGATTGTATTCACTTATTTTAGTAATTTTTTTGGTATGTTCTTTGGGATTTTCTGCATATACAGTCATGCAAACTCTGAATAAAGACAGTTTTATTTTGGTCTTTTTAGAATGTCTGCTTACTCCATGGGCAAGAACCTCCAGTACAGTGTTGAATAGAAGCCTTAGTTTCCTAGTTTTTTGAAAATAACTACATTGAATGAATGTTGCTTTCTTAGTGCATTTATTGAGATACCGGGGTTTTTATTTTGGCTGATGGTGGGCGGGGGTTGCTGCACAGCTTGTGGGATCTTAGTTTTCTGGACCAGGGATGGATCTCAACTTCTGTAGTGAAAGAGCAGAGTCCTAACCACTAGACTGCCTGGGAAGTCCCAACATACAGTTTGTTCGTTTAATCTGTGAACATGGTGAATTATTTTGATTTTTCAAATAGTGAAACAACTTTGCATTCACAGTGTAAAATCCACTGAGTCATCATGTTTATTGTTTTTATGCATTTCTGGATTCAGTTTGCTAGAAATTTGTTAACAAGTTTTGGGTCTGTATTTGTGAGAAAGATTGGTCTGTAGTTTTCTTGTGTTAGACCTTTGTCTAGCTTTAATAATGCAGGCCTTTGATATTCTAGACAGTGAAGTGAAAAAAATATTTGTTTTTTTCTGGAGAAGATCTGTAGAATTCTTTTCCAGGAGAGACGCTAATGAAATATCTTGGCCTGGAGGGTTTCTTCTGGATTTGTTAATTGCTGTAGGTTATTTAAGTACAGATCAGTTAATTTAGTAGATACAGTTCTATTTATATTATCTCTTCTTAAGTGAGCTTTGACTGGAAAAGTTCCTTGACACATAGTTCATCTAAGCAGTCAGTCTTAAGCCTAAAGTTGTTTGCAATTTTCCCATAAACTTCTAATGTTTGTAAGCATTAGTAATGATGTCTCTTCTTTCATTCCTGATAGAGATGATTTTTTTATATTCTTTTTTCCTTGACTTAATATGTTAACCCCTTTCAAAAACTAACATACAACATAATCCTCTAAGTTAATAGAAAAGTACAGAAGAGTAGTAATAAGTACCTGTGTACTCTTACCACTCGGTATCAATGAATATTAACATCTCTTTTTCTACATTTGCTTTATGTATGTTAATCGCCCAAGTTGTGTCCGACTCTTTGTGACCCCAGTCGACTGTAGCCTGCCAGTCTCCTCTGGCAGGGGAATTCTCCAGGCAGGAATACTGGAGTGGGTTGCCATTCCCTTCTCCAGAGGGTCTTCCTGACCAGGAATCAAACCTGGGTCTCCCGCATTGCAGCAGGTTCCGTACTGTCTGAGCTACCAGGGAAGCCCCAGTGTTTAAACAGTGAACATGTAGTCGGAGTTTAAATGGTGAGTACTCCACTTACTGAAGCTGGTGTACATCATTCATGTGCGCATTTTCCTGTTCTTAGTACTTGTTTGTAAGAATTCAGTATCAGTGTATTCAGTATCAGTGTATAAACCTTTTTTCTTTGAGAAATCTAAATGGTGTACAGTACCTCTCCTTTTGCATCTTTTTTTTTTTTTTCACTCAGTTTTGTTTGAGAGATATCCATGTTGATACTAGATCTGACTTGCACATTTTAATTGCTGTGTAGTTTTTTTTTTTTTTGCTGTGTAGTATTTTATTGGGTAAAATATAGCTTGTCTATTCTTAGATAAGTTGCTTCTCCTTTTTCTTTATAATAGCACTGTTGGAAGCATCTTAGAAAATTTTTCTTGTGATAAGTATGTGAGTTTCTTTAGAGATCTTTAAGTGGAATTGATGGATCGTAAGATATGAGCTTCTTCAGTATTAAGAATCATAGTCATCCCTGGGTATTACCAGGGGATTGTTTCCAGGAACCCGTGAAGATACTAAACTCTGAGAATACTCAAGTATCTTAAATGAACTGGCATAGTATTTGCATATACCCTACACATATCCTCCTGTGTACTTTAAATCATCTCTAGATTAATTTTACTACCTTATACAAAGTAAACGCTATGTAAATTGCTGCTGTCACACTGCAAGTTGAATTTTTGGGTCTTGGAACTTTTTGGAAATGTTTTCCTTTTTTGCAAGTAGTTTCGGTTAGCAGTTGGTTGACCCGTGAATGTGGGTCCTGCAGATGGAGGGCTGGCTGTGTGTTAAATTGTCCTCCAGACTCTGCCAGCAGCAGAATCCCGGCTTCCTCTGTAAGGCGTACCTTGTTTTGTTGTGCTTCACAGGTAGTGCGTTGTTTTTCTTTTTTGACAAATGGAATGTCGTGACAATCCTGTGTCAAACAAGTCAGTTAACATTTTTCCAAAAGCTTTTGCTCAGTTTGTGTCTCTGTCACTTTTTGGTAATTATTGCAATATTTCAAGCTTTTTCATTGTTACATGATAATGATCTGTGATCTTTGATGTTACTATTGCAAAATCTTACGCACTGAAGACTTAGATGATAGCATTTTTAAGCAATATTTTCTAATTAAGGTGTGTATTTTTTTCTTAAAGCCCATAACATTTAATAAACTACCGTATAGTGTAAACATACCTTTTATATGCACTGGAAAATCAGAAAGTTCATTTGAGTCACTTTATTGCTGTGTTCTGGAACTGAACCCAGGATATCTCCAGGGTATGTCTATAATGCCAGCAGTGAGATTATCAGATTTAAATTTGAGAAGGGAGAATGGAATCTATAGGATGGGGAAGGATTTTTCTTGGTTTTGACTTAAATTTCCTTTGTCTAAAAGGTTAAACATCTTTTCATATGTTTGTTAGCTATTTGAAATCCGTCTATATTTGTTAGCTATTGAAATGTTGAGAGAGCTTAATCTTCTGAACATACTTCCCAGAGTTATAATTTTGAACTTTGGCATTCCTTTTTTTGTTGCTTTATAGAATCTCTTCTCATATTTTCTATCCTTTTGTCTTTAGTTATCTGTTTAGTTCAGGGTGCAAAGGACTACAGTGTGTGCCCATTTGGATTATCTTTCTATTGTTATAACTACCAGGTAATGTTTATAGTTTTAAATGACTACTTTACAGCTTCTCCTTTCTTTGAAACGGACAGGAAATCTTACCCATTTCTACGCAATCCTCCTTTTCCTGGCAGCTGTTCATTCCATTTGAAGACTAAATAGTGCCATCAGTAGGTCACCAGGTTCCAGGGACTGAAACTCTCAGGCTTTTGTTGTTGTTGTTGTTCAGTTGCTAAGTCATCTCCAACTCTTTGCAACCCCATGGACTGTAGCATGCCGGCTTCCCTGTCTTTCACTGCCTCCCAGAATTGATTCAGCTCCACTGAGTTGACTCGGTGATGCCATCCAATTGTCTCATCCTCTGTCACTCCTTCTCTCAGTCTTTCCCAGCATCAGGGTCTTTTCTAGTGAGTTGGCTCTTTGTACCAGCTGGCCAAAGTATTGGAGCTTCAGCATCAGTCCTTCCAGTGAATATTCAGGGTTGATATCCTTTAGGATTGACTGGTTTGCTCTGCTGGCTGTCCAGGGAACTCTCAAGAGTCTTCTCCAGCACCACAATTCAAAAGCGTCAATTCTTCGGTGCTCAGCCTTCTTTATGGTCCAATTCTCACATCTGTACATGACTACTGAAAAAAACCATAGCTTTGACTATACTGACCTTTGTCACAGGCTTTCAGTGGGCATAAAAAGTGAAAGAAGATGAAATCAGATTTGCAAAAGACAGGTGGAAGCAGAATGGCAGTTTATAGTGATACTTCTTTCCACTAACCAGAATGCCCAGATGTCCTTATCCAATGCACTGTTACATGCCAGGATACTAAGAACCCAGGTTAGTGATTTGAGCTTATTTGGTAAACCTGGAATTTGCAACAAAAGGTGTGTCTGTCTGTGTGTCTTACAGTTTTTTAAAGGCATGGCTTAGATACCTTTCTGATTGATAATGAGATTGTTCTTGTTTTCGGTGAAAATTTTAAGTCCCCATGTGACTTGGTGTAGAAGTTTTAAGTGCTGAATTTCTTTCTGCCAAAAGTTAATGATTGATTTTTGATCAAAACTTTTCTTCTGGTGAGGAGGTTTATGCCGCATAAAAAAGAATAATATATAACAAGACTTAAACATGCTTCCTCAGAATATTTGATACATTGGTATTGCACAGAAGTAGTAATATAAATATATAGTGATTTTTTTTTTTAACTTAAAAAACCTTTACCTAGAGATACACGTAGGTTCACGTGCAGTTTTAAGAAATACTACAGAGAACTTCTATATGTCCTTTACCCTGTTTTTCCCAGCGGTAATATTTGCCTGACTAACACCACTTTCAGAAAATTGACACTGATACAATCTGTAAACTTTTTTCAGTTTCCTATATTTTTACTCAGACCCCCTTTGTTGGTGGTGGGTGTGAAAGAATTTTGTGTATTTGCTTTTTTGTAATACAACCACGTAAGTAGTTTGTGTGACCACTATCACATTCAAGGCACAGGATAGCCCCATTACAAGAATTCTTCATGCTGTTCTTCTATAGCCATCATTACCACCCCCAGTCTCTCTCGCAGCCACTGAACTACTCAACTGTTCTCCATCTCTGTAGAATGTTATATAAATGGAGTCATACATATGTAATTTTTTGAAATTGGATTTTTTTTACTCATTGTAATTCCTTTGAAATCCATTCAGGTTGTGTGTATCAATAGTTGATTCCTTTTTATTGCTAAATCATATTCCATGATATGAATGTACCATAATTGTGACATAGACCCATCAAAGAACATTTGGGTTATTTACACTTTGGGGCTATGAACAAATAGTTCGGTTCACTCAGTCGTGTCTGACTCTCTGCGACCCCATGGACTGCAGCACGCCAGGCCTTTTTGTCCATCACCAACTCCTGGAGTTTATCCAAACTCATGTCCACTGAGTCGGTGATGCCATCCAACCATCTCATCCTCTGTCGTCCCCTTCTCCTCCCGCCTTCAGTCTTTCCCAGCATCAGGGTCTCTTCAAATGAGTCAGCTCTTCACATCAGGTGGCCAAAAGTATTGGAGTTTCAGCTTCAGCATCAGTCCTTCCAATGAACATTCAGGACTGAGCTCCTTTGGGATGGACTGGTTGGATCTCCTTGTAGTCCACCGGACTCTCAAGAGTCTTCTCCAACACCGCAGTTCAAAAGCATCCATTCTTTGCCGCTCAGCTTGCTTTATAGTCCAACTCTCACATCCATACACAACTACTGGAAAAACCATACCCTTGACTAGACAAACCTTTGTTGGCAAAGTAATGTCTCAGCTTTTTAACATGCTGTCTAGGTTGATCATAACTTCTCTTCCAAGGAGTAAGCATCTTTTTATTTCATGGCTGCAGTCATCATCTACAGTGATTTTGGAGCCCAAAAAAATAGTCTCTCACTGTTTCCACTGTTTCCCCATCTATTTGCCATGAAGTGATGGGATCGGATGCCATGAACCTAGTTTTCTCAGTGTTGAGCTTTAAGCCAATTTTTTCACTCTCCTCTTTCACTTTCGTCAAGAGTCTCTTTTGTTCTTCTCTTTCTGCCATAGGGGTGGTGTCATCTGCATATCTGAGGTTACTGATATTTTGCCCAGCAATCTTGATTCCAGCTTGTGCTTCATCCAGCCCAGCATTCTGCATGGTGTACTCTGCATATAAGTTAAATAACCACAGTGACAATATATAGCCATGATGTACTCCTTTTCTATTTGGAACCAGTCTGTTGTTCCATGTCCAGTTCTAACTGTTACTTCCTGACCTGCATACAGGTTTCCCAAGAGGCACGTCAGGTGGTCTGTTAGGAGGCTTGCCTGTGGGTGTCCGGGAATATCTGGCAAAGGCGTGGGTCAGTGGTGGCCTGCTGCTGGGTTGGGGGCATGGACTGTAACAGTACATACCTGGGATCTTTTGAGGGAGGTCACCATTATGTTATTACCTCCACCATAGTTTTGGCCCCAGGTAAATAGCAGGGAAGGAACACATCTCCACCCATCAACAGAAGATTGGATTAAAGATTTACTGAACATGGCCCCGCCCATCAGAACAAGACCCAGTGTCCCCCTCAGTCAATCTATCCTCTCAGGAAGCTTTCATAAGCCTCTTATCCTTCTCCATAAGTGGACTGACAGACTGAAAACCATACTCACAGTAAACTAACCAATCTGAATCACATGGACCAAATCTGGATCGAATGGACCACTGTCTTGTCTAACTCAATGAAACTATGAGCCAAGCCGTGTAGGGCCACCCAAGATGGATGGGTCATGGTGAAGAGTTCTGACAAAATGTGGTCCACTAGAGAAGGGAATGGCAAATCTCTTCAGTATTCCTGCCTTGAGAAACCCTGTGAACAGTATGAACAAGTAAAACTGGTATAAATGTTTTTGTGGCTTCCTTGGTGGCTCAGATGGTAAAGAATATGCCTGCAATGCAGGAGACCTGGGTTCAGTCCCTTTCCACTCCAGCATTCTTGGCTGGAGAATTCCATGGCCAGAGAGGAGACTGGCAGGCCACAGTCCATGGGGTCACAGAGTCGAAAGTGACTGAGCGACTGAAACAAGTGTTGTGTACAGGTTTTATGTGAAGCTAAGTTTGCTTCTCTAGGAAAAATGCCCAAGAGTACGATTAGTGGCAGTGCAATTTTTTTTTTAAACACTACAGTTAAGACTGGAATATGTATGCTCTGTAGCATTTTCTAAACAACATGTCTTAAATGATAAATTGCTACTATCTTGAGTTTCTTTTAATTCTAGTAGAATTTATATTTGAAAACAGCCTATTGTTTAATTGGTACATAAAGAATAAGAAGTGAGAAAGTTTTGAAAATTTATAATTTAGAGGATTGGGTTTAAAGTTAACAGCATTACTGCATTGTATACTATACAGTTCACCCGTGAAACGATTCAGTGACTTTTAGTGAACCGATACCATTGTACAGCCACCACTAAAGTCCAGTTTTAGAACACAGCGGCTTAGAAAGTTCCCTTGGACCTGTTTGCAGTGAGTCCTCGCTGTCCAGGCAACCACTCATAGGTTTTAGTCTCTCTCTAAATTTCATGGCGGTGGAATAATTCACTGTATATTCTTTTGTATCTGGCTTCTTTCACTTAGTATATTGTTTTGGAGGCTTGTCCACCTTGTTTCATTATTCTAGTAGTATTTGGTTGCATGGTTAAACCAAGTTTTCTGTATTCTCACCAGTTAATGAGTTAGGCTTTTTTCCAGTTGTGACTGTTAAGAATAATGCAGCTATAAACATTTGTGTGGTTGTTATTATTATTTGTGTGTTGTTTCTCTTGAGTAGATAACCTAGGAGTGGATTCCTGACTTGTATGTTTAACTTCTGCGAGACTGTGTCAGAGCTTTCCAAAGGAGTTGTACTTTTTTTATATTCCCACCAACAACGTATGAGGGTTACATTTTCTCCACATCCTCACCAACACTTGGTTGTACTGTATTTTTTGTTGTAGTCTTTTAGTGAATGTGTTGAAACTTCATTGTGGTTTTAATTTGCAGTTCTGAAATGACTAATGGAAGAGCATCTTTTCTTGTGCTTATTAGCCATTTGTGTATCTTCTTCAGTCAAATGTCTATTTAGATATTTTGCTCATTTAAAAAAATTGAGTTGTCTGTGTTTTTAGAATTGTAAGAGTTTTATGTTCTGAATATATGTCCTTTATCAAATATATGTGCCTTGTCTTTTTCTTATTGATGTGTTTTGAAGGGCAGAAGTTTTAAATTTATCATTTTCATCCTCTTATAGAAACACATTTTTTTTAAGAAGGCAGTCTTACCAGTGAAAAAAGATGTACTTACCTTGTGACCTTTATTCATCTGTTTCTAAAATATACTGAGCTCCAGCCTTGATTGTTTTCTTGGTTTTAGCTTTTTTTACCCAACAATGAAACAACAGCTTATAATACCCAGAGCCTTCTCAAGGTATTATAAATCTTGTGTGAAAAATTAGGTTTTCATCATTTTACTTTATAGTGAAAAAGTAATAAATAATTCTCCCCTAGGTCTGTTTCAGACCACTTCTTGAATATCAGGTAATTAAACTTGATTGAGATACACAATATACATGTTAAAACTAGTGCCAAATGCTATCAGAAATTCAGGATAGTGGGGAACCAGTGTCTCTGAACTCTGGAGCTCAATCACACCAATGTAATTCTCACTTGAGAGGTATCCTTCATATCTCACTTTTGTCTCAGTTTGACATTGGCTCACTAATAGTAAATTATTGAAGTGCAAGGTAGATCTTCACTAAATTCTGTTTGTTTGGTTTCTTAAAATTTGATCAGGAAAGGAATGCAAACTGTACACCTATTTTGGCGTTGGAGTTGAATTTCTTAGCCACTCATCTTCATAAGCAGAAGGCAGCAGATTGATACCACTTAATTGAAAGTGGACTTCTCAGGTGGATCTCAAGATGGGTTCAGGTTAAAGATTATTTGAGTACTTTTTCACTGCTTTGCATCAACCATCTTTTATAAATCTCCCTATTCCAGAACAGTCCTGGCTTTGGGTCAGTATGTATTCATATATGGATAGCAGACCATATAAGAGACTCTGATAATGAAGATCAGAAATTAGAACGGCCTGAGATCGCCTCTCAGGACACTTTTTAGTATGAACTGTGTGTAAACTTCCTATGCATGTTTTTGCCTGTAATAGTTAAAATTTTTTGTGCCAAGAAGTAAAATGTCATATCTAAAGTTAATGACATGGAAAAGTTAACAGGGATTTACTTGTGGCTTCAGTGAAGGCATCTTAACTGAAAGAATTCTATGAGGGAGAATGTGCGTAGCATCCAGGGTGTTGGTGGGAGTAACATGTTAAGGTCTCGTGCAGGATCAATCCCATCAGAAAATTGTTCAGTTGCATCCGACTCTTTGCAACCCCATGGACTGCAGCACGCCAGGCTTCTCTATCCCTTACTATCTCCCTGAGTTTTCTCAAACTTGTATCCATTGAGTTGATGATGCCATCCAGCTATCTCATCCTCTGTTGCCCCATTCTCCTCCTGCCCTTAATCTTTCCCAGCATCGGTCTTTTCCAAATGAGTCAGTTCTTCACATCAGGTGGCCAAAGTATTGAGCTTCAGCATCATTCCTTACATTGAATATTCAGGGCTGATTTTGTTTAGGTTTCGTTGGTTTGATCTCTTTGCTTTCTAAGGGACTCTCAGGAGTCTTTTGGGAAGTTGTCTTTGTTTTACATTGTACACCATGCCATGAAGGTTGATCTTTCAGACATGGAACACCTGCTTGTGCAGATATTTACTTGTTGAAGTTTTCCCCAGCATAGTTGATTACACAAAAGTGAAAATATGGGAAATTGTTTTAATAAGCATGCTATCATCTTTCAGACATCTACTCTCTAGAGGTTTGCTAGAAATGTATTTCAAGTAAGTATAGTCTTCAAGCCTTCTATGGTGATAGGTCCTGCTGAGTTAACCACAAACTTTTTTGGTTAGGTTGCAGTTAGCCAAGCGGCACTTAGTTGTATAGGCAATCTTATCCTATCCTGTTACCAACCACATCTAGTAAGCTGAGGACCCTCCAACCTAGTTTGGATGCCTTCTCTCAATTACGAACCAGGGTGAGTGTTTTGCAGACTCTTGAAAAAATGTGGAGAGTTAACAAGCAGGTGAGTGGACTTCCTGTCTTTAATTTTCTTCCTCAAAGTAATGGTGTTACTCTCACTGACCATGTTTTAACTATATGATTTAATGAGGTTTTCTTCACAGCATTTACAGCTGGTGATTTTTATCTTTCTGTTTTTGAAGACTATTCTCTGATACACTTGTTTGTCACTGTCAGTGCCAGAGTATGCAGGGAGGGTGTAAGGTGAATCTGCTAATAAATAATGGAACCCCATTTGTTGCAATATAGAAAAAATGTTAGATAATCTATTGTCCTTTATTTGTACCATTAGTGTAGCTGCATAAGGGTTGATTGGGACCTTTCTGAGTCTCTTAGGTGATAAAAGTGACCCATCTTCCCTTTGCATCCCTAGAGATCTGGTCCTTTAAAGTTGCCAAGGTGCGTATGTCATCTTGCTCACCTTATGAAATGGTTTTATGGGCTGTGGGTCATTCTCTGTTTACACATTTGGTTCTGGAGATAAATGTTGAGGTGACTTCTCATCACAGATTCACAAATTGGCTGAATCATCCTTATTTTTTGCTATTTGTTGTTCTAAAATTTGTCTCTTGGGCTGAAGTTGATTGGTTGCTTATTTCTCATATATAAGTTGTATTTCAGTTTGTGTTCTAAAGTGTCTGTATATTAATAGCTTAAAATATGTACTTTAAAGTTTCTAAATCTTGGCAAAAGTTTGAGTAATAACCACTATTAAAACATGTGACACTGAAAATAAATGACTTTGTCTTGAGCCAAGTAAGTTCAAACTTAGCTTGTTCTAAAAGTATAAGTGAGACATGAGATGTTAATAAGTTGAATTTTTAAAATATTTTCTTATAGAAGCATTAAAGATGAAATTCACATTTTCTAACTTTTTCAAAAATTACTACAAATGAGATACCTATAGGTTCGATGGTCTTAGCATATTTCTCCTGATAGTAATCAGTTTCTCACTGACTTGAACAAGTGTCATTAATAAGTAAACAAATCTAAAAGTATTTTCAGACTTTAAAAAAGTTGAGATTGAAATGTAAACAGATAAGCTTAGTTTTCACAGTGTGTGTTCAAGTGGATATAAACGTTGAATTTGGGAAGCGTTACAAAGCAATGCTTCTTTCCTGTCGCTGGTATTGCTAATTATCACTGCATTATAGTGTCCTTTTTTCCTTTGAAGTGGTGTCTCACCTGTGAAGAGGACTAGTGAAGGGGAAGGGAAGGTGCCTGCAAAGGCTTGAGCATGGGATGTGACTCAACTCTCCCTGCCTTTTGTTTCTAAGCGATAAAATAAAAGGCTTACCTTTAACAGATCTCGGTAGTGCTTTGCAGCTCCACATCCTTAAATTCCTGGGTTCTAAATGTGTTTTACCTAGTTTTGTTCTAAATAAATAGCATCACCTGAGATGCTCAGCAATTAAATTATTTGCAAATATTGTACAGTTGCGGACTAGCATATCTTACTGCTTCCCCCCCCCTCACCTCTAAGAAAAAACTGTTTAACACCAATGGAAATTTCTTACCATCTATTAGCTTTCAGATAAGAGCAGAAGCCTCAGGTTGAGTTTTTATACACATACTGTGTATAGAACACATACATTCTGTATGTGTTCTGAAGAGATACACATTCTGTGGACAGTCCTAGGATAACTAACTGCACAGAGTTCTTAAACCCAACTGACTTTCTTAATGGTTCTGAAGAGAGTTGAACTCTGCTGCTCTAAGGCTTCCATTGGAGGTAGTGAATTACCTTCTCCCACATGCAGTCACAGTCATATTAGTTTATGTGTGTATGTATGTATACACACACATATGTTCCTGTCTGCATCTTTGGGAGACCTGAGAAAATAATTAGACCATTTTTGTGTGCTCTGTGGTGCAGGTTGAGAAAGGCTGTGGACACTGATGTGGTATAATCAGCTCTCACGTGAGTTTACAAATGCACCGCAGGAACCTGCAGCAGAGACGCTCTGCGTAGCTGAGAAATCAGCACCTGCTTTTAGTTCCCAAGAGCTCAGACCTCAGTGAGCGCCTGCAGTCCCTTCTGTCTTTGCTGATCGTGTGCTGTGGCTGCCCAGATTCCTTGGAGCTCCCCACACGTAAAAACTTGTTTGTCTCTCCCCTTGCATGCTTCCCCTCCTCAGGATGTTCCCTTTGCTCACTGGTTCATTGATTGAAAACTCCCTAGTCAGCTTCTGTTACCCATCTCCTGGTATAGAGCTGGCTTTCCCTCTTTTGTGCCCCAGTAGCTGGCCTAGTAACCATCTTTCACATTTGAAAAATAGTATTTTACAGCCACATCTCACAACCCCATCCTTATCCATCCCCAGAGGGACTGTTAGACTTGTCAACACCTGGTGTGTGTTGGTTGAATATGGAATAATCCATTTACACTGTCTTATTCAGTGTAGATATGATAGGCGTTTATAGTATGGTTTTCCTCAGCAGTGTATCTGGGTAACAAACAGTAGAACGTTTTGGTCCATGTGCATATTTAAAAAAAAAAAAAAGCCACACTCAAATCATCTGAGCCCATAACTGCTATTACCAGCTGACAAAAGCATAAAGACATTAAAAAACAGCTTAAGTGATGTAAAGGCTGTGTATGTCAAATACAGGTATGTTATTAGTGGCATAGAACAAGGCAGAAAGATCTTTAAATAAATAGAGCTTCAAAGGAGGTACGTACCCAGAAAACCTAAAATGAAATGATCTATACTGTCACTTTGAGGCCTTCCCAGGTGGCTGAGTGGTAAAGAATCTGCCTGCCAGTGCAGGAGATGCAAGTTCAATCCCTGGGTTGGGTAGATCCCTGAAGGAGAATATGGCAACCCACTCCAGTATTCTTGCCTCGAGAATCCCATGGACAGAGGAGCCTGGTGGGCTACAGTCCACAGGGTCGCAAAGAGTCGAACCGTACTTAGCAATTGAGCACCAGCACATATTCCCATTATATAGAACGCTTTAAAAAGTGAGTACCATTCTTGGGCCTCTCATACTTTTCTTATTTGTGAAACTATTGTTTTGAGAGAATTGTTTGAGGATGTATGAGCAAGTGTGTTGAAAGTGAGAAAGCAACAAAATAGAAGTGTGAAATGTTAGTGAAACTGGAACAGATTCTGAAGTTTGAATTGTTGAGAAGTTTCTAGAATTGTCATCTCTTTTCTCAAAGAGGTTAATACATAAGGCTTTGCATATAGTGAATGTTCAATAAATATTTCTTGAGTCAGGGAAACAAGTGAGGCTTGGGGATATATAATGAACAAAAATGACACTGTGGCTTGGATTGGAGTGCAAAAAGAGTGGTCCAGGCCAAAGAATCTTCTGGAGAATGTCCAGAAATGCCAGTGCTACCTGTCAATGAATTGTGATGGTAAGAACTTAGATCTGACTTCTAGTGCTTGAGGGAACTCATGCTGAAACTTTTGAGGGAGCTGCTGCTGCTGCTGCTAAGTCACTTCAGTCGTGTCCGACTCTGCGACCCCATAGACAGCAGCCTACCAGGCTCCTCCGTCCCTGGGATTCTCCAGGCAAGAACACTGGAGTGGGCTGCCATTTCCTTCTCCAATGCATGAAAGTGAAAAGTGAAAGTGAAGTCGCTCAGTTGTATCCGACTCTTCGTGACCCCGTGGACTGCAGCCTACCAGGCTCCTCCATCAGTGGGATTTTCCAGGCAAGAGTACTGGAGTGGGGTGCTGTTGCCTTCTACTTTGAGGGGAGGGAGTGGTGTAATCAGTGACAGTGAATGAACTTTGACACTCCTTGTGATAAACTGAAGACAGGACAATACTAGAGGCCTGAAGGTGTGTAGGAAAAATAGCTCAGGTGAGCTGTACATTGATCCACAGTGGGAGGTGGAATAATAACCATTTATTGAGGGACCTTCATATGCTAGGCCTGGTACCAGGCGTATTCTTTTTTATCTTCACAGCAGCCGTGGAGACACCTAGTATTTCTGCCATTTTAAAGATGAAGGTAGACATAACCCATCCGGAACATACGGAGTCAGTATGATGTATTAACTCCCGTTGCAGAGGAAGGTGTTACATGACACCTTCCCACTTCGGGAAAAGTGGGAGTGGGTGGAAATTCCTCTGTTGTTATACTGAACATTGTCTTACTGGGAGGAAGGATCTTTAACCACTTTGGAAATTCATACTACCGGTTCATTTGATAATGAATGGTGGGGTAGCATATTGTAAAGATCCTGAATTGGGGGAGAAGAAATAACAAATACATACATTGGAAAGTAAAACTAAGAGCTCTGTCCAGTAACTAACTTGTCACTTGAGTAACCTAAGTGTATTAACCACCCAAAGAAGAAATAAAAGTAAAATTTTAATCATTCAAGTATTTGATGGTGTCCACTGTGTTTTATTCTGCAGAGCCCCTACCTAGAACAGATGATGTTCTCCTCTCTGATGTCTTCACACTTCTTTACTTTATATAGCTCTTACAGGTTTATACGCAGCAGTCCACTTCATTTAAGCTTTCTATTCCTTCATACAGACCGCCTTTCTAATTGCATTTCTTTCTGAAATGCTTGTATCAGCTTGTCTCCTTCCCTCAGTCACCCAGAGATCTGGACCAGGTAGATTGCTGCAGTATTGAGGTGCAGCTCTTCTACAGGGAGTCATGATTTACTGCTGCGTACTGCTAGCGCTCTTTTGCCTGTTTATTCACCATCTCCTGAATGAGAAGCCGCCTGCCTGTGCAGGAGATGTGGTGGGTTTGCGGGTTAAGAGTCAAATATGACTTAGCAACTAAACAGCAAAATGCAGTGTTTAGCTTGCTTAAGATATTTTATCTTGTTTTTTTACTTTGTATGTCCTGAATATTTTTATTTATATGTCTAGACCATAATCTCCAAAAGGGAACTGTAGTACTTCCACTTGTTTGGCATTGAATCCAGTGTGAGCAGGCTCATTTCTTTAAAAAAAAAAAAATTATAATAAGGAACAAACTTAGTCATTCTAGTTTTGTGTGTGTTTTAAACTACACCAATTGGATGAAATAATAAAGGCAAAGGAAATGGTTTTAGGACTATTAAATTACTGAGTTTATAGAAACAACTTTTAAGTACCACATGAAAAGCACTGTATTTGTAAAAGATGCCTGATGTGTTATAAAATAATTCTGACTTTTTTCTGCCAGTTCTAAGATTTATATTAAGTTAATATTTTAAACACAAAGACATACTCTTGCCTTAATGGTGGTGATGATGGAATAGAACACATTTCCACGAATGCAGCTCTTGTTAAAAGAAGGACTTCTGGATGGCATTTTCAAGTCATCTCATTTTTTCAAAGTGTAATTCTGGGAAGAAAATAAGAATTTGCATGAAAAGTGTTGTTTATTATATCATCAAAATGTGGAATGGGATATTCTTGTTAATAGATTTAAAGAAAAAAAACATATATGTTTGAAACTTAGAAGTTTGGAGGTGAGAGGCATTTGGTGAGCAGACATTGTTTTTTATTTCATTAATTCCTTCAAGACTCCTCAAGACACTTGATGTTAGGCTGACAGTTCCATGTGCTCCATCTTTTAGGCACACTGTCCAGGGTCCAGCCTGTCGCTAACAGAAGTAAAGACATTAAGGATCCCAGTAATCCACTGTCACATCGATCTGTGTATTCTGATCAGTGGAACTGGGAGAAATTGTGGGCATTAAGGGCCACAGACAGTGAAAGGTACTTCTGCCGTTGAGGTGAGACTCTAAATGGAAAATGACTTCAAATAATGGTGCCAAGATGGTGTCGTTTACAATTGGCCCAGGTTCATCTTAGAATGGAAAGTTCTTGGAGAGAGCTAATTTTTCTCATTGTGTCACCTGTAATTGTTCTTAGAATGGCTTCACTTTTAAAATAGAGAAGGTGAAAATTGCATTGTATCTTTTGAGATAATTGTCACCAAATTCTGATTTTTTTCATATGTAAAACTGCCTACTTGAAATCTTTATGCTTAGTGCATCAAACTCATACCTCTGGAGAGATGCACAGAAAATCCACAGTTGCCAGAGAAATCTAAAATTACTCCGAAGTTGCATTTGATTTTGAGTTATTAAAAACATTACCTTTGTATATAACCAGGATTGGGGAATAGAATCCTATTATTACAGATAATATTGACTAGCAGTTTTCTTATATAACAAACATAAGCTATAGTTAAAGTCTCTCTGCGTAAACTCAGGCAATTTTAATAGCTTAAGAGCTGACCTGCATTATTTTGTATCTGAGTCCCTAAGACTGTTGCCTGCTTGCAGCTTCAGAAGCAGTTTTGAGTGCCCTTCTTTCCCCTCATTCTTGACATCCTGCTGTCTAATATTCTCTGTTGATTTCTTGGAGCTTTTTGCCTTAGATGGCAAGTAGACACAAATCCAATGGTTTCCTTTTTTCCCTGTTTTTTTTTTTTTCTTTTTTCTTTTTTTGCTGATAATGGAGGTTGGGGGGAAGCTTATCTCTTGAACAGAAGTCACCCTTCTTGCTTCGTCTGACATCTTATAGATTTTACTTCTTTCCCAAAATCAAGAGTTTTGACTAGTATTCAAGACTGAACTTACTTTCAGGGTTCTTATTACTCTAGCTCAGCACCTCACTCCATCTCCACCTCATTTTTTATACCAACTTGCTTGTTTGAAAAGGATCTGAAAAGAATTGAGTGTGGTTCCTGGGACTCAGGTACTCAGATCTATGTTTGGGAACCCCAGCAATTGGATTAAATCCAGGAGAAATTAGGGGGCAATGTCTAGCAGTTAAGGAAGGGCTATGAGAAACATGGGGCTATTTCTGAGAAGCTTGTTAGGAGAGTTTATTCCTAAAATGGCTCTCCATGTAGACTTCACACTGGAGTCTCCCGGGGAGCATGGTTCATTTGCCTAGGTGGGCAGTGTCTGTTGGTGGGACCGGAGCCCCATTATGCTTTCCCGGCTGCCTTGTTAATTCTAATGTGCAGTCGGTATTGAGAGTTACTGATCTAAGGGTGAACATAGTAGTTGACAATCAGTGATATGAATCTGGTAGGACTGTCCACCAAAGCTGTTTCTTCTTTAGCAGTTTCTGTGTCTTTTAATCTTTCAGCCTATTCCTGTTGTTGAACTCAACTTTTCATTAAGCTAGTGAATTTTACTTTTCTATAAAATAGTATGTAGTAGACAGTACAGAGGACTTAGAGTACTTGAGTACCTGCTCCCTGAATAATAGTAGAGATCTGGCTCCCTGCCTGGCCTTCAGGTCTCATCTTCTGGTGCCTGCCCAGTCTGCAAATCTGCCACCTTGGTCTTCTCTTAGTATGACCTAACACCATACTGTTTTCACACTTCTGACCATCGGGCCGTTTCCCATGTTTTCCCTACCTGAGACCGCCTCTGTTTGATCCTCCCCCACCACCCATCTCTGGTTAACTCCATCAGCCTACCCCAAAGCCACTTTCTTTGAATATGCTCTCCATGTTCCTGTGCTTTCTCACTTGTAATTTTCTATGCATGTGTGTGGTTATTTGCTACTTTGATTCCCTGTTTAGACCTAGCTTTTTAAGAGCAGGGATGAACCTGTTTTTACCCACCATTGGTTGTGTCTAGCATCTAGCCCAGGGCTTGAGACACAGTGTGTTGTTAAATGAGTGAATTAAAGTGGCAGTGTAACTGGACCAAATTCCATAATCTTGTATGTGTCTATACAACCAAATAAATAGGAAAGCTGTTAAGAACTCAGAGACTTCTGAGGCTGGAGATACTGAGTAGCATATAGGTTTTATCTTAAAGCTTTCAGGAGTGCTGTTTTGAGGATTCTGGAGCCCCATTTGAACTCTGCACATTTGCTCTGGTTTGGAAGGGAGAGAGATTGTGCTAGGTGTTTGTCTTCCATGGGCTTTGCAGGATGGATGATCAGGAGTCAGTGTGGAAAAATAGTGGTTTATAAAGAGTGATTATTTTTAGAGAAATTGTTATTCAGTGGTAGCAAAACTTACAGACACAGATTAGTTAAAACTTTTTTGGGTGCTTTTTTTTTTCTTTTAAGGAAATTGGGATAATTCACACCTTGGGTTTAAAATTGGCAGGCAAAGCAATTGTTTATTAAACCGCCTGTTTATTAATAGCAGAGGAGTCTGAGGACACATGTCTAATATTTAGGAATGTATTTTCACATATCTCTGAATGTTAATTTCAGAATATTTACATGGATTTTATAAGGAAAACACTGTTATGGAATAAAAAGAGCAAGACCACTATACTCAGGAGTTAGAAGACAGTAAATAACAGTTAAAACCTTTGGTAGATCACTGAGTATCAACATTTCATTTTTGTCATCTGTAAAATAGGAGAAATTGAACTAAATGTTTTCTAACTGGGAAGAACCGAGAGATCATTGTTACCTACAGCTCTTTTTTGGTCTGAATTTACCCTACCTCGCAGCTTAAATGAAAACAAAATGAAAGATAATTACAGATGCACCTCCCTTAATTCCTGCTTTTAATTGTCCAGGGAATAAAGTGCATGGTGATTCATCAGTGTTATTTGCTAATGACCAGCCTTGCAGGAAGCCTGATGCTGAAGCTCACTGGCAAGCATTTGGCAAAGCTGCAGTATCCAGGACGGCAGAAGGGAGGCCTTTCTGTGATCTTGGTGGCCAGCTCTTCTGGAAAGTTGCCAGGCAAAAATCACCCTCCGTGGCCGAGGTAGAGCTTTAGGGGGTCAATTTAGAACTTGTTCACATATTAAGGTGTGGGCTTTTCAAGTAACAGAAAATGAGACTACCTATAGATGCCTCTGCTTGCTCACCCCATAAGGGAATGGTTGACCTGGTCTAAGCGCCTGCGTTGTCATGTCTCAGGACTTACCTCTGTACATGGTTGCTAGTATCTGGGCCTTCATCAGAAAATTCCTCCTCCAGCTCGTTTTGTTCAGCGTCCCCCCAAAATCTCCCCTCCCCCAACTTACTGATAATAATATAACAGTCTGTTTGTCCCTAAATTCTCTTCTTAAGGGTCCAGTGGCCCTAAGTGAAGACTGTTGCCCTCTGGTTTTTATAAGTATGAGGGAGCCATGGGAAAAATTTGAATTTCAGGTGACAGTGTCAATGCCATATATTCTTTTTCCTAGTCCTAATTTTCTACTTTGGTCTTTCATTTTATATATATTTATAATCTCTGATTAAGAAAATTTGTAATCCACTTCCTCCTTTCTGGTATTCAGTGGAAGTAGAATAAAGGTTCAACAGTTTTAAGTTTTCTTAAAACATTGAATTTCTCTAAGGTACTTCATATTTTTTAAAGAATTTTATTTCAGTATGGACTCCAGATACATACACAGCTTTATGTTAAGTATATCTAAAATATTAAAAGACTTTAAACAGTATCCATATCATTCTTGTATTGAAACTGGATCCTTACCCCGTCACCAAATGTGAGAGATAGACAATGGGGTCTTTCCTAAAAGCTCTCAGCCACTAAACAGGAAAACCGTGTTAACCAAGGGAATGCAAGACTGTGTATAATTTCACAGTGAGTAGCCAGCTATCTGTTTGTGGCAGATGTAGCTTGATCCTGTTATTTTTCCTGTGAGGGTTTTCAGGGTCATGGCCCACCAAACTGATTTCAAGTGCTGTCAGTGATATTTCCACTTACGGGAGGACATCTACCAAGAAACCTTTATTGGGAGAAAATAGATTTCTAATGAGAAAATTAATGTCTCTAATTTTAGAGACAGAGACAAAATATTGTCTTAAGGCAAATTAAACAATGAGAGTAGCATTCCCATTAGATAACATTTCACTGACTTTTTAGAGACTTTTCCTAATAAAAGAGCATAAGCAAATGGTGTGTTTTTCAAACCTTAATTTCTTTCCATTGTCCTGCACCACTCCCCTTTTAACTATAAGAACACCAGCTTACCACCTAATAACAGTTAGGTAGACACAATGAAATTATTTTAGGCTTCTTCATATTTGTTTTAAATGTAAGAGTTGTGAGTATCTGAAGAGTTGACATGAGGTCAGAGCTGAGTTACTTATGTTAATTATTGAATAAGATCCACTTCTGGCTTCCTTGAATTAACCATTATTCCCTTTAGAGTCGATCTGATGAGACTGTATAATCTTAAAGGTTTTGTAGAAAATAGATATATTTTAATGTGGAACATGCGTTCTCGTTCCTAGTCATTTTTCTTTTAAACTATTGTCTATTTGGGAAATGTAGGGGCATATGTCCATATGTGAACTATTGATATCTATTGCTCTGTAACAAGTTATCCCCCAAATAGCAACTTAAATGTTATCTCACAGCCTTTTCAGTTCTATTGAAATATAATTGAATTATGTATAAACACACATAAATAGCACTGATATAAGTTTAAGGTGTATAGCATGACTTGACTTAAATACATTGTGAAATTATAACCACAGTAATTTTTGTTAGCATTCATCATCTCAGGTACCAGAAAAAGGCAAAAAAATATTTTTTCCTTATGATGAGAATTTAAGATTTACTCTCTTAAGCACTTTTCAAATTAACACACGGGAGGGTTTAATCTTCATGTTGTGTGCTACATCTTCAGTACTTACTTAATTTATAACCAAGTCTCACCCCTTTAAAAAGGCTAAGGAATCTTGAGAGAGGCTTAGCTGGGTGATTCTGGCTCAGGGTCGCTAATGAGATTGTATCAAGATGTTGGATGGGGCTGCAGTCATCTGAAGGCTTGACTGGGGCCAGAGGATTTGCTTTTCTAGATGATTTCCTTTGTGACTGCTGAAAACTTCAGTTCCTTGCTAGCTGTCGGCAGGCAAGGCAGGAAGTCTTAGCTGCTCATCACATAAACCTCTTCTTACGGGCTTGTAAGCATCCTCAGTACATGACTGCTGGCTTCTTTCAGTGGCCCAAGAGAGAGCAGAGAGGATGCTGCAGTCTCCTCTTACTCTCAGCTCAGAGCCCCTGAGTCCCGTTCTGTCCGTTAGATGCCTGCTATAAAGTGAAGGGACAGAAGGAAGGTATGGGAGTAGGTATCTTTTGGGTGGAATTAGGAGCCCTGGTTTATTTGGGTAGTATGTTTGTGTCTGTATTTTGTTGGTTTCATGGTGTGTGTTTGAAGTGCTTGTACTTTTGAGGGGTGTGTGGTTTTCTGTGAAGTGCTTTTGGGAGATTGTTCAAGGGGCGTGAGTGGGCATGTTTATGTGTCTGTCCGAAGGGGTGTGTGCTGGTATATGTGAGATGAGATTGAGGTGAGGTAACAGTGTGATGCAGTTTCTATCAGGAAGGAAGGCTGATTGATTGGTGGAATAAGGTAGACTCTTCACCGTCTCAGGTGGATTGAGATTTCATTTGGAGGCCTCCAAGAGTCATTTCTGCTTTTGGACTCTGCCTTTGCTGTGAAATGGAAGTATTTTGTTACGCGCGCGCGCACACACACACACATGTCGATTGTTCCTTGGACAGCAGGGACCTCAAAGCAGTGAATCCTTAAGGAAATCAACCCTGAACAATCATTGGAAGAACTGATGCCGTAGCTCTAATACTTCAGCTGAAGCTCTAATACTTAAGCCACCTGATGTGAAGAGCCAACTCATTGGAAAAGACCCTAATACTGGGAAAGATTGAGGGCAAGAGGAGAAGGGGGCGACAGAATGAGATGCTTGGATGTCCTCACCGACTCAGGAGTCATACGTTTGAGCGAACTCCGGGAGATGGTGAAGGACAGGGAAGCCTGGCGTGCTGCGGACCTTGGGGTCACAAAGAGTAGGACACAACTGAGCAACTGACCAACAGAAACATGTTTAATGTGAGTGTCCTTTGTGCACGCGCCTGTTGAATTTGTCTCACCCAAGCTACCCATTTTCGCCTGTTTCCATGAACTTAGTCAAGGATCCATTTGAAGCATCACCAAACTCTTATATGAACATTTTCAGATTGGGCCTAGTGGATTCAGTTATGAAAGAGATTAAATAAATCTTTGTATAAGACTTATTCCCTCATGTTGAAACATATTCCAGAGCATTTCTATTTTGAGAGAACTTTAAAATGCAGATTTTGAATTCAGGGCTATTTGCCCATGGTGTCACAGGAGAAAAGAAACAGAACATCCTTTAATAATAGATGATTGGTGATTTTTCTTAGTCTTCAAGCTAACAGTTTATAGAGGCTTGGATTTCAAAAGAGAATAAGTAAAAACTATTCTTACATCACAAAATACTTGCAGTTTATTAGTTAGGGAAATTAATACACAAGCAGAAACTCAATTTAAGAATAGACAAGCAAGTTTGAGCTTAAACTCCTCTGTTAATTCTTCTCTAATAAAAGGTAATGATGGGACCAAAGTGGAAAGGGAAAGATGGGATGATTCTGGGATGTGGGTGTTCTGTCACACTCTAATGGTAATAATGTCTGTGACTATATAGAAAAAAGATAGGATGGCATTTGTGTGTGGCCATGTTCAGTCATTTTAATTTAGCTAAGTTTTTGGATACTGGTCAAGGACTGTGTTAAATTCAGTATTTGCAGTTTTCATAGTTGAGAAAGATTGGACAGCTTCAATGATAACCATCCTGAGATTCTGTAAGTCCCAGATGGACTCTTAGCCTGTCATCCCTGTTGTTCTTGTTTGTTTTTATATAAACTAGTGTTTGTTGTACCTGTCTTAACTGTGGGATCTATAAATCTGTTCAAGTTAAACCCTGACATTTACTTGTGGGCACTTTTTTCTGAGTAGATTAATAGTTACCATATTTGCAAAAGTTTGCAAGAAGGACCCACATACCCACCCAGGTTAAGAACGGCTGAAGAATTTATTTGCAACACACATAGTGTTCTTTATCTCTGTTTCCTCAGCACTTAGCACAGTGACTAAGTATGTCCTAGGGATATGAGTCTGGTATTTTTCTGGGAAAATTTATTGCTGTAGATGTCCCATAATTCCCTCTATTAATGCATGTTTTGCTTCCTTTTTCTTCTTGGGCCCCAGAACCTCAGAATAAAATGCAGAGCATCTTAAGGAGAGCAGTTCTCTTGGATCATTTTGAGAATTTTTATTTTTTTAAAGTCACTAGGTAGATACATTGCACCACACCCTAGAGCTTTAGGGGGTAAGTATTAACCAAAGTTAACAATTTCAGGTCAAGTGGGTATAGAGAGGGGGAAATCCAAACAGACCTCAAAACGCGAATACTAAGTGTATATAGGGCTTCGGTGGTGGCTCAGTGGTGAAGAATCCGCCTGCCAATGCAGGGCATCACTTGGACCCTGACCTGGGAAGGTCCTGCATGCCTCAGGGCAACTACGCCTGTGCTCCACAACCCACGCTCCGCACACAGGAGAAGCCACCGCAGCAAGCCCGCACCCCACAGCCAGAGAAAAGTGTGCGCAACAGCAAAGATCCAGCAGAGCCAGAAATAAACGAGCGTTTTAAAAATGGTATTTAAAAATTAATTCCGTGTTGAAAGTCCAGTTTTGTTTTTAAGCACGATGTGTTTTTATTGCAGTGGTAGCGACTCAAGTGCTGAGTAATCCAAAGGGGTAAATCAAATCATACACTGTTTTGCCTGTTCTGATATGCCAGATACCCATATTTTAACCTTCCCGACGTGGTGACATATACTAAAATTATTGACATTTTAGTTGGTGTTAACAAGTAGAGGTGTAAAAATTTCCCTTTGACGTCTGGTAAGAAAACAAGACATGAGTTGGGGCTTGGAGTAGATGAATAATTTTAGTTATGCACTGACCCTTCTCTTAAAACCTCTGAAAATTTTTTTAAGAGTCTTGGTTAGGCACTTACCTGGTAGTTTACTGTGTGGAGAGGCAAATTAAAGCCAGATTCTTGTGACAATGACTGGTTTTCTCTAAGCATACTGCTCATCTGTAAAATAAAGGAAATTTTTCATTATTATTAAAAAGCAATTGCTTTGAAGCTAAGCAGAGTAGCAGCCAGTGTACATCAGCTGCCTCTGCAGGTGTTCCCCTGTCTGTCTGCATTCCTGGATAATCATGCAACCACAGTGAGATTACCCTGCGAATTGTGAACTGTAAAGTGTATGAACTCATTCCCATACTAGTTACTAACTTGGACTTTTATCACAGACACAGCATTTTGAAGAGTTAATTTTTATTACTAGAAAAAAGGACAACAGTGAAACACAACTTCTTTCAGAATAACAGAATACCACCGCTACTCCGTTCTAAAGAAAAAAAAGCACCAGTCCTCATACTTTAATTTACTTCAGTGGTGAGATGGATGGAACACAAGAAGAACACCGTATGAAAGTTACAAGCTCTGAATATAGTAAACAAACTCAATGAATATAGTAAGGAAAACCAAAGAAGGTTCTATAATCAAATGTGGAATCATTGGGTAAAAACAGTGCTATGCAGATTCAGTATAGACGTTTTCTTTAATGCTTACCGTCTGTTGCGAACATGTTGTGGCATGTATTTCTCTGGATAACTTAGCTTCTCACAGCTGAAAAACTGAGGGGGAGCCATTGCTATGTGCTGTGCCTCCCACCACCATTGAACCTCTTGCTCTCCTTATTATTTCTTCTATTTTAAGCGTGTTCATATTTTTCTTAACTCTATGGGAGAATTTTAGTTTTGCCAAAACATAATCAACAAACAGTTAATCGTATTCTTCAGTAGTGGGAAAGGTTAAATGAAGCTGATTCTGTTAAAAGTACACCAAAGAAGACAACAAATTGGGAGTTAATGAATATTACTTAAGAGTTTCATGCAGTTCTAAAACTTCTGAATTGAATTTGCTCATTCTTCAGAAGTCATTTGTTGTGTAGGAAACACCTCTTCTCTGTTGAAGATATCAATGGCTAGTCCCCATGTCCTTACAGATATCCCTGCCACTCAATAGATTTCCTAGCTTCTGTTTGAAGGGAAAGGTTTTGGTCTTGATTGATTGTGTTCGTTGTTCTCAGGAGATGTTTCCTACTTATAGAGTGAATATGACTGTTGATGAGTTTGTGTCTCCCTGAAGTTTTCCTTTCCGGGCCTCCTGAATTGTAGGCAGATTCTTTACTGATTGAGCCACTTGGGAATTGCTGAAGTTTTCCTTGCTAGATTTTAAGTTTGGTGAGATTATGTGGCTGTGGCTTATTTGTTAAGAACAAACAGTTAGGTATAGGAGGAAGTTTTAAATGAATTTTTTGTGATTGATGAATTTGATGCAGTAATAACTCATGTAAAAAAACAAATTCCTTTTAAAGACATTTGGACAAGACCCTGAATTAGTGGTTAAAAATTGAATGCATTGTAATCTGCTTCTAAAAGAATTGTGTTCTCAAGTCTGGGCATGTTATTTTAAGAGCATTCCAGTTTCTCAGAATGAGGCCTGGGTGTGGGTGTGGGTGCGCTTATTTTAACGGGAAGAGTGGACAGCTGTTAGGGCAACAGAGATGGCAGAAGTATAGGATATGATCATCGATTTATATACTGTGAAAACGCTGTACGGGGACTGTATGGGACCAGAGCAGCTCTGTGCACTTTTCCAAAGGATTCAGTGTAATAGCGACCTAAAGTAACCAGAAGGTAAATTGTTTTCCATGTAATGTTTAACAATACTGGGAATTCAAAATATAATTTTTAAAAACCTTAAAAAAGAGAAAACTGTTTGGCAAGTTCACTCAGCTCACCAGTGGTGCTCAGTAAATGTAGTGTGGCAGTTAAGACTTGTCTTTTTTTCCATATTGAATGATTATTTATGTAGTATCAACCCTCTGAGGCATTTATTGGTATGAAACTTAGGAAAGCATTTTTCTGTTTTTACTAAACCAGTTTTAAAAACTTGGATTTGCTTAACACTGTGCATACAAAAGCGTGTGTGTGAAGGTGAAAACCAAAATAGTTCTGCTCTTCTACACCCAAGTGTACGTTTTGCTGGTTCTAACATTTTATCTCATCTGTATTGAGACGAATGTAGGACATTTATTTTTCTCTCTTAAGCGGTTGGGAAAACTGAGGCTGAAGGCTGTGGTTCTTAAAAATCATTCTTCAAATTGGTAAGAGAACTGGGGGTAAAACGCCATTTTCTTACTATCTTCACTAGACCAGTTGTATTCAGATTAAGAAATACAGCAAGCAGATTACCTGTATAAATATTGTTATCCTGTGAAATTTTGCTGTCTGACCCCACATCCATTATTCCCTTCACTGAACCCCTTAGATTTCTATCATCCAAAGTGGTAGATCTCCCCCAGCTATCCTTTCTAGGCCTGCCACCTGTCTGGTGTGTCCCCATCTCATCAGTTGATCTTTACAGACCTTTATGTAATGCACACACTCTTACTCGTCTGGGTCAGCTGGGTAACTTTTAAGAGCTAGTTGATAGTAGTTTCTTGAAAAGCTGCTTAGCTCAGAGTCAAAATGCTTTTTATTCCGTTACTCTACACCTAAATTAGACAAGTCATTGTCTGTTATTTTCTTCTTTCGGAGTCCGGTACCTCAGTTAAGGTAGGCAACCCACCAGCCTTCTGGTTTGTTTATAACTTTCTTCAGTGGACACAGCTTAACCACAGAATTATGTAGAGACATCAGCCTCCCTGCCCATCACTCAGTTTCTGCACTTACCGTATTGACAAGCTTCTTGATCTTCACAAGCACTGCGAAAGTTATTGTTTCTGATAAGCCATCACCTGCATTTGTGTAAATGTACATCCTGGACAAAAAGCTGGCTCAACATCATTAATCATGGGGAGTTGCAAGTTAAAGCCACATTGCAGCGCTAGTATACATGCACTAGAGTGACTCGGACTGGCGGTAGCAAGTGCTCTTGAGGATGGGGAGCAGTTGGAAAACCCTGCAGTCACTTTGGAGAGTTTGGCGGTTTCTTATAAAGTTAAATATATATTGTACTTGCCATGGATTTTTTTAGCCAAGAGAAATGAAAACATGTCCACACAAAGACTTGTACATGAATGTTCATAGCAGCTTGATTCATGAGAGCTGAAAGCTGCAGATAGCCCCACTGTCCATCCGCAGGAGCCTCGGTGAACAGAACACACAGCAATAGGGATGACTCTCAGAAAAAGCTGTGCTCTCTGAAAGTAGCCGTGTAAAACAGCGGAGATATGCCATCTAATTCCATTTTATGTGAAACTCCAGGAAAGACTCATTTAATCCACAGTGAGGGAGAACATAGGGCTTCCCTAGTAGCTCAGCCTGTGAAGAAGGCACTTGTAACACAGGAACCCCGGTTTCCTGGGTAAGGAAACAGCTTGGGTGGTCTCCTGGAGCTGGGAGTGGAGATTGTCTGGGAAATGACACTGGAGAACCTTGATGAGAAGTGGTGATTTCACTGCTGTATGTATTTGTTGAAACAAACTGTACTCTTAAAACAATGTGTGTTTTCTTGTGTGTAAATTGTACGTCCTTCTTAAGATTTGTTCTAGGCAGAGATTGTCCAAGTCAGCAGACCTCAGCACTGGTTCCTCTTTCTAGCTCCCCTGACCCTGCCCTTTTTTGGATGTTTGGATGGCAGGTGAATAGGCACCTATAAGCAAACAGGAAGGAGTTTGGGAAGCCCCACTTTTCTTTAGTGCTTTTAGAGCCGTGGAGAGGGCAGGATAATGTCTGAAGGAACAGTGTCTTTGTTGCCTTCTTCCACCACAGGCTGTTTATTCTTTGGAACATCCACTCAGCTTTGGGTCTTGTACCTTTATTCCTGTGCAGAATACCTCCAGTTTCTTCCAGAGTCTGAAATCTTTTCCCTTTCCCTCTGCAGAATGCCAGAAAAATATATTGTGTTTTTAGAGGATATTTTATCTGACTAACTGGAATTGTATCATTATTCCACCTGGAATTTTTACCACTGGCTACAAAATGTTTGATGATTAAGTATGTCAACCCACTCCAGTATTCTTGCCTGGAAAATCCCATGGATGGAGGAGCCTGGTAGGCTACAGTCCATAGGGTCGCAAAGAGTTGGACACGACTGAGCGACTCCACTTTCACTCACTTTAGAACACAAAAGTTTTCTGTTGATAGAAGCATTAGATTAATGATGACATTCTGAGAAAATGTACTCCTTATGATACCCACAACTCTAATTTGCTTAGATATTACCCAATTTCTGTTAGTGGTTATGCTGTGTAGAATATATCCCTGATTAGGATAAGATGTGATGATATATCACTTTGAATGACAAGTGTTTTATTCCTTCTCTAACTGGACTATAAGGATTTTCTTTGAGTATAGCACTTCGGAATAGAAAATAGTCCAAGGAACATTTGGTCCTAAAAACTTCTATACTTTTGGGCTTGAAAAAGGGCTGGAACCTATCAAAAGAACTCATTCTGAAAAAAGAGCTCCTGATGACCAAAGCTGGGACAATTTGCACGACAAAAAAAAAGTAATGATAGAATTGGGTTTTAACCTATAGGATATAAGAAATAGCCATGAATTCATACTGATAAATTAAAATAAATGAATTCAAAGATAGAGCTCTTAACTTACAGAAAAATTCTAGTTAATAAATGCAGAAGATCAAATCACCCTGGGGCCAAAACAATAGCAATATTTGCAGAATCCATGTTGGAATGCTAAAGTTAGTGGGTGAAAGTTTGTGGAGAAATGGCATATTGTTACATATATAGTTTCAAGATAACTCTTTTAAAGTCTTTTATTTAATCAATAATAACTTTTAAAGTGAAGAAATCTGACAGACATCACCTTGTCCACCTCATCATGGTTAACATCAGTGGGGATAAGACATGGAAACATCTGGAACTGCTTGCTGTGATGCAGTCTGTAGAATGCATGTCTTTGCTCTGGTATTGTCAGAACATAGAGTCTCATCGTGATCATGAGATAAGCCCAAATTGAGGGACATTTCTCCACAATAAGTGACTAATACTCACAGAAGTGTCCAGGCCATCAAAGAGACTGAGGAACTATCAGAGATAGGAGGAGGCTAAACATAAGGAAAAACAAACACTGACGTGGATGCGTAGACGGGAATTTGATGGAGATAAGAATGTTTGTGGGGAAACTGGTGAGACTTTTCAGTAAAGAGTGTCCTGTTCAGTTAACAGAATTGTACCAGTGGACTAGTTTTCTTGTTTTAATAATTATACTGTGTTTATATAAGATGTTAACGTTAGGCGAAGCTGAATGAGGGGTATGTGGGAACTCTGTACCATTTTTGAAACTCTAAAAATTAAAGTGAAACATTGAAAATTTCATTTCAGACTTACAAAAAAGACCTTGCAAATCTTTTATTGTACCTCTGCAAAGGAGTTAATCAAAACTTCAGCAAATCTTTGTTTGATGAAAGTGCACTTGCAGCAATTTAGTTTAAGAAGAAAAAAGTCCCTTTCAAATGAAGGCATTTCAAAGTTATTTTTGGCACACGCAGAATCCTTACCTTGTTGGAAACTTATTACAGGCATGCAAATTGGCTTACTTTGATGCCAAAGGCAGATACTTTGGAGTGGAATATCAACTTGAAAAGTGCCTGTACCAGAATGATGCAGATACATGCATGTATGTGGTATATCATCATCCCAGTTTAAGTATCCCTTTTGCTAAGGATTTAGATAAATCTGTGTAATTGAAGAGCTTGCTGGTACTGTGAGAATCCCACTTGGTTCTACATTACTTACTCTGGTGATAATGTGGTTTCTCTTAAGGTTAAGTAAGCAGACTTACTAAATGTGCTATGCTTTGAGAAGTCAGTTGTTACTACTTACAGGTCTTTTTTACTTTGATAGAGAAACAGGAAACCAAGGGCATTCCTGAAGGACTTAGACTTGACTTCCTAGGAATTTTGTCCTAATTCCCTAGTCCTCGATATTTAAAAATACAGGCAATGTAAGACAGAATGTCAGAGTGTGCTTTTTTTGTACCTAGTATGGTTGTGATTCTAGGGTGGGATATGTTGAAGTAGTTGGGATATTTGAGGTTAAGAGGAAAGGTGAAGGGTTAGGGGGCTCATGTGATCTAGTGAAGGGTTAGAAGAGAATCAGATCACTTCGTATGGAAGGGCACATCCCTGAAGTGCCCTTCTGGCCGAATCACAGACCTGTTTTCAGTCTTCTTTTGTAGCAGTTTTCAGTACTACTGACCACTTCATGAAATCTTTCCTGCTCTTTTTGGTATACCAGTCTCCTTTGTTTTCCTCAGTTTTACTGGCTCCAGTTGAATTCCCTTTCTTAAGGTTATTTGGGTGGGCCATGTAGGTTAGTGGAAAGAACAAAAATAAACTTGGAGTAAACTGCTCTAGCTTATTTGCTGTTGGACCTTTGGGCTTTGATTCCACCAAAAACATCAAAAAGTTACGAGAATTGTGAGTTATGTATGTAAAAACTCAACACAGTGCCTTGTCATGGGGGGCATTTCATCGTCTGTTTTCTCCCTTCACCTCTGACGGACTGAGAGCTGTTCTCTCCGGGATAGATCTCTTCATTGAGGATGTGTCATGTCCTGGGCTTTTTGCTGAGTCTTGGCAGTATGAAGGATGAGTTATATGAAGTTCCTCAGTTCAGAAACCCAGAGACACAGTTCAGTATTAGAATACACTGTTATGTTACATGCTGGCGGAGCATCTGCTCTCTACACAAAGTTGTGCAGAGAATGCTGTCAGGAACAAATGATTACTTTGAAGCAAGTTTGGAACGTATAGCATAAAATGTAAATGGTGGAGACTGCTGCAGAGATGTACATAATCTCGTGCAAAGCAACAAATAATATTGTACAGATATACAGATATTATAGAACATTAAGTGGTAGAGGTATGTTGTGTTTTGGGAACCCTGAAAATGTGATCACAAACTGTTGTTTGCCAGGAGAAATTGGGAACGCGGTGGCATATGAGTTGGATCTTAAAATAGGTATGACTTTTGCAGATGAAATGTGAGGTTCATTCAGCAGATAAGCAAATACAGCCATTGGTTTTAGTGTCCTCGGAGGTCCTGGAACCTGTCCCCCTCAGATACTAAGGGATGACTGTACTGACATATTTAAGTTTCTGTTCTTACCCTCCAAATTCTAATTGTTTCCTTGAATTCTGAGAGATGTTTCATCCATGAGTAGCAAATATGACCAGCATTTAATTCACAGATTATATGTGAAATCCCATTGTTAACCTGTTCACGGTCCTAGCACAACAGAATCCTGTATATTGAGCTGAAGGACTTCTCCAGCCCAGTGCATGTGTCTCTGACCAATAACTGCAGTTAGTGTCAGAGTCTTCACCTTCATTCACGTCTAATTTTTCAACCATTTGAAATGGTTGAAACCTAAAATTTTTTCCTTCTCTCCCTGGAAATAAAAGACCATGATTAACCTCAAGTGCCCGAAGTATAAGATGTTGTTAGTTGTCAGAGTTGTAATTGTGTAGAAACCGTCTGATGGTCTTCCCTCAAGCATCTGTTTGGTGATTAAACAGACTGGTCTTGTGGTGTATTATACTCAGAAGTTGCTTTACATTTACTTCGTGTTTTTCCCCTAGAAAAGCCTCTGCATATTAAAATAACGTTACTTAAGATCTTGAGCAACTGATATGTTCCTGAACAAATGTGTGGTAGCTGTTTAAAATTACCAAAGACATCATGTTTAATCATTGTAACTGATCTATCTTATGATGGGTATGTTTGTAAATTTCCCTGCTGCTATGCAGTATAGAAGTTTATCTAATAAAACTTCTGTAAATTATTTGAGAAGAGTGGTAGTTACAACTTAATTTTTAAAAAGCCCCACAGTATCAATATGTGAAAAGCTCTTAGAACCCTTCTTTCTCTGAATCCTACCCTCTTATAATCCCAAGCAATTAGAATGATGAATTATATTGTATGTGTTTTTGACAGATATCTTGTGATAAAATTTTGATGGGCCAAGGGCTGTTTTTCTGCTGGGCTGCCTCCCTTTGTTTGTAAATATTTATATTCCTTTTTATTATATTCTTGTATAAACCAGTGATTCTAACCTGGGACTGATTTTGCCACTCAGGAAGTATTTAGCAATGTCTGTCAGAACTTGGGGGTGGAAGTGCTACTGGTATGTGGTGGGTAGTGGCCAGGGATGCTGCTAAACATCTACAATGCATCAGAACATCTCCCACAGCAGAGAGTCAGGAACTGTCTAGCGTATCACCAGTGCTGTGGCTGGGAAACCCTGCAGTAGACCCCTTACAAAGTGATGATAGACTTTAAGAAAGTTTTGACTACCAGTGATTTAGGAAGTCCATTATAATTTGACCATGAACTAGCCTGTTTGTTAGAACTGTTATTTTCTAGTACATATATTTTTGTTTTAAGATTAGATTTGAGGAAGTTCCTAAGATTACATTAATTTAGCCAACCCTCTTACCTCAGGTGAAGAAACCAAGACCTGAAGAGGGCAAGTTTGTTAGACCTTGATTTCTTAAATTATCCAAGTAGCCTTCCCATCCCCCCCCCCCCGAAGAATTACTAATTTTTCTGTGTGCCCTATAAATGCCCAGTTTTGTGACATGAACTGTAATTTCAAAATGGTTAAACACATTAAAATGCAATCTCTGACAGCTGTAAAGTAATTTGCAGAGCAAATTGATTGCTTTAGTATAGAATTTCTTGGAGAAAGACTTGATTCGTCATCAGGTTTACTTGCATCTGAAGATACAGTTTGCTAAGAGATTTGTAGTGTCTGTGAGCCCTCTGAAAATCATTGACATGATTTACAAGGTAATTTAGGGTATCTTTGGGGGGTGGTGGGGAGAGGTCATATCAGAGTCACTAAACCAGCAGTATAGTTTGTACAGTGTACTTCATGCAAACTTGCCTGTACCGTAAGAACAACTACTCTGTTCACTTTTTATTAAATCCTGAATACAAGTATCTGAGCCATAGAGATTGTTTACTCTGTTCTAATCTCTCTTATCAGTGAGGAAACTGAAGTTTGGAGAGAGAGTGTAATTCATCCAAAGTCGTGGAGTTAGATTCCAAAATAAATGCAGAAAGCAGGGGAGAGAACCGAGCATCTCACCTGCTAAGTGCTGGGATGCAACTTGTGTGACAGGGACCAGCTCAGAAAACACACTGGACCCTCAGCAGAGATCTGGGCAAGTGAAATCTAATGCATCAGTTCAGTTCAGTTCAGTCGCTCAGTCGTGTCTGACTGTTTGCAAACCCATGAACCGCAGCACATCAGGCCTCCCACGTCC